>NW_020439516.1:1878608-1889463 GCF_000699045.2 Agrilus planipennis | reverse complement strand
TCTGCCTATTTATTATTAGAGTACCACATTATTTAATATTGGATACCAACAAGCCTTGGTGATGGAATGTAGCAAAAACAGGGAACGTTAAAAGCTATTTTGATTTGATATGTAAAGAAATACCTATTTAAGTATTGTTATGAACATCATCATCAGTTTACTTATAACATTTGTAGAGATTTATTTTCAAAAACTACGTTAGGTAAAATTATAAATATAATTATTCCTAGAGGTGAGCTTAGATTTAAATACTTTGATATCGAATATTTTTTTTTAGTATTTCGGCTTGTTTGTCAGAAAACGAGTGTTTTAATGTATATATAATATTTTTAAAGCAGAAAAAGCTCTTTTTAATATGAGAAATGGTAAAAACGGTACCTTTTTTTTATAAAAGCCTCTATGTTTTATTAAATCTTTGTGGCCAGTGCCTATAAGGACTAGTCGAATTAGAAGCTGTGCTTCGTTTTTAGAAGCTTTTATAAGAAAATATTCTTTAAATTTGATTTATTTCATAAAATTCATCTTAAAATGACGCAACACTAATCGTAAGTATTACATAATGTGAATTGTTGTGGATAAATTACAACAAGAACCCACAAATATGTAATATAAAATTGATAAGATGTAAAAAAGTAAAGTAAATGGTTTTAAAATTGCTATAAAACACTGATTAGTATACATAAGTACTTATACACTTTTTACAACACGTGAAGCTATAGTTGCTTTCTATACATATATTTAACAAGACTGAATAATCCTAGTTCCTATATACATTCATATTATTATTGCCTTCTCTAATACTTAAACTGTTTTCGACTTTGAATACTGCCCGCATGCGCAGTACTGATCACAGCACTAAGTGATGTCCGCATATACATATATTTATATTAAGACAAACAATTAGTAAAATTTGGTCCTTCTTACTATAAAATCAGCAACGACCAACCGATTTTGTTGGCTACATACATATCGGATTATTACGAATTGAAAACAAATCAAAATTTTATTATTATAACGACAGAGAATAGATCAGAAAGAGAAAAATTGTAGCACCATTTTATCGATTAGGCCATGGGTAGTATGCTACATGCCGCATCTCTTTACATCACTTTCTCTCCTTGTACAATTGCATGAAAAAAAGAAACGCAACCAGGGACCGAAAAAAAAATTAAGAAACATTCTTCTTATTGTGCGGTAGTCAAAAGTGTAAAAAGTGGGAACGAAACTATTATTTAAATAAAATACATAATCCTAACACCTAATAAAAACTTTTAAAAAGCTTAAAACGCGTTATTTTCTGTTAAAGACTATAATTTCAAAACACAATTTTACAACCAAATCTAAAAATATTAAACAATTATCCGGAGCAAGCTTTTATATATGTCTTAAGCGGGCAAAACAACGATAACTGCACCTTGGTAAACATCTTTAGAGAATGCAGCAAAAAACCTAATTCAGGAATGTCCAAGGCCATTGTAGAAAGCTCTTCCTTATCGAATCATTGGCAGATGTTTTATCTGTTGTTCTTGTTTTTATTCAGTTTTTGGACCACCGTAACCACTTCGCGATGTGCGGTGCAGTTGTTGTGACGAGTTATTTATTAAGAGATTGATTTGCATTTATCTTTAAAGGTAAGATTTATTTAAATTATAAATGGTGCCAATTAGCACAGGCAATAAGTTATTGTGTTGCATATTATTTGCATTTGTATAAGTTTAGTTTTAATTTATTGTTAAGCCTTAAATTTTTGTGTAGTAAACTTATTTTCTAACTGAGGATGACACCTTAGGCGTCGAAACGCGTTTTAGGTTTTTTAAACGTTTTCATGTCTAATTTTAGGTTTTAGTTTTTTATATAATGCAGTTCCACAAAACTCCTTTTGATTTTCTTATAATACTATTGGAGATAGAGTTTCATGTGGAAAAAAATGGTAAACCAAGCCAACAACTTAGGTAATTACACTGTCCATACTTTCTAAGGTTCTGCACAATACATTTTGAAAATGAATATGTATTTCGATAATTTTTGTCTCCTGGTACGCTTTTTTTTGCCGATACTTTCTAACAGATCCCATTATACAGTATACAACGTCGCTTTGATAAACTAAGTGAGACAGCAACAATTTGTTTTTCCGCTTTTTTATATAAATGTTATTGCTGTCCCACTGTTGACAGTTTAAAAAACGATACGTAAATACTAGATAATAACGACGATATTTTTTTTAACTAAAAACACAGTAGTATACAATATCATTAATAACAATAATTATACAGTTAGATAATGATCGGATTAGAGGGCTTTCACCCAGGCTGCTGGTACCCATTGTGGTTCTCTTTCCAGACTGTTGATTTCCGCCAGCAGCTGATGGTACGCCCTTTCCGTATCATTGTTAATAATTACCATGTCAAAGAAGTGACCATACTTACTCTCCATTTCTCTTGCCTTTTCAATTATGTCTTTCAATTCCTCGTCCTGGCAAATAAAAATTATTAGATTATTGCATGAGACGAAAAGGGGACGTATTAATTAGTTACCTTAAAGGCTTCGCCACTTCTTATCTTCTTTTGACGTAGTTTTTCTAAACTAGGTGGCGCTACGAACACAACATAGGGTTTCAGATCCGACGTCCTCAATATTTTCAAACTCTGAGGATGTAAATTCAATACACATATTTTTCCTGAATTAACTACTGATCTAATAGCATCTAGTGAAGTGCCATAATAAGCTTTCTCGTACTCTCCATGTTCGACAAATTTCCGAGATAAAATGTCTGCTTCGAACTGAGCTCTTGTTATGAAATGATAATCTTGACCATCCACCTCGTTGTCTTTCCTTGCTCTTGAGGTATCTGTCAAAAAAAGGAGACCAATATATTAAAAGTAAATTCGATTTGAATTTTTTAATCATTCATGTTACAGTACTTACGAGGGATGGCTGCGGCAAATCTTTCTGAGTCTTCCATTAACCTTTGTCTCAGTTCATGCCTTCCAATATTAGGCGGACCAATGAGGACAATGGGTCTCTTTTGATTGGCTTTAGGATAATATAAGGCTACTTCTTCGTATGTTAAAATTTCGTCAGGCTCATACTCTATAAAAATTCAGACTTTACTTAAGTTCAGTTACATCATCTTAGTACATACCGTCGATGGCATTGGCATATATTGGATATCCACCTTCAGCGTATGCTCCCTTCTTCTTTTTCCGTTTAGGGGCTTTCCCACACAACAACGTTGTGGCTTTCCGCTGAGCCTTTGGATACCTTTCACTTGCTGCAAGTCTCATTGTCTCTCTCTGATGCTGGAATGATTGAGATGGCACCAAACCTGCCAGCGTTTGATCTTCTTCGCCTTGATTATAAAAAAATTATAATTATTACAAATGATGGAAGAAAGCGTGAAAAAATGATCCAGAAAATTTACGAAAAAAATGATGATTATTTACCTTCTCTGTAGGCTTGCCACCAACTAGGGTCTTCCTGACTAATGATATGCAGAACATCGCCTTTCTGGAAGCTAATGCCGAGTTCACGACAGGGTATGTAAAGGTCATCTTCGGGGTCATAGTCGAAATGCGCCTTGACGTGTAGCACGGAGTCCCGGCCTGAATGGCTTCTAGCTTGGGACGCGGGAACTATGAGGAACGTTAGGGTCCCTTCCATAGTTGCCAGAATATCACAGACAGCGTTCACGCTTTTGCCGCGCATTTCGATTTCGTTCACTTCTAAGATTTCATCGCCTTCGTGCAACAGGCCACTCTTTTCCGCTGCTCCTCCTCTCACTACCCTCCCTGAAGCAAATAATAATTTTTTAATGCAATCGATAACCATCAACTTACGTAAACGATGTGATCCGTTACCTATAACTACAGCGTCCCCTTCGTTTCTGATTGTGGCACCAAGAGGTTCGGTGCTCTTTTCGATTTTGATTATTTTGATATTGTCCGCTCCGTAGTGATCAGGTAACGTTTGTGGTATTGTCTCTGCGGTTGAGGGCGTTGGCGTTACGGAGTCGGGAGGTAATGTTGAAGCGACACCATCGTGGGCTACCATAAGAGCTTCTAATTCGTACCCTAAAATTTCGGCTTTTATAAATGGATACATAACGTCTTTGAGTACCACAAGGAAGATCTTCAACTTTTTTGAACCGAAGTTTTAATGGTTTTAGGTAATAAAGACTAGAAGAAGTGATTGATAAACACTTTAAGTTCAGAAATTAACTGGGCATCAAAAATAATCAAGATCTCCAAATCTTTTGACGTATGTGATTCGAAGCAAACTTTATGATAAAAATTTAAACGGATTTACAATAGCAACGTTGTTGAAAATAGGAAACAGGGAACAAAAGTAAATGTAAGTTCACGAATCCGCAAAGAAAGGCAATCGTATTTCCGTTTGGGGAAATTCGATAGAAGTACTTAGCCCTTTCAAGTCTACCTGTGAGTAATGTTGCGAGTTCCACGGCGGAAGCGCTTTGGGAATTCCCTAAGGCATCTAGACAGTCTCTTAGCGCAACTTGAGCATTGGCAACTGGTCGAGAACTGATTCGCGATCGCACCGTTTGCACTTTGTTATGGATGGCCAAAGCACGTCCAAATTGAGGGGAAAGCAAGAGGGACTGGACCGCTGCCACTCTGCCTTCCAAACCTCCCAAACCTCCACCCGTTCCTGCTTTCTTCAACTGTATTTGCAACCGTTGTACAGCTGCCACTAGATCACCATAATCTGAAAATAAATTGAATCTCCTTAAAGAAGTTGGAGGCTGTATTTTTAAAATTCCGAACAAAAAAGAAAGGTAAAATTGAAACCGTTTGGTGAAATTTAGTTGCTCTTTTATCTACAAATTTTTTTGGCAGACGAAATCAAAAATATTCTTTTGTTCCTTATCATTTCTGAGTCTTCCACTGCTTAGTAAAATGAATTTTTGGAATTCTGATGATAGTTATTGTATTACACCTTGCGTAAGAAACTTGTTCCTTTCTTTTATGTTTGTAATAGCAAAAGGACTCTTGAACTCTCCATGTTAATTATTTTTACCGCACATTAGAGCCAATGTGGAGTCCTGTATTCCTAGTAAAGGGCAACTTCAATTACTTAGGCACTTCACACATTTAATTGTCAAGGCAAATATTGCATCAGTTTGTTGCTATGCAGATTAACGTACACATTGCAAGACATTAGTTGTTTATGTTTCCATTTGCTAAACAAAAACATTGATCTTTGTGCCAATAGCCTCACGTATGTACAGCTGTAAAAACTGATTTTTTTGTGTTGTTACCGAAGAAAATAATAAAGATCAATTTTACACATCCTTATTAAAAACTTATTAGAAGAAAATACTGTATAAACAATATAAAAATAGAAGACGGGATCAAAAGTTCTCATCAGTATGATATGCTTTGCCATAAAATGTCCAAAACTAAAGGAAAATCGGAATGCTACATGTATTTTATTACGTAGGTAGCATTTTTCTTATCAAATGTCGTATGTAATTTTTGATTCCGCATACATATCCATGCGTTTCTCCAAAATTATTTTATTTATTGATTGGATAAGGAAATACCAATTTTAATACCACGACTACTGAATTGCTTAGAACCTTAGGGTGGGTTTAGATCAGAGCACGAACACGAACACGTTCAAATTTCGAGATAAGACGAGTAGGAGCGAAAAACTGCTTTAATCCATCCCAATAGTCCCATTGTTGTTTCAACCACACAGATAATAGAATTAGAGTAGGCAAAAGCCCATCGGAAATGTATCTTAATAGAACGAAATAGAAAATACGCAGACTTCTTATATTTGTTCTACTTCGAGCATCGAGTCGATTATCAGCATAATTTTAGATAGGGTTCCACTCTTCCCTTGCTCCCTCCCTTGCAACCTCCCTTGCCTCAAATGTATATATTCGTACTCAGATGTAAAAAAGGCGAACTATAAACATTATTGATCGAATAAAGCAATTGTATTGATGATCTTTATTTACAATCCAAGTTGTCTTGGTTGTATTGTATGATGTTCACTTTTATAATAACAGTGAAACAATGTCCATCTTTAAAACGTGACTTACACACTAAAAAGTACATGTACATAAAAACGTGATTATTTTTTTAGTTTAATCGTACATGTGTTTTTCATGGAGGTACATATCGTATCTAAATACTTGCATAGGCTACTACTCGTTTTGACCTATGCTTGTTTAATATTCATGTTTTAGCGTAGGAAATCAACAGGCCATTTAGGCATTTAAATAAGATGTTGGGGAATGTAGAAAGTGAAACTACACACAACATTGATTGTTTCGCATTAACTTAAACTAATTTAGCTTTAGTAGATTCGATTTTGCCTGTAATAAAAACGTTTATCCCGTTGATATGTTCGTTCCAATAGCTGCATTTCATGTACATCATAAGTTTACAACGACTACTGAGTGAAATATAATTATTCACCAGTACAAACCAGTGCGCAAATAAAGAAATAATCAATCATAGGTTTAGGGAGTAAGAAATAAAATAAATGGACCATTTCAAAAGGTTTCTCGTTTGCCTTTTTACTGCGATTTTCAAAAATTAGATCAATAACTATTCAATGACTTGTAAGAAAGATGCTCATATACTTCTTGCTGTATTACAAAGAGCAAAACTTATAATAATGGCACTAGAGATAGCAATTCATAAAGTGAATGAAGGGCTTTCACGCTTCGTGATATGCAACCAAATAATAATGTATTTCCGTCTAAATATCCACAGGAAGCTCGGAGAGTGTTCACAATGCGTATTAAGTTTTATGAACAAAAGGGACTCACTNTTAAACAATATAAGTCCAACAGTCCCAATATCTAATACATCGGCTTATTTTGACCAAATCGAAAATAATATTTATAAAAATACAACAAATTTACACTTGAGAAGTACATCTGATTTGCTTGATTCTCTACATGAAGCATTAAAAGTTGAAGTAGAAGAAACCCCATTAAATAATGAGATTCCTGTGAGAGATGTACAAGATAAACTTTATTTTAAAACTCGCATATTGGTAGAAGAAGCCCTTCACTTGCCCATGAGAAAGAAATGCAGATCAAGGAAGAATAAAAAGAAGCATGCTAATAACGAAATTGCTCTTCCGAGTCATTATGTGACTTTTGAAGTCGAACCTAATGCACAATTAAAAATTACACCTGTGGAATTCAAAACTACCAATCCACGATGGGATTTCAAATGCGAGGTCTTTTTACCATCAGAACTACTCACAAACGTAAATTATATTAATAAATTGTTTAGTGCAATTTTTTTATTCAAAAAATTAATTTCTTTTAGAGCCAGAAAAGATTGATTTTTAAAGTATGGCGTCAAAATGGCGCTCCCACAGCTCAACAAAACTTACATACCGATGGAGTTGTTGGTTTTGCGGCGGTAGATTTGACAGTACTTTTGGCTGGTCTTCCTTTTGTTCAAGGGTGGTTCAATATTATCGACTTTTCAGGAAAATGCAATGGACAAATTAAGGTAAGATCCTTCATTTAATATTTTTTTTTTTAGTAAACAGCTGTACTTTTCTCACAACTTAGATATGCGTTACGCCATTGGAATCGATTACGCGATTTACAAGAACTCAGATTTCCAATTCTTCGAAACCTACAGTTCCCAAATCAATTACTCTTCCAAAACCTGCCCCACCCCCTCCCCAAGAACCCAGTGAGTTGTTAAATAACGCACTTAAAAGAAAGTTTCAAGAACTGGAAGAAATCAATCAACGTTTGCGATCGCGACTTGCAAACGTTATTCAAGAAGATTCAGATTCAAATGACGACTTCTCTGAAGCATTTGAGTCTGATATTAATATGCTTTGCGTAGAAGATGACTTTGACACTATCGACTTCGATAAATTGGAAAAACAGAAGAAACATAAAAATAGCAATCTTTTGCTTCAACTTGAAGACAATCCAGAAGGAGCAAAACACCTCACGCCCTTCAAATTGGGCACAGATCCAAACAAAAGTGATGCAGATTTTAGATCTGCTTCCAAGAAAATGAAACAGAAAGTTTTTGCCCCACTGCTTGTTGATGTTGCAGCAGGTGGAGATGGCGTTGATACAAAAGGCGAGGCAATCAACGAAAACGATGCTACCAAGGGTTCCATACCGCTTTCAGAGAGTTTAGCATCGTTGGACCAACAACTTCAACAAGGAAAAGAACGAGTTGATAATCTCCTACATAAAATCTCCTTGATTGCTGGAAACAATGTTTTCGCTGCGTCGAAAAGTTTTGAAACAAATTCCGACTTCCCCTTTAGCAGTCGTTATGTTTCTGGTTGTTCTGTTAGCCAAACTAGTGATCATCAGACAGATCCTACCATAGAAAATAGAGGACCCAATTTCGTCGATGCTTCGTTTGATACTGTTATGTTTGAAAAGCTCTGCAGTGTATCTGCAAACTCCAGCTCTGCTTCTTTGAATGAGGAAAGTGCTCAGTCTTGCGCAACTACAGGAACCAGTGTAAGTGATTCTTCCTTGAATAGACCTGCACCAGACGGAGCTGGTAGCAGCATTGCTCCTAAAAGTTTCACTGCAAATACTACTAAATAATTAGCATCGATATCTTTAGATATAGACTTTAAAGGGCACATGGGTACCTGTTTGTCTCATAAAACGTAATAAGGCCGTTTTTTTCCTTTTTTCTATTTAGAAATCCTCTATGTACTAATTTATACGCTTAAAAAGTTTTTTAACGTTATAAACTGTTTTAAACTTATGTAGAGTATGGTAGTAATAAAGAAAAAAATGCATATATTGTTACTTTATTGATATTTGCAATTTTAAACTATAATCTGGCGTGCTGATTAAATCATGTATTTCTTCAAATAGTTTTCAATTCGTAATTTTTCGTTAAGCTTATTTCTCTCCCATTGAAATATTTTTGCTGTCGTTCCCTGGTGATCATGTACAAAGGTACAAGTTCGCATTCTCTGAAAGGTATTAACAGTGTATCGATATTTATTTTATAAATATTGCATTATTACTTTAAATTTCCTAAGTTCACTCGACTTATACATTTCCCTCTCAAGTCTTTCTTCTTCCATACAAAAGTGACAGAGAAATATTGTATAATCTTGATGCCAGTAATCGTAGTTGCAAACTTTACTGCATTTGATACAAACATCACAGGGTTTATTTAAACATTTCACTTCGTATGCTGGTTCAACAGTGGGTCTTCCAAAGTTGTTTTGTAAACCTGTTCTTCTACATTTTTTCGCATCAGGGTCGTAAGTGCCTGGCCTAATGTATGTATGTTATAAGGAGCTGTATACATAAGGAGATAAAGACCAAAGGGTGATGACATACCCTCCCCCCTCCCTAAGAATTACCCAGATATTATAAGAAAATGGGATCATTCAAGACTTAAACACACTAAGAAAAAAATTTTTTTTATTCTATTCATTTTTGCTAACAATGCAGGAACAGGTTGCTGGACATTTATACTATATGAAATAAAAACAAAGTTATCCATTTACCATTATATCTTAATTGACCTAGTATAACGTTTGATAAAATTATATTATGATTATGAATATTATTTACTGAAAGGAAATATAAAAATGTTCATGTCTTATCCTCTGTGAAGGAGGGAGAGGTGGAATTTTCATGTTTGATAATATTTGAATTGATCCCAAATTCGAAGTTGATAAAAAAGAAAGTGTAATTATTAATAAAAAATAAAAAAATACACACCCTGGTGCGTCTGATTCATCTATGGTTTTTCGTAATTTGTTGGAATTAAAAGGTGCCTTGTTCTTCCTAAAAATTCGTTTTTGTAATAGCTCGTATCTTGTGGGTGATGGATTTCTGTTACGTTTATATATCATTCGTGGTCCCCGACTTGCAAGTCCACTAACACCTCTGTTACTTCTAACCTGTGAAAAGCGAAAAATAAATTCTTAATATTATAAAAAATAACGTTACCTTATTCTGGATCAAATACACTCCCGATGTTAAATGTTCCAGGTTGTATGTTTGTGGGGTAAGCTTAGTTAATATTTCAGCTTTGCCATAGCGCTTTTGAAAAGAACTAAGGTTTTTTCCAATAGGGTTTGTATCCCGGGGAATTTTAGAACCAAAGCAGATGGGATTTTGGATAACTCGCTGGACCACATATGGAAATTCCCCCTCTATTTTTAAACGTATCTTTTAAATTACAGTCTTAAATATTGTTTTAACACTGTAGTACATTTACCTTCACCACTCTCTACATCGTCCATTTTTCCTAATTATAAAATTAATAAGACAGTTAAGCATCAAATAATTTTTTTAAATAGTAAAAGACATCATTCAGGTTGCTATGAAAGTGAACAAATGGCATAGTTATACACAAGAATTCCTTTTGTTACATAAATCGACTTTCTTGCGTGTTTAAATGAAATACAAGACGGATGTGTTCTACTAAATTTCGTGACTTCGCTTGTCATGAAAAAACACTAAAAATCAGTTTTAGTATTGGCAAATTCAATATCGGAAGTAACTATAAATACATATACGTACCACCCTTTGATAAAAAGCAAGGAAATGTCACATTACTCATAGTACAGTACAGTACAATATTTTTAAAAAGTATCTTAAAATTCTAATTTAAAGTACCTTTTCCTATAATTCAATTACACACTAATGTGCAATTTCATTTCCTATTACTTTTACCTTTCAGCATAAATGATACTAAGAATATTATTGAATTTAAAATTATAATTCTGTCATTACAGCAACATCTTTGTAGTGTTTTTAGTATTTATACATAAAACTTGGTGACATTAATTACCGAGAGTAAAATAACTTGTAATAAGAGTACCTACTGTAGTCGTTCTATGGGTT
>NW_020439516.1:1845827-1872576 GCF_000699045.2 Agrilus planipennis | reverse complement strand
CATAGTATTAAAGTACTGAGAATTTTTTTTGTTTCCACAATTCGATCATGGATCACCGTTTTTCCGCGTTTTCTTCTTTGGCCTTGACTTTTGTTGTTGTGCCTACTTTGTATATATAAATTCAAAAATAAATTGACAGTGATAGCAGTGAAATAAATAGCGCAGTGAATAGTTATATATTAATAATTAGTGTAAATAAATAATTTTTGTCATTATCAGTAATAGAAGTTAATTTTGTTAAACCCACGAACATTACAGTACGTATTCTCAAAATCCCACAGAATGGAATAGTATAAATAGGGTATTAACATTTGTAATAAAATGTCACCGGGGGAGTGGTGCCCTTCTCTGGTGTATCACGACTCCATAATAGGAATTGAAATAGCACTACCTATTTTATTTTATTTTTTTTGTTAACGCATATAATGCACCTAATTAATATTATATCCCTTTCACCAGCTATTATATTAAATAAATAATTAAAGTATGAAAAACAGTAAATTAAATATCGACTTACGGTAAACAGTGTGAACAATTTCCTTTTCCCCATTGGCCGCAGGTGTCGTGGACCTCGATGAATCGTGCGTTGTGTCATCTTCAGCGAATGCATCATTTACTGTACCTTGAGGTTTACTTTCCAAGGCCTGAAGTTTTCGGGAACCCCTCAGAGATCGATTGATGAATTCGTTTTGAGCAGCTATTCGTTCCTCCTCTTCTTTTCGTTTTCGAATTTGTTCCTGTAACAAATAAGATTATAAATTACTCAATTAGATCGAGATAGATCGGAACAAATATCTGGAAATTCATAGGAAAATACTATTTTTCGTAATTTTCCTTTGAACGAATCAAATCAATCAAATTCAGCAATAATTAATCATAATGGAAAATAGCATTTTTTTAGATTTATCGGCAATTTTTATTGGTGGCCATTTAAAAAATTTTAATTTACCTTTTCCATTTAAAAACAATAATTGTTGTTTGCACTGGTATCTAAAATACCCCTTTTTACAACATTTTCAAAATTTGATTTGTCCTTTACTACTGCTTTATTAGCATATTTCTAATGTGGCGCATTTGTAGCGCAATGTGCAATTCTATGGACAATTAAAAAAATCAATTAATTATCCAATTCGTTTCAATTAATTTTTGAAACACCCACCTACGCTAAAAATGTTTGATGTCAGCTAATGATAAAATAACTTAAATAATAGAATATAATTCAAATAAAAATTTAAATATTGAGCTTTTCGTACTTTTAGTTTTTTAATAAATTAAACGCATCACTAGAAAAGTGGCATAAATTCAAAGTATATTTTCTCGCAAACCATTGAAAACCAATTTCTTTCGTAAAGACTGTGTGCTTTAGATTATGTTTTAAATAAAATAAACGTAGGTTTTAAATTATTTCGATGTTGGTCATATACAGACTGTAAAAATAATAATAGGTTCTTTACTTGAAATTTGCAACACCCTGTGAGGTGTTACGGTTAAAACAGTGAACATCTATCGACATTACGTTGTAGTTTCATCTTTTCCAAACATTTTGCTTCTTGATTCGCTCTATTTTTGCAGCAGATATACAAAATTTCATTAATGATTTGGGAGGGTAATCCCCTGACTGTTCAAATGGAGCTCGTTTCTTTACGTAGAGATTGCTTGACTTTGGGAGGGTATTTTCGTGTTTACTCAAACGAAGCTCATTTCTTTACGTAAAGATTGTCTGACAAGTGAACGTTGTATTCAGGACATTGTATCCCACTATGTTATCCCTGTCGCACCATACATCCGGAATAATTCCCTATTGAGTCGTAAGTACAAGAATATTTAGAGAAGATGGACATTGAGACACTAGATTAACTAATTCACAGTCTTATTCTCAACCACATACATTTCCAGCAAGACGTGCAATCATCAAAGGGAGGCATCATCATTTGAAAACTACGACACATTATAGGAAAATTTTTAGAAATACCTTCAGCCATTTTTGTACGGCGTTGTACGGGTGCGAAACATGGACAGTGGGAGCGGCGGAAGAAAAGGTTAGAAGCGTTTGAAATGTGGTGTTATAGGCGGATGATGAGGATATCGTGGGTAGAAAAGGTTAGAAATAAAGAGGTATTGGAAAGAATAGGAGAACAGAGGATTCTATGGAAGTCAATAAAAAATAGGCGGGATAGGTTGGTAGGACACCTTCTCAGGCATGAAGGTCTAGTCAGAGACATATTAGAGGCAGAAACAGGAGTTAGTTAGAGGTAGACCTAGATTAGATTACTCTTCGCAAATAGTTAGGGATGTGGGCTGTTCTAGTTTTAGGGAAATGCGAAGTTTAGCTCAGGATAGGCAAAAGTGGAGGTACGTGTCCAACCAGTCTTAGGACTGATGACCTTATGATGATGAATATATTAAAGATTGTGTGATTTTGGTTAGTTTCAGAAAGACGCGATAGAAAAAATGCCGACAAAGAAATATGTAATTTCCATCTTCGGTTAACTTCTTGCCTTAGCTCTTAGAGCTGTGAAACAATTTGAATCTTCTCACAGAAGATATCACGCATAGTATTAAAGTACTGAGAATTTTTTTTGTTTCCACAATTCGATCATGGATCACCGTTTTTCCGCGTTTTCTTCTTTGGCCTTGACTTTTGTTGTTGTGCCTACTTTGTATATCTACTTTAATTTTATTTTCAATAGTATTAGATACACCTTGAACTTCATTGTTATGTTCTTCAAATGTTCGGAAATGTAGTATAATAACGATAGATCTTAGTTGTTTGAACCGTAGTGCCCCACAGTGTTACAAATTTCACGTAAAAAATCAGTCAACATTCGTACACTCTGTATATGAGCAAAACAAATATTACTTCAAGTGAATCGTCTTTACGAAAGAAACAGACAACGTTTTGAATGAGTTTTATTTAGCGAATGTTCAACTTCAAGATTACGTTTTTATTTCCCAGAAATTTGCTAAACGTCTCATTAATAATTAATGTAAACATAAGTTCTTCCGCAAGGTCGAAGTATATTCACTAATTTTCGCAGTTATTGCAAATAAAGATGACACAACATTGTGGATTCAATCGAACGTCCGAAGTGATTACATTTTGCATATGTATGTAAACAACATGTGTGGGTGTATCTTAGTATTTTTGATATGTTTTCATGAGAATTATGCGCGCACACCAAACAGTGAAGTGTAATGCTTACATACGAATGGAAAATCTCACTATGGTTTCATATTTAGGATTTTCCAGTATTTGTGCAGGTACAATTTACATTTAACCTTCGTGAAGTTCTTGTCGCACTTTCTATTTATAACCAAATGAAAATTTGATTGTTGATTGTTAAATCGTATTTTCTTCTAATAGTAAGTGCTTACAAGTAAAAAGTTTTAGCATACGATTTTTTGCGTTATTTGATTGTGGATGATTCCAAATTTCTTTTGTACATATGAGAAAAACTTTGTCCGAAGAATAGATCGTAATATTGTTATTTATGGGCAACTCATGGGACTTACTAGTTTTCTATAAGAAAAGCATTGGGAAGAATAGGAACTAACCGCAAATTCTATTAAAACAACAGTATAAAAAAATCCTCGAACATTTTTCTCTTTAAAATAATATTTAATTTATTAGTTGTTAAAATTTATGAATACTTTTATATAATAACATAGGCTTTCAAGACCGGTATCCATTATAATTTGGGCTGAAAGATTGTGATCTAAATGAACTATTAGATCGGCAGCTGGGGCTGACATCTTCAGTGGTACTATTCAATATACATACGTATATGTAATTACAATAACGTCTTAATTTTACCTTATCATTAGAAGAACACAATATACCTATCAAGTGAAAAATACTTGCAAATAAGTATGATATTTGTTAATTGTCGTGTTTACCAGCAATGTCAAGCTTATTATACTCTAGAGACGATGTAATACATAAAAATGTAAATAGTAGCTTTTTAAAGTTAATTACCTATTGGTATTTACTATTTATGGTCATATTTTATAGGTAATTGTTGAATTTATTAACACAGGAATCTTAAAATGGAAATGTTCATGTATCTCCTCACTACAAACTAGAGATCCTTGTGGATGTATTGATTGTTTTATCAATATATTTTGATTTCTTCAGCAATTTGCCTTCAGTCAGAAATAGCTAGCATCACAACAGTCTCAACAAAATACATGACACATATTATTAGTTACAGATATTATTAATTATCAAGTTAAATAAAATAACAGACTTAAAATAAGAACAGCAATAGTGAATGTTTGCATTTTTTTAATAAGTCAAACAAGCAATATGAATGCAATAAAAGTTGTTGGAGTTTAAATGTTATAACAACTATTGAAGGCTATAAATTATTGTGGTTATTGTTTTTTTTATAAATAGGTAATTCAGCAAAATATATTGCACCCAATACTATTGACTGATCCACAATTTTTAAAGAAAAGGCTGAATTACGAATTCTTTATAAAGTAAATTCATAGTTTTCTGTCTTAATACGCATGTCGGAACATTAAATTTATTTATTTAAGTTTTATTGTTTTATATTCATTTAACCATATGGAAAATCTGTGATAACAATTCAGTTCATTATTTTTTTTACATAGGTACCTACTTATTAGTATTTACTTATTTATATTTGTCCCAAAAAAAATTTAATTTACCTTTTGCGTTTGGAAGTAATAGCAATTGTTATTTTTACTTATATCGCTTTGGGTTGGCGACGATGAAACCATATTAGAGCGGTATAATCAAAAATAAAAAGGAGCACTCGGTATCACAGTCACACATTGGATCTCGTGGTCATAGTTTGTTCCGAGCACAATTATTTATAATCGTTTTAAACAACCACAATATAATAATATTTTATAAAAACACAAAATAAGTACGTAAAATGATAAAAACTTAATAGGCGCCGCATAAAAAGAACCTGTCCGGCGCTCGATGTAAACACGACACTGTCAAAACAACTTTGCAAAAGTTAAAACTACACGAAACTGAATAAATAAATGTCAGAGTGCAAACGGTGAGAAATGGTAAGAGATAGAGAGAGAAAACCGACACTGTTATAATATATAAAAATATACCTATGTACGATTGAAATTACGTCATCGAGTAGTCCGATTGATAATACTATTACACCTCCCACCTGCTTTTTATCCACGCGAGTGATAGGAAGTGGCGAACGATAAAAAATAAAACGAACACATGTAACTTACGGGCCATACAAACAAATAACGTCGCCGGTGTGTTTATTTTTACTGTAGTTTTAATGCTTATTGGAGCGTTAACGACCGTGTATCATGTGCGGGTAAATGCAATGCACTAGGAATGTATACAGGGTTACCCTGCAAACAGTGGATATCTTTTCATATGAATTAATCTGAAAATTCATTTTTGAATTTTTTACCCACTACACGCTACCTACCCCGCCGGGAATCGAACCCGGGACCTTTGGCTTTACGCACCAATGTTCTGACCACTAAACTACGAGAGGTGACAACAGCAACCACTACCAACCGACCTACAAGGTTTACGATCCGTCGTACTAATGTGACTATATTATACTGAATATACTATGATTAAACATACATACGATTTAGGCAACTTTTCGAAGTGAGTTAGTTTAATATGAAATATTATTCTGAAAATTCATTTCTGAATTTTTTACCCACTACACGCTACCTCAAATTAATGAGGGAAAATTGTTGTTGTTGTCACACCCCCGCCGGGAATCGAACCCGGGAGCTTTGGCTTTACGCACCAATGTTCAGAATAATATTTCATATTAAACTAGCTCACTTCGAAAAGATGTATAAATTGTATGTATGGATCTCTTTTTATTGTCTGATGCCCATGGGGAACCCCAAGGTCCTATGCTTCAGTAGTACAACTTTCATGTTTTCGATTAACTTTTAAATATTGTCACAATATCAAGTTTGTTTGACCTGTAGGATCCAAACTGTATGAATATTCATTCTTGTTAGTGTTGTTACGTGGTCATCATCATCATCATAAGATTCTTACAATTAGTTCGAAGGATAATTGGACACGCACCTCTACTTCTTGAGCTAATCATCGCATTTAACGAAAACTAGGACAACCTACATATCTCCTTAACTATTTTGCGAACATATGACCCTCTAATATGTCTCGAACTTGTCCTTCATGTCTGAGGTGCCCTGAAAACCTACCTACTCATGGCGCCCTGTCTTTTCCTACTGTTTCTCCATCTCAATTTGTAAAATTTCTAAATTTCTTATTTAATTTATGCTTCTAACATTTCACGTTCTTATATACTCTTGAATCGTTAACATTATTTCTGACGACATCCTTCGGGATAGTCTTTGCCTTAGCATCCGAATGGGGGACTATTTTATGTCCGGAATTCCTTACTACATCATTAAATTTTCAGTGAGTTGTACTTGAGATATCATAATGTGATGGTTTCGTAATGCCTTCCACTTCACGGTATTGTGCATTAGCTTAACATACTGCCCCCTATGGACTCTGCCACCCTGAGTATTTGAAGAGCTGCTGCTCTCTTCCAGAAACTTATCTCATTCAGTCTGGTTTCTCAATAACAGCTCCTCTATTATTATTATTATTATTATTATGATTTCTGCGTTATTTTTTCTAAACCTGATAATATACATATGAAAGGGCTTTTATTCGTTAGGTTTCAGTCAGATCCAGAAAATAATAAATGAAGTACAATTTTTTGTCAAAATGCTCAAACAATTTATAACTAAAAGGTACAGCTGGGATAATTTCATCTTCGGAAATAGCAATTCTCTTAAAAAATCAATTAAAAACAAATAAAATAATCAGTAGTCTGTATTCTGTCGAAACTGCCAGACGCGGATCGCGAATTCGATCTTTTTGGATCTCATCAGCGCGTCGCAAGCAGCTCCGACAGAACACAGACCAACCTTTACCTGCTATCTTAACAGCGCGTTTTAGAAAATACCACAAATGGTGTGGTGAACGCCATCTGTAGTACGATGCTACATTTTAGGATTACGTATGCTCCAACAATGTCAATTTAAAAATATGGATATCTACTTGCGCTGTTAAGACAGCAGGTAAAGGTTGGTCTGTGTTCTGTCGGAGCTGCCTACGACGCNAAACAGTACCCTAAGCTAACGAGTTTTATGGTGTTGCCGTGAAAAATTATAAACCATATCAATAAGAAGTAAAAGATCAAGGTCAAGGGCAAGCTTGCGTACACCGGCGATTGTAAATTCGGCCGATTTAATGGTTTTTGTTAATTACAGTGGTAAATTCGGCCCGAAACGTTTCGCAACCCTCAAAAATAAACTCGGTCGGTATGTGCCCAAGTAGACGCAGAAAATAAAAGCAACTTAGGCGTTTCAGCAAGTAGATATCCATCTATTTAAATGAACCTTGTTGGAGCATACGTAATCCTAAAATGTAGCATCTTACTACAGATGGCGTTTACCGCGCCATTTGTAGTATTTTCTAAAACGCGCTGTTAAGACAGCAGGTAAAAGTTAGTTTGTGTTGTGTCGGAGCTGTCTGTGACGCGCTGATGAGATCCAAAAAGATCGAAATCGCGATCCCCGTCTGGCAGTTTCGACAGAATACAGACCACCTCGAATTATTTTATTCGATTATGGTAACGTGCCTATCACGTTGAGGTGAGCTACGCCGGGATTCGTTTCAGCAAGTAGATATCCATATATTTAAATGGACCTTGTTGGAGCATACGTAATCCTAAAATGTAGCATCGTACTACAGATGGCGTTTACCGCGCCATTTGTGGTATTTTCTAAAACGCGCTGTTAAGACAGCAGGTAAAAGTTGGTCTGTGTTCTGTCGGAGCTGTCTGCGACGCGCTGATGAGATCCAAAAAGATCGAAATCGCGATCCGCGTCTGGCAGTTTCGACAGAATACAGACCACTTCGAATTATTTTATTCGATTATGGTAACGTGCCTATCACGTTGAGGTGAGCTACGCCGGGATTCGTTTCAGCAAGTAGATATCCATATTTTTAATTGGACCTTGTTGGAGCATACGTAATCCTAAAATGTAGCATCGTACCACAGATGGCGTTCACCACGCCATTTGTAGTATTTTCTTAAAACAAATAGTTGTGTTTTACCCCGGCACCTCCACCATAAATTCGATGAATCCTTAAATTTATGTGATTTTAACTCACTAAATAGCAACCGATTTACTCATTAAGGTACTTTGTAGAATATGGCTCTCAAATGTTAATCACCTGAAGGTTTTATGTAAGGTAGACAGGTACTAAAAGATTTATTCCTTTCGTTTAAAATTGGGTACGCACGTAAACACATATTTATTAGTGGATAAAGTATTGAATTTATTTGTTGTTTGTTTATTTATTCCATTGGAGATAAAATATTTCACTATAATTTAGTACCTAATATAGGTAATTGATAAGATAAGTAATAAATATCATATTAATTCAGTGCTGCTCAATGTTTTGTTATCATTAAAGCATTTTTTTACAACAAGGAAACAGTAAAAATCAAAAAGATAAAGATATCATACAGACATAGTATTGTCATTAAAAATCGATTCGTTTAAGAGGAAATTTCCAATTATTATTGATGGGTTTATTGAAGGTATTTAGATACGATAGTACAAAATATTTACATTCATTCATACCTATTTCCGATTTCTATTTCTAATCCTTTCTTTAGTGTTGAATTCATCATAATAACAAATATAAATGAAGACAGATTTCGAATTTTTCGATAGGCATGGTCCACGATTAATATTAAAATAAATAATTAACAATACACCGGGAAACCCAAACGCAAATCAGTCTTAAGAAATTTCGGACATTATAGGAGAATCCATAAAATACTTTAGGACTTTTGGTCTAAATATATGAAAATTCCAACTTAGTGTCAAAACCTAGCTCTACCATCCAAACATAATGGCCCTCGAAAATTGCAGAACGTTCCTTCCGTTCCTGTTCACTATAGAACAATCTACCTACTCGTGAGCGATCCTTGATATTCGAGAACATTCTAGTGGGTACATTTTCACTTGTAGTAATAAAGAAGATTCCAATCTTCTATTATATAGAGCACTAGTTAAAGTATATAAAAATGCCTTAATGTATAGTGTCAGAAGGTAGTCCCACCTCTCTACTAGAACATTCTAGAATGTTCTCGATTCTTCTGGTCCAGTTTACTACAGAACATTCTACTTGAGAACAATCATAGATATTCGAGAACATTCTAGGTGATGATCACCCTATAAACATTCAAAAACCTTCTAGTAGGTACATGCACACAAATTCTAAACTGGTGTTTGGTGACCAGTGATCGACCCACAAACCCACAAGTTTACTAGTTGTTTTTAGAACTTCCACTAAACCGAACTTGTTACATGTCATCAAGTAATTGTCAGTGTAACGCCATCTATATATATATTTATTGATGACATTCAAATGTTCTTTACATATTCCTTAATTAAAGTCTTAAAAGTCTCCTGTTACTGACCTGATATTTTCGAATACTATCCAACTGCTCCCTGGTGGGTTCCGTCGCGGCCACTGTCGGGGGTGGCACAACGGGTGGCGCCACAGGTATCGCCGTAGGTGTACCTGTACCGATGATGTTATTGTTATTGTTGGTAATGCGAGCGGGTAGTTGGGGGGCGGGCGCCCTGTTCACCAGTCGACCATCTTTTTCGATTTTGAGATGATCACGTGGTGGAGGCACTGGTTTCGAACCCGATATCGACGTCGCAGTAGAAGACACCACCGGCGTCGCCGCCGTCGACGTCGCAGGAATCGGCATGTTTCCATTAAGTCCGGTCTGAAACAACAACGACACATTACCATTATAAGTCTTAAAACAAATATTACAACCAAGGAGGTCTTAGTATCTCTGGTGTTAGTACAACCCTATTCTAACAACCAACGGCAGAAGAACTACAGTAACCGATAGACGCTATAAACCATCTAATATGTTTGTACTTATTTTAAGTTTTACATAAGTAAGCAAAGGGCGAATATAAATATAGCAGACGAAAAATTAGAACAAATGGCTGACTTTTGGTATCTAGGAAGCAGAAACAGGAGTTAAGAGGAGTAGAGATAGACCTGTTCAGAAATAGTTAAGGGTGTTGGATGTCGTTTTAAAAAATATGCGATGATTAGCTCAGGACAGGAAAGAGTGGAGGTGCGTGTCCAACCAGTCTTAGGACTGACGACCTTATGATAATGATGATGATGATGATAATAATGATGAGTATGCACATAGGTATTTGACGGATTCTATAATGGAAGGTAATGCTTTTGATTAAGAGAATTCTAAATCAATAATTTGATTTATTACCTATACATGGTACATATGGTGCCCACTGTAACTTTGTACAGACAATAGGACCCAAACAAAAATACGGTTTGGTATAAAAGTTTATATAAAGGGTCAAATGAATGTCGCTAAAATAATATTCGTCGTGATAAGACAATTGTCTAGGAGTCTAGATCTAAACCATAACTAAGCATTCGGGAGGTTACAGGCTCTATTTCGGATCCTCCTTCTTTGATCCAAGTTTCCTGTGGTTTCCTTGGATCCCTAAAGCAAATTTCGGAGTAGCAACATTTCACAGATAATGATGAACTTCTCTTCTGCCTTCGTTTCATTTATTCCACCTTTCTCTCTCAACATCATCCATCCGTTTCCACGATTCCTAGAAGAATGAAGAACAGGGTCTTCTGTGCTAATCTCCTACTTTGTCCTTAGACCCCCGAGAGTGTAATTCGAAGGGACTATCTGACGCTATACATAGTCATTTTGTACGACTTTCACTGTAGTTAAAAGTGATTTAGTGACTATAAAACCTCCCTTTCTTTTTAAATTATTTTAAATTGTTGTTTTCTTATAAACTGCTTGAGAGATGGATCATGAACTATAAATTATTATAATACAGAAAAAAAGGTATCTGTATGCAATATCTACGTATACAGTTCTATGTACGAAAAATTAAGTACATATTTGATAAAGCTAGACTGTTACGCCACTTTATCAGTAATTTTCGTTCAAAATAATGATTTCATAAATGTTCAAGTTGTACATGCGTGTAGGTATTATGTCTATGTAGTTGACTGAAGTATGTCTACATTTTATTGAAAACTATACACCTGTTCTTTATAAATATTTATTGCTGTTTGTTGGTTCAGCATATCGCACTAGAACAGATAACAAAATAAGCCTGCGTGCATTGAACAGACACTTTATTGATAATTTAACCGCTTAACCTCATTCGGGAACATTTATCAGCAGCAGATCATACAGTTTACTGAATTCTATTACATTTAATATACCTGATAAAATATGCATACATACACTTACTTTACAGTAAGTGATATTTTAATATTTCGAACTCGCATGACGCAAAGTGGGGGGGAGGGTCTCCAGTCTGGCGTCTACGGGGGGGGGACAAGATTTGTTTTACGTAGGTACTTAACTATTTTAGAACTGAAAAGTTGGCAACTCTAAAACCGTAAAACAATGGAACGTAAATCCGCTATAGACGATATTCGCGTGGGACACCGCATATAATGCAAATAAAAAAGTGTTTATTTAAAAGTGAATTAATTTTTGAATTCAAGCCTAAACCCCTGCAATGCAAATGCTACGTATCGCAATGGGGTGCGGGAAGGGGTCAGCCATGAAGTTTAAGGTCCTGTTATGTGGGTGAAGGAGGATTAAATTAATTAATTTTTATGTTATGTAAAAATGGACAGTTCCGAAAGCTTTGCTACTAGCACATTTTATTAAACAAAAAGCTGGAAGAAGAGCCAGAAATTTATTTTCCAACCTTAGCTGAATGAGGGTAACGATTTCTAGAATTTCTCTCCACCCTATTTTATTTAAATCAATTGATTATTATTTATGAATTAAGGAAATTATCAATGTAGAGCTATAAATTCTTTATCAATAACACTATTTCACAACAGTTAAAACGAATTAATAATAAGTTAACAAATAATAATATACAAAAACTAATTTTTGCAGTCGTGTAGTTACTGATTTGTGTTAACAAAAATCTGATAAGAATTATGTTAAATGTGCATTGTTTTCATGTATTCAAATGGTTCCGTGTAATAAATCGAAAATAAAAATCGAATGGATATTTACTCAACTATTTGTTCTGCTTGTCATTGAAATATCCACTTAATTCGCATACTTTCCTGAAACACAATAAAAATTGTGAAACAAGTTTACGACGTGAATTTCATTGCTTCTACATGCTAATACATAAAAGAATGAACGTTTTTAATAACGATATCCTTGATATTTTTGTAACTTATTAACTGTGGAACGTGTAGGTGTGCGTCCTGAAATTAGTTGTTGGGCAGCCGGGAAGTTTACTGATTTAGATGTCCTCGGATTTTGAGAGGAAGAACAGTTACTAATTTAGAATTATTAAAATAGCATTATATATAATAGATATATAAGTGTTACTTCGTAAACATATAAGATGATATGATAAGTCAGAATGAAAGGGGCAATTGAGATATAAAACAGAGGATAGCGCAGGGTCGAGTCACCTTCAAGAAAAAGGAATCATTTTTATGCTCACCAACGACTAATTTGGAAATTCGAAAAAGAAAGCAGAAACAAGATTAAGAGGAGCAGAGGTAGACCTAGATTAGATTCCAAATAGATATGGGATGATTTAGTTTTAGGAAAATGCAAAGATTAACTCAGTGCCTATACGAAAAAGTGGAGATGCGTGTCCAATCAGTCTTAGAACTGACAACCTTGTGATGATGAGGTTCTTTTTGTAAAATTATCAGCAGCTAGTGGCGTAAATCTTCCTAACTGTCATCACCCTCCTCATCATCATCATCATAAGGTTGGACACGCACCTCCACTCTTTCCTATTCTGAGCTAATCTTCGCATTTCTCTAAAACTAGAACAACCCATACCCCTAACTATTTGCGAACAGTAATCTAATGTAGGTCTACCTCTACCCCTCCTAACTCCCGTTTCTGCCTCTAATATGTCTCTGACTAGTTGTTCATGTCTGAGAGGGTGTCCTACCAACCTATCTCGCCTATTTCTTATTGAGTTCCATAGAGTCTCCTGTTCTCCTCATCATTCGCCTGTAACACCACATTTCGAACACTTCTAACCTTTTTTTCGCAGCGCCCACCATGTTTCGCACCCGTACAGCGCCGCACGCCAAACAACAAACTTCTTCGAATTTCTAAATTAACCGTTCGCGAGCATAGAAGTGACTTCTTTTTATTGAAGGCGACTCGACCCTTCGCTATGTCATACTGCTTCCATTTTACTTATCTATCTTTATATTCGCTCTTTCCCTACTATTTCTTCCCTTGCAGTATTTTTGTTTTACTTTTATTTATATTCATACAGTACTGTTTTGACAATACTGCTTCCATTTTACTTAAAGCTATCTCTAACTTTAGCTTGCTAGATGTTAATATTGCTATATCACACTGAAAATCGGGCTTTCATTCTTATTGACCACTTTAGACTACAGTAGAGGTCGGTGGTTAAATCTACTCCTGTTTTAATAAAAAAAAATCATGCAGATCCACGTTCCAAAATAAATATTTTTAAGTGCCACTCCAAAATTTAGCTTCACATGTGTCTATTTCCATATAAATCTTGAAAACCATTATTACTGTAGTACCGATTCTTATGTGGAGCAGCTCATTGAGATGATAGTATCTAAGCTACATTTCAACTTAGGTTTTACCAGAGATTATAGTTATGAAGAGAGTTTTTTTGCTTGATATAAAGACTAATTTACAAGGAACTGAGAGAACAAAATCAGAATTGGAGTCGAACCAAATGGATTCAAAATCCGATTGAGTTTGAATGTAAAGATACAGGTTATACGCACGAAGCTACACGCAAAAAATTGGGTACATCTACTCTACAACTGCTACGGGAAATGTGAGTAAATGTTTGTTACTTAATAATGTACAAAAAACCCTGATCCACGCAAGCGAAGCCGCAGGCAAAACCTGGCTATTTACCATTCGTAAGACTGAAGGTGTGCCTTTGAACTCTTTACCGTGTCATTGCTCATCGAAATATCGCATTGTATGCATATCAAAAATAATTATCATTTTGAATGGTCGGAAAGATGACAATGAGTTCGTATAAGTTTATAACTTCTTCTTTTTTTTGTTATTTACGGCGCTCTTGGAATTCCATTGTTGCGAACAGACGTAATCTACTTACACGAGAGAGAAGTTGTTTGTATGTAAATTTCTTTGTGTAACCGGGGCCAAATTCTCTGAATCGGACAACGAGTTTCTTTAAATCCATTGAGCCATTACTGTTTTCGTTTAGTTCTTTAGTTTATCAACTCGCAACCGTTCTTTATATGGGTAGAAGAAAAACTAGTTATTAAAACTTGTAAATAATAATTCGTTTACGAAGTGTGTATAGGTTCTTCATTGAGACAAGGGACAAATAAAGAATAGGATTTAAAAGCTTCTAACAAGAAATGTGTTTTTAAAAGGAAACGTAAATGAGATTTTAGCTTTCGGTGATGTAAAAATCACAAAGTTTTAACAAGTATTAGGAAACGTTTAGTAATCTTTATATTGCTATAAAAGCAATGCTTATATCAGTACCTTGACGTAATTTGTTATGTACTTAATAAAATTTGGCGGAATTTGATTGTAGTAAACATTTAGAATTCGGAAGAGACCAAAGAGACATCGTCAAAACCAAAATAGGATTCAGTTTCAAATCAACAATGCAGTCCTCAATGGATCAAACTGATATGTAGGATACAGACGTAGCATCTCTTAATTTCATGTCTATCCAAATTGAAGCTCGAGTAATTTATCAACTTGAGGCTAATCATTAGCGTCACTAGCAACCACGCAACAGAAAAAAAGACCTAAGAACCCAAAGAATGTTGAGTATAGTGCCTCTGATGTTGCTGAAGATGAACGAAGAAAATTTTCTAATCTCTTGGCCTCTAATTGTACCTGATGGCGATGAGAGCACGATCTTCGTTCCGGTTAATTCTAAGTGGAGTGCACAAAAAAGTTGACGGGTGAAAATCAAAAATCACGACCGGATTGTTTACTTGAAGTATCCACACCAGATCTGTTTTTAAAGAGATGACCAAGAGTTCATATAATTAGACAAGCAACAGATAAAAAAACATCTTTGGGCAAAATTGGATGATGGAAGTATCCATCGCGGATGCTGTCTTCTTAGTTCTCAACAAAGATGTACAAAAATTATTTTTCGAAAAGTATTGAAGATTTAGGTCATAACAGGATTATTATTAGATCGATTAGAATACCTATTAACGGTCAAATTTCTTTTTGTGTAGTTATTAAGAATCCGTTCCATAAAGAACTGAAAATAGTTCACACTACAAATTCTCTGGTCTTTTAAAAATGAGTAGTTTCGCAGTAGCTCAGCTTGTGTGATTTTTCTGCGACAGAGGTCTACAAAATGATGACATTTTGTCACCGCTTCCATTACATCCTTAAAACTCCTCCAAAATAAAGCAATTCTTAATCTAGAGGGTCAACAAATAGGTGATAAAGTTGTGTGTCCAAAGATGCTCCAGAGAAGACTTAAGAAATTCATAAATTTGGAAAGTCCACGAAATCAATGACACTATTTTGTGTCCGAAGAACATTCAGAAGAAGCCTAGAAGTCTGGAAAGTCCAGAAAATCAATAATTAAGTTTTGTGTCCAAAGATGATTCTTAAGAAACCCACAAACTGGAAAGTATTTTATCCAGAGAAGACTTAAGAAATTCATAAATTTGGAAAGTCCAGGAAATCCGTGATACTGTTTTGTGTCTGGAGAACATTCGGAAGAAGCCTACAAGTCTGAAAAGTCCAGCAAATCAATAAGTAAGTTTTGTGCCCAAAGATGATTCTTAAAAAACCCACAAACTGGAAAGTATTTTATCTAGAGAAGACTTATGAAATTGACAAATTTGGAAAGTCCAGGAAATCGCTGGTACTGGTTTGTGTCCGGAGAACACTAAGAAGAAGCCCACAAATCTAGAAAGTCCACCAAATCAATGATAAAACCTTTTGTCCAGAAAAGGTTCTTAAGAAACCCACTTATGCTATATATTCGTTTAATCCAAAATTTTCTTTCTTCGAAGTTCTGTAGTCTTCTGTTCCTCATTAAACGATTTTACCTGAAACAATTTAACCTTGAAATGCATCGTGATGTCCAACCGTTACGAGTTGTTTCATTTCTTGTATCGCATGTTTGTTGTTGTTGTTGGCCGGCATGACTGAGTTACTCGTCATAGTTGAGCGCATTTCTTTCCTGTCTGCTGTTGTTTGCAGGTAAAGAGAAAGTCCGCGCTTTTGGAATCGCACACCCTTTCACGGTACCGGAAATGCACAGGTTTCACATTCCAGTCGAACCTTCTCTCTCTCCTGTTACCATGCACTTAACAATTAATGATGTTGAATGTTGGTAAAATCTATAAGTCGAGAAGTCTATTATCATTTCTTGATTCGGCGCTTTCTTTTTGCAAAAAAATGCATCTACGATGAATCCAAAAATGATATGACTTTTTGACTGCAATTTGTAATATTCATCAAGTCGTTCGGACGACGCCCCTTTTAAGCAGCAAAGCCAGTGCTTACTTAACTTAGGATCTTAGGAAGCTATTACTACCATTTAGACGATGCCTAATACCAGGGCCGTAGCGATGAGCTCGGGGCCCCAGTGCGGTATTAAAAATGTCATTAAAAAAATGTTTTAATTTCACGAATAGATGATTCCCCGTGCAGCACTGACAGATAACCTCTGACGCTGATGCCAACGTCGCGGTGTCGGCATGGGCGGCAGTTGGCAGCATTGAAAATGAGCGAGCCCGAAAAATAAATTTCGATAAAACTATTGATGATTTTGCTGCTATCAAATCGAGAAAAAAAACGTTTTAGAAATAAGAGCAGGCACTTGATGTTTGTGCAATGAGTTCTATAGTGATGTTTCGGGTGATATAGATTTATGGTCAGCAATTTGTAATTTTTTATGGTAGCAATGATAATTATATCTACGGATTTAAGGAAACCATGAATGTAGAAGTATTCGCGATTTCGATATGTATGCATTCCATGTAACTACGTACCTGATCAAATATATGGAGTATTGTGACAAAAATTGATATAGAAAAAAGTAAAATAAAAAATTATGATGTTCATTTCGTAGTTTGACTCAGCTCATCTCTCACAGCATAACTTTTTTTTAGAAGTCATTTTTTGAAAACAGAAAACTGCTAAGGGGCCCCTCGACTGCGGGGGCCCCGGTGCGCCGCACCGCTTGAACCGGCCTCGCTACGGCCCTGCCTAATACAATTTTCAAACGATAGTCCCTTTCACTCGTGTGAAAATCAAGAGGCCTAGATAAAAGTAGGTCCCTGGTCTAAATGTTACGCATAACAGATGTTTAAAAAATGCACATTGTGAGTACTTTTAAATACAGTAGACTCTGCCATAGGTACAATGTACTAGTAACCCTGGGGAAATACCAATGATCTTTAATTAATCTTACAATTTCACAATGAGTAACCTACTGACAGGCAGATCTACATATATAAGGCCCTTTGAGGGGGGCCTTATTCCTTTTTGAGATAAAAGTTAAAGCTAAATATGTCTAAAATTATCTTCTTACATAGGTACGTCTAAATTCTAAAACTCGTTAATTGCTATGATTGTAAATTTTAACAACTCACTTGTATTTTCGGCTTTGGGGGTGGATAGCGCGGTGGGGTTTTATTCCTGGCGATGAACGTGTCGGGTACGTCAACGGCCATTTCCCGATGAGGTCCGTTATCTCCCGCCAACATCATCACCATGTTGTAATCCAGGGCCGCACTGTCCACGTCCAAATCGTCCGGGGGCTTCTTTACCGTATCCAGCTCGCCGTCCAATACGACGATGCTGCTCCCCGAACGTCTTCGTGGCCTGTAAATAAATCAAAATAAAATTTTTTGAACGTCTTTTTAGGTTAATTTTTAATTTTATTTTTAATTTGAACAAGGTAAATGATGTACTTAAGCGAAGGCTACGCCTCACTTTCGTAAGCTTTTCCTTGCTTCATTAAAATAGAAGAATTTTCAGTTGTGATATCTTTTTGTTATCGTTAATACCATGCAGAATTGAATGAATTTGGCTGTGAATATTCACGAGGTGGCATATTTTAACAAAACTCTATTTGGACAGGAATGTTATGTATAATCTAAATAAAGATCTAAAAATACATTAATGTTGTTCATCTACTTGTATTTGTTAACCATGACCGTTTTAGATTGTTGTTATGGATAACAAAAATCATGTCCTGTCTTGACTTACTGATTGTATTTCAAACTTCATAAGGCAAAGATTTTAGCCTGTCGTTTGATAGATCTGCAGGTCAATGTAAGGTCAACCAATACAACTACAGGTACAATGTATATTATAGCTGACTTCGGGCATGGCATATCATTGACTAAAATATTTATTCAATATTTAGACTGCAAAAGGTTTTTATCTTTTTTGTAAAAATCTGTTTTTAAAACTCTTCAATATTTTAATAATCTTTTTGTTGACGTTTTGTCCTCCTTTTTATGGGACATTTTCAGAGCCCCTCTGGAATCATATAATTTCTTAGTTTTGTTAAAAAAATTAAATATAAAAGGTGCAAATTTTTGAGCAACTAGCCGATACATTTTTGCATTGAACGTAAACTGTTGTTGCTGGTTATATCGATAGTGTAGTTGGTATGAGATATTTCGAAATGTTGAAAGTAACACATAAGTTACGTGATGTCTTAATTGCAACTTATATTTTTTTCTCGTTAATAAATACAAAAAATTTTAAAAATGCCAGTTACTAATTTGAAACAACTAGTATCTATACCGGTTCGGCGTGCTGTCAAACCTACACTAGCAAGGAGATCGGGCTGAAACTATAGCTACAAGCTATCCAAGGATGGTACTATAGAATGTCACCTCAAGGTAGGCCTAGTGGCGTCATCTCTTGGTTAGGCCGGAAACTTATCAATCCACCCTCGTACGCTGTGCAACGACCGAGGCCTTTCTCCACTTTTATAAAGTAGGAATTTACTTAACTTGCATCTAAAATTAACGCTATAGTATGACTTATTAGTGGCTTTATTATTTCCCATTTTACAAAAAAAAAATCTTAAGATCGAGGGAATTAATTTTGCGGATAAGTACTATAAGACACAATTACTACCCTAATTAGGAAATAAAGACTCAATGACGACTTATCAACTTATTTTTATTTAATATTTAATTCTATAATTCTAGAAGTCAAGATATTTATCTATGTATGCTTATCAAGAAGCTTGCCTATAATATTAGACTGACTAATGATAAAAAATGATAAACTCTTGATTATTACACAGGGGCGCATAGAACGAATTATAAATTTCCCCGACATGGTAATATTATTAAAACTACCATTTCTGTATTAAGCTTTATTAAAAAGTCATTTTCTACATTTCCATTTCTATTTTTCGTCCCTCCCCTACAACTTTCTTTTGTCACACCTTTTTCACTGTCCTAAAAAGAAAAACGACTCCCTATTCCTTAAAATTTCCATCAGTCATCCTTGTACTATCCACCTAACACATGTTTCACCGTGTGTCCTCTTTCTTCTTCCAATATTTACATCCCTTACGCTCATTCCCTGTTCTTAATTTTACTAGCACTTTTATTTCCCCTTCACCTTTTAAATACCTTGGCACGCAATCCCTTTGTCACATAATCTCCCTCAGCCTCACCGTATATTTTGACTCCTCTGTTATTCATCAATTCCCCTATGTTGATCCCTTACCTAAACCATCACCTTACCTAATATTCATTGATTTTTAATCACTTCAAAACCCTTTCCCTCTATCATATCTACTTTTCGTCCCTATTTCCAACAGCTTCTTCCTGATAGCCCTTTCTTCCAGTCTCCCCAAGTTCTCCTCATATTTTACTATCCTTTTTATAGCTTCTTCGAACGCCTTCCCACGTTTAGTTTCTCTTCTTATTACAAAATCTGGCGTGCTTCTCTCTAATTACAGTACCCACTTATATCAACTATCTATATCTTTTATGTAAAACCTCTATCTCCGTTTTTCCCCTCCCATTCCCATATTTCCACCCCGTAAAACACTATATACGTATTCCTCATCATATGACCATAAATTCTAAATAATGTTACTAGCTACCTATGGTATATATATATATATATATATATATGTATAAATAGCGATCCTCGACATGAATTCTATTTCGCTAATAAAATTATAATCAAACAGAGAAGTGTTGTAATTATTTGGTTTAAGGAAACTGAACTACATTTTCCTGTTTCTCTATTTATATACAGTCTAATGACTGTATTTTATATCCGTATGTCTCTATTTCCTCTATAATTTCTTAGTTAAACTTTCTCAGTTTCCTGGTGGTTAGATGCCAAAGGCTAATGTTTCTATTCAGCTACTAAGAGTTTGCTTTTTACAACTAACGATAAGTAAATAATAAAATTAAACTGGTCTTGCACAAGAGGAAATATTTACAAAGTTGTCTACTGTTAAATAATGATCGAATGCTACTAAATTCCAACGTATACTAATGATTTGTGCTTGTCAGTTCAATTTAATAATAGAATTAACAAAGTTAGTTAATTAAAAGATAATTACGCTAATTTCGAAAAATCAATTAATGAAAACATGTTCTTAACTCGTTGACTTTCTTCTTTTTGACAAGTATATCTCGTTACAACATGTCTAATGCATTATTTTTGAAGTAAAACACTACCACTTTTTTAATTTGATCCATTATATTCAGAAGGTTCTTGATTCATCCAGAAGTACGATTTAGTATGAGCAATACGTTTATAGGAACTGGAAAGTGCCGTGAAGGTGTTCATTATAAACGGTCACGTAAAATCCGCATTTTTTAACCATCTCCGTGGTTCATCATCATAAGGTCGTCAGTCCTAAGACTGGTTGGACACGCACCTCCACTCTTTCCTACCCTGAGCTAATCTTTGCATTTCCGTAAAACTAGAAAACTTACTTTTGGGTGTTTCATTCCCACCAGCCAGTAATGCTGGTGGGCGGGCAGTCCCTCCGGACTATGCCGGAAGGTAGCGCGGAAGGCCCTCTTCAGCCTGCATTCAGGAATCGTGGGAATGGGTGGGTGGTGGTTCGGGTGAGAAAGATGAGACGGACGAAATGAAGACAGAAGAGAAAGAAAGATTATCTGTGGATTATTACTGCCCCAGCATTTGCCTAAATGATCCACGGAAACCACAGAAAAACTTGGACCAAGGCAGACGGACCCGGAATCGAACCGGCGTCCTCCCGAATGCTAAGCAATGGTCTAGACCTCTAGGCCATGCCGCTAGAACAACCGACATCCTTAAATATTTGCGAACCGTAATCTAATCTAGGTCTACCTCTACCCCTCCTAATTCCCCTTTCTGTTTCTAATACGTCTCTGAGTAGACCTTCATGCTTGAGAAGGTGTCCTATCAATCTACCTTGCCTATTTCTTATTGACTTCCTTTGTTCTCCTATTCTTTCTAACATTCTCCATTCACAGTATCCTCATCATTCGCCTGTAACACCACATTTCCGAACGTTTCTAACCTTTTCTTTTCCGCTGCGCCCATCGTCCATTTGCACTCGTACAACGCCGCGCTCCAAACATACACCTTTAACAATCTTTTTCGAATTTCTAAATTAATCGTCCTTGAATTATAAGACACGTTGAGCTCGCAAACTTAAAAACCATTTTAACTATGGCAGATTTTTGTTCTTCTGCAACATAAAAGGGCGGTTTCTAACTTGTGTTTTGTACCTTACGATGCGACTGCACTTTAATTCACCAAATATTCTAAGAATTTGTTTTGTACCTGCTAACAAAGGAAGTTCATCAGAATTTAAGAAAGTTGAAGCAGCTTTGATGCTATTGCAGCACCTGCCTGTGGGAATATTAGATCTTCTAAACGAAAAATTCCAAGGAATTAGCTTGCAGGTAGCTGCCAAAGGTATAGCTGTGCTGCCTGAAGGGAATTTTTCAGGAACAATAAACACCATAGGTACATAAATGTTGTAGGTAGGTTATACATAATGGTTCAACGCATAATAGGCAAGAAAGGTCAATGTTTCTCAAGCACTGATATTGTCAGCCATTAAAATTCCAACCTCGTACAAATTTGTAGAAAAATGTGGAACTATAAAGCGGTTGTTACTTCATATTTATTCAGATTGCCGTCGAATGATAATAATGTAATTTATTGAAGGCATCTCAGGTGTTTATGTTATGCCAACACACGCACTTTGTATCTGTGCGTGACAAATATTGTTCACGCTCTCTTTTTTCTAGCTATCCTCATTGATATTCAAAGTGCTCATTCTAAAAGTGGAAAAGTTCTCATTTTTTGGAGAGGGGTCACCCTACTTGACTACACTTACAAGGGAGTAATTAAGTATATGTATTATACCTTCCATATCAGTAATTCTCAAAATGAAGATCGAAAACTTTGGGGAATCACAGAAAAATTGATTACATTGATAATGGAAATGAAGTAGGTATTTCAATGCTCCCTCCATTGGTAAAATTAGACCAAATATTACCTTCTCGTGATTAGGTTTACTTAAATAGTGATATTACCTTCACCCTATCTTCATATGAAAATAATGAATGAATTAAATAAATATAGAATTTTACAAAAAATAGCAAAATGTCTTGCTCTTCCGTCCCCTTTCGTCTTTGAACTCCATAGATAAAACGTTGTTTGTTGTTTTGGAAGTATCATATGTTTGAACCACCTATATAATTAAATCATTTCCGGCAAGAAAAAGGCAAAATTTCCAAAGAATTGTGTACTTGTTAACTTTCACGGTCGGTGTTTCTTAGTGATCTATATCTATATAATTAGCGTCACAGGTAATTTTAACATCCACATGCTTTTTCGTACTATTTTATATAGTGAATGGTCCACAAATCGACTCTCTTAAATATTGTGTTAAAGCAAGAGCTAAATGATTTTATTAATGATGAGAACATGCTGAAAACAAAATTTCAAGATGAGCATATGTTTGGTTTCGAGATAAGTATGTGTAAGTAATGTCGAAAAATCTGCATATTCATCGATTATCCCTAAAAAACCAAAACATCTTCCATGCTAGGGTGAAAATAGGGAGAAATGATGGTATTAAAATTGAAGGGCTTTCATAATCGGAACATAATCTTCTTGTGTAAATGCTAATATGCGTTAAAAGCTCATGTATGTAGCCTAGAGTTTATATAATATCCAAATACATTTAGTTGCTATTTGCTGTTACTGAAGTATTTCATGTGTTAAACCATGCCCTTAGTGAAGTATCAACTTGAACATATAAAATGTTTCAGTAAGGACAAATACCAACTAGATGGCGATACAGTGTCTGTACTTAGGTATAATATAAACTCGCTCTTTAGGAGCCTTATCGGTTTAGTTTCGAAATAAGTATGTACAAATAATTGAAAGTAATGTCGAAAAATCTGCATTTTCATTAATTATCCTTAAAGAACCAAAACATCTTCGACGTTAGGTTGAATATAGGAAAAAATGATGGTATTAAAATTGAAGAGCTTTCACAATCGGAATATATAATGTTCTTGCGTAAACGCTAATAGGCGTTAAAAGTTCATGTATGTAGCCTGGAGTCAATTATAGACAGTTTAGAGTTTATCGTCATTTAGTTGGTATGTGCTGATACTGAAGTATTTCATGTGTTAAACAAGCCCTTAGTAAGGTATCAACTTGAACACGTGGAATACTTCAGTAACGGCAAATGCCAACTAGATGGCGATGCACTACTTGTACTTGGATATAATAAAAACTCGATCTTTAGGAGCTTTATCGGTTTGGACAGCAATTTATCGACCCTGCCTACTGGGATCTAATAATATCGAGATCGCGATCACGTTTTGGTAGTTACCGTAAATTTCTAATGAACAACAACTTCCCCACCTTGAATATAGTTTAAAACAAAATCTTAGGGACAGAAACAAGGCGATTTTTGCGGTTACTCTTTAAGTAAACTAAAATATCGTATGGTACAGCCTATGGATATTTATAGGATTTAAACATCTCTTATTTCCTTTTTTTTGCATATAGACGTCTTTTTTTTGATATGGGCATCAGCTTAGCTGCTTTGTTGTTCATTAAATGAAAATAAATGCTCTGTTTTGTTGAGAAACAAAAGGCCGCAGTTCGCTGCAATCTCGATGTCGTAGTCGTCAACTATCTTTTCGCACGATGTTCTATGACCCGACTCAAACCGTTTTATGCAAACAAAACGCGAACTAAGGTAAACATAGTGTGCTCTTGCTGGATCTGTTAAGCCCATTGGGAGCAACCAGCAACGATACGTAGTCCCCGTCAGCTGAAAGGAAAAAGAAGACAGCTTCATCTCAGTTCTCTCTATTCAAGTCACAAACGCTATTATCCTGCGGAAAATGAACCGACGCTGTCGGCTCCACGATTGCGAGTATTTTACAGGATGTGGTGTATTGTTTGAGAGAAAACGTTGAACAGACTTATTTTTTCTATATGCATACGACAATTTATTGTAAGTATGTGCTAAAAGCTAAAAAACATTTGATCACTACATTAAATATTATGAGAATACATCAGTGTCATGTCGCCTTTAATAAAAAGAAGTCACTTCTATGTTCGCGAACGGTTAATTTAGAAATTCGAAAAAGGTGTATGTTTGGAGCACGGCGTTGTACGGGTGCAAAACATGGACAGTGGGCGCGGCGGAAAAGAAAAGGTTAGAAGCTTTCGAAATGTGGTGTTATAGGCGGATGATGAGGATAACGTGGGTAGAAAAGATTAGAAATGAAGAGGTATTAGGAAGAATAGGAGAACAGAGGACTCTATGGAAGTCAATAAGAAATAGGCGAGATAGGTTAGTAGGATACCTTCTCAGGCATGAAGGTCTAGTCAGAGACATATTAGAGGCAGAAACAGGAGTTAAGAGGGGTAGAGGTAAACCTATATTAGATTACTGTTCGCAAATAGTTAAGGAAGTTTAGCTCAGGATAGGAAAGAGTGGAGGTACGTGCCCAACCAGTCTTAGGACTGACAACCTTATGATGATGATATCAATGTGACCGAACAGTTACAGTGTCTTGATTTGGTTTTGATTAACGATAACTGATTAGTATGATTTTGTTACCTTAAATGTTTATAATCATTATAGGTTTGTTTCAACAGTTTTAATACAACCCTTTCGTTGAAAATCCGTCAATTAAGAATTAAAATTTTATTGGGTTAGTGTTTAAACAACTTTTTGAACAAGACAATGTGATTTGGGACGTTGCTAAGGGAAATGGAATGGTAATGTAAAGGCGACCTGAAGGAAGACATGGACCGTTAACCGTAGTGGTTTTGCCAAGTACCCGGTTATCCGATACCCGGCAAAATCATTGCGCATCCCTACAAAAAATGAACAATTCTCGAAAATCCATCTAATTTTATCGTAATAAACTAAAGGGTAATGCACTTTAATTTTAAGATCCTTGCACCGACAATAAAGATGTAGATTATACAGTTGTTTCTGGTCGTTCACAGACGACTATAATAGAAAAAAGTGTTGAAATCTGCGGATAACATTTCCCACAATATCGCTAACTGCCTAACTGTTTGCGTAGCGGAAATTATTGAAAATAACTAGGTGCATGCATCTCCAAATACAGTTAGTTAGACTGATCTGGTAGTCTTTCGGTTCGCCCATAAATGGTGCCTGCATACCAAACGGCGTGTTTTACGCAAGAGAAGATTCTGTTCGTGGGTTCAAATGATGCGAAAATGTCTTGATGATCTATGTTAATTAGTTAAAGCCAAGTCGACTGTCGACTCCTTTTAAATAGATTTCTGGCTAGTAATACGTCGACATTGTAGCTCTTAGATCTCATTGTTGTAAAAGCAAGACACCCTCTAAAAGTCGAGTATTTGAGTTAATAAGAAACATCACTACAAGTTACAGAAGATTAGTTATTTCAATAATCATTAGCAGAAGCCAAGGAATCAATTTTTAGACATCTTAATCTGAAGATATTTAATGTAATTTTACATCAACATTTGCCTCCACTTCTTATTATTTCCTCTGTATCTGCTCTTGCTTCTATTATTATTATTATTGTGTCTCTATCTAGCCCTTCATGTCTCACAAGGTGTCTTACCATTTTACCATTCTTTTTCCTTATTGACTTCCACAGCGTCCTGTTTCCCTACTCCTTCCGAAACCTCCTCATTTCATCCTTAAAATAAAAACCTTTGGGTGTTTAATTACTACCAGCTGCTAATGAAGGTGAGTGGGCAGTCCCTTCGTACTGTGTCGGATCGGAGAGTAGGGCGAAAGACCCTCTTCTGTCTCCTTTTACGAATCGTGGAATTGATGGGTGGTTGTTGGGGTGAGAAACACGAGCCCATGATCTAAACATACACTTTTGATAACCAGAAAATACCACAAATGGCGCGGAATAATTCGAACTGGTCTGTATTCTGTCGAAACTGCCGGACGCGGATAGCGATTTCGATCTTTTTGGATCTCATCAGCGCGTCGCAGACAGCTCCGACAGAACACAGACCAACTTTTACCTGCTGTCTTAACAGCGCGTTTTAGAAAATATCACAAATGGCGCGGTAAACGCCATCTGTAGTACGATGCTACATTTTAGGAT
>NW_020439516.1:1836784-1845523 GCF_000699045.2 Agrilus planipennis | reverse complement strand
CTGTTAAGACAGCAGGTAAAAGTTGGTCTGTGTTCTGTCGGACCTGCCTGCGACGCGCTGATGAGATCCAAAAAGATCGAAATCGCGATCCGCGTCTGGCAGTTTCGACAGAATACAGACCACTTCGAATTATTTTATTTTTGATAACCAAATTAAAGCACACATTAATTTAAATTTTTTTTTTGTCAAATGGCATTTTTACTCTCGTCGAACTCGATCTTTCTTTAAGCCAAACAACTCATAATCGCAACTCGAGTGAAATAGTCGGCTATAAATGTAATATTTCGTACCTAAGCAAACATACCGTAATTAAATACATATTAAGATTGCCTATGCTAACAATTTTCGTGCTCATAATCGTATAGTGTACGTAATTAGAATTTTTACCTTTCCTTTCGAACACTTAATCGCGCTTACTAGTTGCCATAAATGTACGGTTGTATTTAGTCCCGTAAATTTCTAGAAATCGAATAAATACCAGCACGTCCATTCATTGTTGCCCGTGTTTTATAGTCACTTAATACTAATGATAAGAAAATAGCAAGAGCAATAAACATTTGCAAAAGGCGCCGTGGCCGTAACATGAGACTATAAAACGAAAATGCTTTTACTAATACATTTTACATACTGTTGTACGTAGGTACATATTGTCATCTGTATTTAAGAATCAGCTGACATCGAGAAAAAACGAAATAGAAAACATTTAAACTACATGTACCCACACCCATCGCATTTTGATTCTAAAAATCGTTCATCATGATAGGGTCGTCAGTCCTAAGACTGGTTGGACACGCACCTCCACTCTTTCCTATCCTGAGCTAAACTTCGCATTTCCCTAAAACGAGAACAACCCACATCCTTAACTATTTGCGAAGAGTAATCTAATCTAGGTCTATCTCTACCCCTCCTAACTCCTATTTCTGCCTTCAATATGTCTCTGACTAGACCTTCATGCCTGAGAAGGTGTCCTACCAACCTATCTCGCCTATTTTTTATTGACTTCCATAGAGTCCTCTGTTTTCCTATTCTTTCTAATACCTCTTCATTTCTAACCTTTTCTACCCACGATATCCTCATCATCCGCCTATAACACCACATTTCGAACGCTTCTAACCTTTTCTTTTCCGCCGCTCCCACTGTCCATGTTTCGCACCCGTACAACGCCGTGCTCCAAACATACACCTTTAACAACCTTTTTCGAATTTCTAAATTAACCGTTCGCGAGCATAGAAGTGACTTCTTTTTATTAAAGGCGACACGACCCTGCGCTATCCTCTGCTTTATATCCCTACTACTCCTTCCATCCTCACTTATCTGACTTCCTAGGTATCTAAAATCAGCCACTTCTTCTAATTTTTCGTCTCCTATCTTTATATTCGCTCTTTCCCTACTTTTTCTTCCCTTGCATATCAGTATTTTAGTTTTACTTTTATTTATTTTCATACAGTACTGATCTGTCAGTACCGCTTCCATTTTATTTAAAGCTATCTCTAGGTCCTCCTTGCTAGATGCTAATACTGCTATATCATCTGCAAATCTAAGCATACTAATCTTTTGCCCTTGCACATCTATCCCTACAGTTGTACTGTCTTTAATGATGTTGATGGCGTCTTCGATGTATAGATTAAAAAGTAGCGGTGACAGTGTGCATCCCTGCCTGACTCCCTTCCTAATATTTACTTCTCTACGTTGCATCCCCAGCTCTATAACTGCCTGTTGCTCTTTATACAAACTAAGTATCACTCTTCTATCTTTGTAACTCATCCCTACATTTTTAAGTATATTTAACATCTTGTCCCATTTAACATTGTCAAAAGCTTTTTCTAAATCTACAAATCCTATGTACGCACCCTTTCCTTTTTCTATCGTTTTCTCTATTGTTACCCGTAAAGCTAGAATGGCCTCCCGCGTTCCTCTATTTCTTCTAAACCCAAATTGATCATCCCCTAATAGTTCTTCCGCCCTTTTTTCTATTCTCCTCTGTACAATTCTAGTTATGATTTTTGACGCATGAGAAGTTAAGCTAATTGTTCTAAATGTCTCGCACCTATCCGCGCCCCCGCGCAAATAACTGAACAGAGTGCAGAAAATTCTGGACTCCTTGGAAATGGATAATCCAAGGGGTATATTGTCTTCTGAGCTGTTTTGCCATGCTCCATGGAGTCTAACTGTCGTGACTGACATCTGCCAAAAAAAACAACCTAGAATACAATATCCAATCGACCATGAAAACCTGAAAACTCTAAAATATTGTGGTGTGCTAATAGATATAAAATAATCAAAAAATCATAAAAAAACGATTTCAAAAACTTTTAGTTCAGATGAACCTAAACCTAGAGAAACTATTGACTCCATTTCTTTCCCTTATTCCAATGTGTAAAAGACCAAAACTAAAGTAGGACAAAAGGTAAATAACGGCATCAAACATTACCCTTAAGACATTATTATGTACATCTTTGTATAGATTCTTCCTCTAATCAAATATGTAAATCTATTGATTCTTAGGTAGTTAACTAGTTGTAACAAAGTATCTAATTAATTTTGTGAAGTAAAAACCATTTTTAAAGTTTTCGAATCCTCTCAGAGTTCTCACTGGTTTGGTCCTATTTGTTTTAAAATACATCAGCACCATTTTAATTTGATGAATCCTTATTACACGTACGATAATTATTATCTTATCACTTATATAGTCACTGTGCACTTAATTACTTACAAACAATTATATTATATCAGTTTAAAAAGAACGCACCTAAAGGGATAGATAATATAATGCTATTTAAGGAACTGGTAAATAATTATTTGGGCAATAAAGGAGAGGATAAATTACTGGGACGTTATTAAGGACATGATTGTTTGCTTTTACTTGCTTGCAAAAATAAGATAAGGCAAAAATAAACAAAAAATGCTTCCCTATTGTTCGAGTCTTGAAATTAAAAAGACAAAAACTGAGCTATTTTATTTAAGGGGTTCAAATAAAACTGCATATTATGACATGGGGTTTTAGAGAAGAAAAAATTACTAATTGACAATAAGAATCGCTTAATTTCTATCGTGGTCGAACCAAATTTTCATTATCTCTTCACAGTAGAAAATACCACAAATGGCGTGGTGAACGCCATCTGTAGTACGATGCTACATTTTAGGATTACGTATGCTCCAACAAGGTCCATTTAAATATATGGATATCTACTTGCTGAAACGAATCCCGGCNATGTCCGCTGTTCACTGTTTTCGAGAAAAACGTAGTTGAAAATACAAGTACCTAAGTTGAATTCCGACCCTGGTAAAGGAATACAGCCCGCAACGTTGCACTCAATGACCTGGTGATTACTAGCGTCACTGTAGTATTTGTTTTGTATTTTTTATTGTTAGATTAGACTAAATGTGGTCCAGGGTGCTTATGCTAGCAACCAACTTTTATTAACCGTTTATTCTTTTAACGTTTAAACCTTACATGAGGACATCTATCTGCAGAGAACTGTAGCTCCTCTCAGTGTGGAAAATTTATAGGAACAGTGTGCGCATCCTTATCATTTGCAGCGAGTGCAAGTCTTGTTTAGAGGATTTGCTTCACGCGGAACGGAATTTTGAATTTTTTGAATTACTGTTGATGCGATGCAAATTCGCATGTCATACATCTTTCGCGACTTCAAGAACTCTTTTCGATTAATATGTTGTGGGAAATGTTTCTATAAATGTTTATATTAAACTGCTAAAAATAAATTATTGAAAAATATGACGACCCAGGTTTTAAATTAATCCGTTTCATAACTTTCAAAAAGTAGTATGAAAGGGTGATTTGTGAAAGGTTACATCTTTCTTTCGGAAGTGCAAAATCAACATCCTGAAACCAATGGGCAATTTCTCAAACGTACCTATATGCATTAACTAAATATATTTCTAAAATGTCAAATGATTCCTCGAACGGTTTAGTCGAAAGGAATTTTTCTTTTGCAGGGAGCAACAGTCCATCTCGTCGACCAAGATCGGTAGCTGTTCCAAATCCATCGTCTGCTCCCCAGTGGGAAACGCACTTAGCCAGGGCAATGTACGCATATCTATCAAGTGGAGAAAATCAATTGAGCTTCCTCGAAGGCGACATCATCGCGTTGATCGGGGAAAGAACTAAGGGATGGCAGTTTGGCGAAAACCTAAGGACGCAATGTAGCGGCTGGTTCCCTATGGCCTATACCGAATTACTGGACGATTCCATTATGTAAGACTAAACCGAAAAGGCATTATTAAGTCTATTCAAATGTTTTGACAATTGAGTTTTGTTTAAAATTAAACTTCTAAATCTATTAATAATAAAAAATACCACGAATGGCGCGGTAAACGCCATCTGTAGTACGATGATACATTCTAGGATTACGTATGTTCCAAGAAGGTCCATTTAAATATATGAGGATATTTACTTGCTGAAACGAATCTCGGCGTAGCTAACCTCAACGTGATAGGCACGTTACCATAATCGAATTCATCGAATTAAATGGTCCTTGGTGGACCATACGTAATTCTAAGATGTAGCATCATACTACAGATGGCGTTCACCGCGCCATTTGTGGTATTTTTTAAAACGCGCTGTTAAGACAGCAGGTAAAAGTTGATCTGTGTTCTGTCGGAGCTGCCTGCGACGCGCTGATGAGATCCAAAAAGATCGAAATCGCGATCCGCGTCTGGCAGTTTCGACAGAATACAGACCACTTCGAATTATTTTAATCAGTTTGTCAGTTTTGTCCATTTATTTAAAGCTATCTCTTACTCCTTCTTAGTATATCTTATATAGTAGTACTGCTATATCATCTGCAAATCTAATCGTAGTAATATTCATCTTCAACTTAATTATAAAAACAAGAAAGAGCTTTTAGGTATATGTATATATATATATATATAGTAGGCACGCAGGAGGCTGAATATTTTTTTTCAATTTCACTCACGATCAAATGATTTTAAGGATTAAATGGATTNTATATATATATATATATATATATATTGCATCCTAGAAAGCTCTTTGCCACCGCAACTGTAATTGTGGTACGTATAGTTATTTATACATAACAATAGTATTTAATAAAGTGATAACTGAAAAGCAATGTTAAATATTTATAATTGCATATTATTAACAACGTTTTACCAGCCAAAGAAAATAAACTGTCGGCGTCGAACTATTTCTATTCGGTGACTATAATGACTCATATTGTCAGTATAATTTATGATACATTTGTATGCTACTTGTAATTCATCAAACGATTGCTGCGAATGGTTTTAGAACATCATTCTTTGCATGTTCAATAATAAAACAATATGTATGTACACTTAAACAATAAATATTTGGGAGTTCCAGTAAAGAGAATCGAATGCCAATAAGCTAATGTCACTTCCTGTCCCACCGGAAGCAGCAGGGAGTGCGGACGTGTGTTAATCATGGTACATTTTCCTAATTTACATTTATAAATCAACTACAACTTAATTATTATAAATAAATAATAATGCCTAAGTTTATTTTGAATGCATGTTGTAAAATAACGGTTAGTGGAAAGTGACAAAATTTAATTAAAACAATGTAAATCTAAAAAGTGAATTTCACTTCTATACAAGGAAGGCAAAATGTTTACCAAACAATGACGCCGGGTACCCGAACTCTCAAAATCTTTTGAACAAATTGTAACATCCCCCGATGACTTTAAATTGCATTTATACGATTTAATGAATATTTGTAGTGTAGAAAATCCCTTGGTTCGGTTCTCAATTCATTACTAGCGCACAACCCTTTCATTAACACCATCACTCTAAGATTTTATTATTAAAATCTAATATTTTCTTCAATTATTAAGTCTGCAAAAAGGTCTACATAGGCATTACTTTAATTCGTTACAAGAAAAGAAAGAACAAAAATGCATAATAATTTATAATTTTCAAAAGTCATTTAGCGATAAATTAAAATTTCAGTAACTATTTATATATATTTATTGTCCTTACCTCTACATAGTAATTAAATTGAATTCATTTCTGTGCATATTCCTGTAATTGGCTTCAAATTGTGATGACCTTTTAATGCTAATTAGATTCCATGCAAAACCTTCATAATATTTCTAGTAAAACCGACAGAAAGAAATAATGTTTCGATATTCAGTAGTAACATTTACCAATTTGGATATTATTATTATTAATGAAGCTAAAAAATTCACATAAACTCATATTTCATTTTCCTTAGGTACTAAGAGGAATTTAATGATATCTAAATCGTGCCATGAGGTATTTTAACAGGATAACTGCCTTTAAATTCAAACCAGTGTTTAATTTTTTTCACTGCGCCACTATTACTACTCCAGTTGTTAAATGCTTGCTAACATGTAATGCCAGCATATAAATGCGCCTGGGTCTTCGTTTATTTAGGTTAAGCATGTAAACTAAAGGCTTCAGCTAAGTTACACATAGTGGCACAAAAAGGCTTTTAGATATGGTACAAAACAAGTATTTCAATTTCCTTTGCTTTTACAGTTTTGACGCAAAAAATGTACCAGGCAATTAGGTATGGTTCAAATGTGAGATATTTTTATACGTGAGGAGTTGAGTAATTCGAAATTTTGTGGTTTTCCAAATTCCCACACATATTTTAAAGAATAAAGCGAATTTAAGATGAGAGAATATTTTGCTTTAAACCATTTAGGTATAAAGCTTTTCAAAAGCAACAACTACGTACTGTTCCCAGACTAACATTTTTGAAGTAAGTATCTTATGTTTGATTTATGAGAGAACTTTAGTTAAGAATTGCCTTAAAAAGGTTGAATTTTTTTGTACCTGGTTGTGAAGTGTATCTGGTGAATTGGGTAAATACTTGAGAAAAACTAAAAATCCATTTAAGCCAATTTTAATTTAATTAGAAATAAGCTCAGCATTCCTTGGAGATTCACGTCTATTATGAATTTATTTTCATTAAAAACCTTGAATCTCGAATATTATACAAATTGGAAAGATGATATAGATCTGTCTCTAATAACATACTTACAAAATGTAAAAATAAAATCAAATTATATGTTCGAGTTGTTTTAAAATAAAGTTGTTCAAAATATAGAAAACCCAAATAAAAATGTTTAAAAATAAACTGAAGATTTCCCCCATAATTTGCACTGTTACTACAATTGTTTGGATTTGTGCTTTTAGATAAATAGGTAAAAGTCTCTTCTATCTTTAGTTTATACCAGCATTTCTTATGCTAGTTACTGTACCATTTTCACCTGTGTTCTAGATTTACGCACACCAGGTACCTAGATAGGTAGAGGCTGGTAATTATTATTTTCTACCTGCTTGCGTGGTGCGTGAACATTCCATCCGATTTGATGGCAGGTAGCTACTCACTCATACCTAGACAGGTATCCAACCGAGATACTGAGCAATCAAGTAATGCAACAACCACCACCTCACTTACCAGTAATGTTTTAAAATCCTCATCCTGTGTCCAGGATTCACAGCCTCCTAACACTCAACAAACTATACGCGGTAGGTAGGTACTACTACAAAACAAAAAATAATCGCGCACTGACACTCTCTCTTTCTCTCGCCCGAACGGTCACGATTTTTCACATTTTCCACGGAAAACCCGAACTAAAACAACAATAATTAAAATGCACAGGATCGTATTTAACCACACAAACGTATAAATATCCAAGACTGTCTAATGATAAAGTACCGAAATAATAATCTGGCCGTTAATCCTGATACTTGCTCTATGTTAGACTTTCGAAGCACGACTGGAAAGGTAAGACAGGTAGAGTGCTTAGGTCTCGCGTACACTTGTTTATTGGTGTTCGTATGTGTGTGTATTTGTAAGAACTATCAAATACACGTCCGAGTCGGCTTACGGTCGACGAGGTTTTAGTATAATCTACGGAGCCAGAATCTCGGCTTGTTGTTGTTGTTGTTGGTATTATTATTACTACCTTTCCTCGCCAGGTCTGGCGACCAATAAAAGTGGATGTTCTTATACCAAGTACGAAAAATAAGTGGGTGTAGGTAGGAAAGCACGCTCGACAGAAGGCAGTTTCAATGAGGAGTACAGGGCAGGATTTCGACATCATCTGATCTTTCAGAACATGCATGCGTTCCTCTTAAGACAAGAAAGCTCTTGATACAGTCTCAAAAAAAAAAATATTCATAATCCATTTTTCAAAATTGTTTTTGGTCATTTTTTACATTAGTTGACATTGGAATTGACACATGAAGTTTAGTCAGGTAGGTAGTACTCACCAAGTAGAATCGCGTGGTAGCATTAATTCCGTGCGGAAACCAATGTAGCTTGAGATACAGGCTCCTAAGTTATTTAATCGGAAGAAATTTCGATTGGTACGGCCCTGGCTGCAGCCCTTCGTCAGCTGTTCACGCCAAATATGCATTGATGACGTCATTGTTTAGTACGGTAGATGTATGACAGACTCGAGTTTGTTTAATGCCCCTGCCCGCCGAAGGCGGGCTGATACATTAGAATAATGTTAGGAAGATATGTTTTAGGACAAACGATGTTTGGCGGGAACAGCTGACGGAAGGCTGAAGCCAGGGCCGTACCTACCGGAATTTCCTCCGATTAAGAAAACTTTAAGGGCCTGTATCTCACTCACATTCATTTTTAAACAAATAATAAACAAAATTCTAGTAAATACTACTACACTACTTTACTTGGTGAGTACTACCTACCTGACTAAACTTCATGTCTCAATTCCAATGTCAACTAATGTAAAAAAT
>NW_020439516.1:1822952-1836342 GCF_000699045.2 Agrilus planipennis | reverse complement strand
GGACATCCGTTGCATGATTTCGTTACATAGCAACTCGCATGAGACGAACACCCTACCGTGCGTAAAGAAGTTTCACTTCAAACAAAAAACATTACTTTATAGTAATAGAAATGTTAAATAAGATTATTAATTATCATTGTTAAAAGACGGTGTCAAAGTACTATGGAAAGTGGACTTGGTTATAGCAACATCGATTACAACAACAACATCAGTGATGTAACGTCGGTTTTTCATAATACCGCAAATTTATCATTCAAACCAACCCTAACAAATATAGCTTCATATTTTTATTGCTGATAATCAATTGTTTTTGTTGGTACTTATTGCTTGTATACCGTGTAAATTCTACTGTGTTTGAAAAGTATAGTTACAGTCAAATTAGTTTTAAGGTAAGAAATTCCTCAGTTCGACCCTGGCGCCGATAAAAGGATAATGCCTAGTTCCCTCCCATATACCTGTTTTTAATTAGGGTTAAAATTTTCGGTATGTCGAATTCCCTCCTAATTATACATCAATTGCCTCCCAACGGCTCATCCTCATATTTATCAATTTGCTAATGTTTTACTAGATTTTCAATGTGAAATTTGTTAAAATACGAAGTGTTTCATCTAATTTTAAAAAATTGTTAACAAGACAAACTAAAACTAATAAAGTTTTTCTAGATGATTGCATCAAAAAGCTAGACGCACACGTAAGTAGTCGTTAACTTAATTATCGGAGCTAATATGAATGGGAGGGAACTCGGCTAGTCCCCGGTAGGGCATTCGACTGTCTATGTTTTGACCAAAACTACCTGCGGGAGGGAATTCGGCATCACCGATGATAAAAACAAGTAGCAGAATATAAAGAAGATTCAGAATTTATTTTGAACATTAATTAACGGAAAATTTGTATAAATATAATTTTTTTATTTAAAATTTCAGAGAGAAAGTATTCTCCTTATTAAATAGCAAGTGTTTAATATAGTGGCTACAGATTTTATCCAAATATAATTCTTCGTGTATTATGTTACATTTTTTCGAATTATTTACGCGGGTTGTTTGTTCAGAAAGGGCAACTGGGTTTCGTCTACAGGCGCCAGGCCAGACGTTCCCGACTTCAAAGTTGACTGATTAGGAAACAAATGGGACGTGGGTCCTTAAATGCGTAGACATGCACAGAAAAAATAAAGCAGGTATATAGGACGAATAGAAAATACTTGGAAGGAATGTATGGGAAGGTTGTCATAAGTGCCCTCTTGGCAATTTGATACATTGTGTTAAATGGTGCTAGTGAGATTAAGCAGATTTGACAGGTAGACATATGAGATACATTGAAACCTTTTAGTTCAGACCTCCGAAAACTTCACTGTATTATGTAGCACAAAGAAAATAACTTGGACAGACAAAAATATAAACTCCCAATATTTTTATATTGTAAGGGAAATACGAAATTACGTAGATATACTGCATTTACTTTCTCTAGCGATGTGCCCCTTCTAATGTCTTGGATGCGCGCTGGCAAAATCGTAGGTAGGGAGAAAAAAGCTCATTATACTCTCGACTCTTGTTCATTAAACATACTTTTTCATACAGTACCTGCCAAAAGTTTTGTTCAATCATGAATAGTAGTGCGAGTCGAAAACAAGCGTTAAAGCTTTTAATATGTCTTCAAATATAAATAAACATCTCGTTGATATTTTCAGTAGTAAATGGTACCAATAACAGCACATTTGAGCAATGCAATTGTGGTGGATAAAATGGTCAATTTTTCCGTGCAGTACTGTACGGATTATACGCTCCTCGCCGGTTAAGAGTTTGGCCGAGAGTTGTCTCCCTCCTTTTCTGGCGTAGTGCTGTTCTTTTCTACTTTGCGTCGGTCAAACTGAAGGTCACATCGCTACAGAAAGTAAACGGAGTATACTAATGCAGCTATAACTGTGCAAAATATTAGCAAAAAAGTAATATAGGCGCATAAAAGGTAAATAGACGCAATAAAACTTAAAATTGACTTTTTTAACATAAAGGGTAAATGTGCGCAATTATAGTAATCAATTTTTTCACCTGTTGTGACAATTTTGTCATGTCGACGGGAGTGATACGTTTGAGGGCAGAGAGCCGCTCCAATCGCTCCCTGGCCTGCTGTTCCACCGCAATGACAAACGCATCTTGCACACTGCTGGAACACAGGTCTAAGTCCAGAGCTGAAAAAGGAAAACACAAATTGAAATAATCACTTAATTCAATAAAAAAAGAAACAAATGTTTCCTCTACTTTGTAAAAGTTAATTTTCATACCATGTCAATATCATCGAGCTAAATCTTGGAACCTTATTATTTAGAGAAAGTCAGAATTAGTATTATTCTAATCCTTGAAGGATAGATGATGGTTTAAATATTAGATTTTTTAGACTTAGCATATGTATATAAACAGCAAGAAGTTCCCCTGACAGTCAAAAAATACAGCGTGAACTCTATATAACGACACTTAACGGACTGAACATTTTTCGGCGTTATAAAGAGTGGTCGTTAAATGGAGAGAAATAAAAGATAGTATTTTACCATTCTATAATAATGTGCATTTACCAATATAGTACACATTTTGCACACGAACATTATTATTCATACATTGCGTATAGCCTGTTATCTTCGTCTGATGTTTTTTGCTGCTCCAATATTTCAATTGTATTTTGTTACGTATCTTACTCATATCTTGAGATACCGCTGCATCAATTTGATTGTATAAAAAGTATTTCTTAAATAGTTTCGCTGCATCAAGTGCTTCTTTGATGCTTGGTGGAGGGACAGGAACGTCTTCTTCAACAACGTACACAGCTGCAGTTCTTATCTATTTCGGCAACTTAGAAAGTACTGCTTAATGATTTGTAATGCCGCTTTGTTGTCGTTAAATAGAGTGAGCGTGACGCTATATAGAGTGTAATATTGTATAGAAAACAAAGTAAACCAACCAAAGTCAAGCAATTTCGACGTTTTAAGGAGTTTGTCGTTAAATCGAGTGGCGTTATAAAGAGTTTACACTGTAATTATAACCCAAATTAGATACTTAATAATAAAATCATCAACTTGTGTAAATTGTAGGGATAATTGGGATTTACGCAAATGCTGCTGTTTTTCCCGTGGTTTTAAATTACAACCTTCTGTACCAATTTGTCTCGAGGACTATTACCTCTGAATTTTTGGCGACAGCGAGCTGTGTGGCTTTCGCTATTTTTCCAGAGGGTAGAAATAATTACTGCGCCAATAGGGTGACAGTCAACTTTTATCGCGGTTTTTTTTTTGTTTCTTTCCGCAAAATTAACGAGGGAGAGAGCCAACAGCGTCTTCTCGACAAAGAGTTGCTAATAATTGAAACCGTGTCATTCACAAACAGCCGCACTCGTCATGAGGATTAAAAACTGTCCGGAAAAATGTAAATTAACTGCAGTATCAGGTTGAAATCACAGTGAATACTAAACATGGCAGACTTTTAATTATACACTGGTGGCAGCTAGTTTAGAATGGAACATAGGGATGTTCTATTATGTGCAATCGCCAAAGGGTGGCATCATCTCTTGAACATTCGTACAGATACCTTCAGCCATTGAGAGGGTGTTAGGCTGTGTTTCAAAAACATATAAACAGAAAAAATGCCAACAAAGAAAACGTATAATTTCTATGTTCTGGCAACGTTCTACCTTACCTTTATCCGTTTCTTTGAATTTGGAGTTAATTAAAACTTCTACCCCACGAAAAAATATCAATCCTAGTGAAAAAACACCCCAGTTTAACAAAATACTTAAACCAAATCCAAATTATTTTGTGAGTTGTTAAAGTAAGAATCTTCTGTACACGATTTCGTAATAAAAACTAGTACATAATATAATGATAATAATTTTTAATTTATCATCTGATTGCAAGGTAATCGAGGAATGTATTATAAAATGTTACAATTGAAACTGTCATGGTCAATAACGTGAAACCAGTGCGTGAAACCAAAGCAAAACCCTTCAGTATTACAAAAACTATTGGAGGGAATTGTGATACTGAAAAACACTATGTCTCAGTATTGTTATTTACCAGTGCAACATTGCAAATGAAAGTAAATACTTGTAAATGATCGTAAAGAGTTAATGTTTTATCATGTGGATGTCATCAGGAGGTAAACGATTTGATGTAAAATGATGAAACAAGTTTTGTGGTTATTGTCTATAAATCTATAAATATTTAATGACGGCTGTAAAATTTTATAAGGTTTGGTAGTCAGGTGGGTATTGTAGAAAACAATTATGGCGAAGGCGCCGGACAGTACAGAAGGTTTTTGTATTACATCTCACACCAAATGATATCAAATCGATATTTCTAATTGTTAAGTTCTTTTTGTTTGTTTAATATGAAGCCTTAGAGTTGACCGACTAACTTTAGGCCATTGTCAGTGGATTTACTTTTCTGGTCCAATTGTCCAACTTTCCGATGTTATTGACGTATTCCTTGACATCTCATTCAATAATTAATCAATAACACATCAAACGGAATACTGTTGCGATCACTAAAAATGAAAAGACGTTAAGTTCTTTAATTCTCCGGAAAAACTATTACATATTAGTGTGCATGTGGATAGTACAATAGATAATTTTCTTAATTTAGTAAGTTCTCTTTGCAATGAGCACTGTTAACATCACTGTTTCTATTCCGTCAAACAACACAAACGTCAAATTCGACGTATAGTATTGCAAATGATCTTTTGACATTTTCTGGGCATGTTTGCCGTTGCTTCTAATTAGATGAAAATCCAATTTCATTGCCGCGTAGAAAATGGAACAGTAGAAGCAAGCATAGGATTAATAACAGCTCGTGATATGTAAAACTACAAGATTATGCATCCAGCATCCTGCTGTATTCGAAATTTTGCTTCATACAAATTTCAACACGAAATAGTCATAATTAAAGTTTACAATTTTGAAATGAATATTCGACAAATTAAATCTGAACCAGTCCAGTGCTTCATGCAGTAAAAAATATTATGACTGCAAGATTTGACCAGGGATATGCGATTAACTAACTAGGACCAAGACTAAGATCAAATCCAACAGGAATAAAGTTTCGGTCTTGCAATTCGGGCAGTCGAAACTTCTTTTATAATCGAAAAAAGCATTAGCTGTTCGAGAGAGTGAAATGTGTGTAGTGGCGGATCTAGGATTTGCAATTGGGGGAGGGGGGCTGCAGTAAAAACTTGAAATGTTGCCTTTCATCCCATATATACGTATACTTTATATATATATACGAGGGGCATTCAAATATAAACGAGCCTTTAACTTTTGGGGACTTAGAAAGCCTGTTGAAGGTAAGCGGAGCATCGAGAAGTGTAGGGGAGAGAGTCCCCCAACTCCGTCTGATTGTGACCATATAATCTTAAATTAAATAACAAATAAGCAATTTTTTTCTGGGAAGGTCGAGCAAAACAAAAACTTTGTTTCCAATAAATGCATTTATATTTTTTGGTCTCTTTAAAACTTGACTATCCCAAAATAATTATCATCACAAGGTAGTCAGTCCTAACACTGGTTGAACACTCCACTCTGTCCTATCGTAAAACTAGAACAACCCATATCTATAACTATTTGCGAACAGTAATCTAATATAGGTCTATCTCTACCCCTCCTAACTTCCGTTTCTGCCTCTAATATGTCTGACTAGACCTTCATTCCTTAGTAGATGTCCTACTAACCTATCTCATCTATTTCTTATTGACTTCCATGAAGTCCTCTGTTCTCCTATTCTTTCTAATACCTTTTCATTTCTAACCTTCTCTATCCACTCTATCCTCATCATTCGCCTGTAACACTACATTTCGAAAGCTTCTAACCTTTTCTTTTCTTTAATTATAATCGAAATAAAAACCATTCTCGCAATAAAAAGATGAGAGAACTATTACATGCTGCGCTATAATTAAGTAAAAGATTAATGGATTAAAGGAGAATACGCAGAGGTTAAAATTCTGATTTTAAAATGTGCGTTAAAAAGAGAGAGAGTACAAAAAAAGTAAAAGTATGGTCATCTCTAGCATCATATTTGTATAGCAGATTGCCTTTTATAACTGTATACATAATTTCCAAAAATAAGAATTTAACTACTGAAACATCATTTTTATATGATTACAAAAGCAGGCACTTTGTATTTAACGGTAAAAATGGCATATCTCTCTTGGTCAAAACATACAGTAACAGTTGAAAGTCGAACCCTTATCGGTTTATTTTATGATAAGGACGAAGACCAAAAATTTCGCTTTAATGGCTAGTTTTGCGACTAAAACGAGCGAGATTTGACAAAGAGGTACGAGAGGGTGATTCACAATGTTTTGGAGACTAATTAGTCCGGTCTACGGGGGGGAGGGCTACAGCCCCCATATCCCCCCTGCATTCGCCATTGAATGTGTTTGTACACCTAATAGACCTAACGTTGAATTCCGTATGTGGAATTTCGTTTATACTTTATACATTTATAACGAGCGAGCCTGTAAGACCGGTAACTGTACCTACAGGTACATATAAGCGTTTTCGAAGCGGTCAGCGAACCCCACAGTCGACTCTGACTTACTGAGGTCTGGGGCCGACTGTTGAGTGTCAGCGTGTTGGTCAGTATAATGGAAAGCCTTCTCGGACACACCGTCACCATTTCAGTCACTCTTTCAAACTAACCACACTACAATGTTGTAACCGCATTAACTGGGTTAGGTCAGACTTGGACTATTTAATATCAGATTATCTTGCATGTTTCTTTTTCGTTTTTTCGCCAACAGCGGCGTGGAGGATGAAAGAAATGCGATTTGGAATATAGAAAAGTGTTTAAGAAAAACTTGAAATATCAAAGCTGATATTGAATAAGAAAACTAATTGTTCCTGCGTTAGTAACTATGGATTTTTCGACATGCAAAATCAGTAGATTAAAGGGAAACTGTACATTTTCCCAAACTTTTTGGTCAACACCACAAGGTTGTCAATCCAAAAGCTGAAGACACACAACTCCTTTCTTTTCTCCTTTTTCCCGAAATCTAGAACATCCCACATCCCTATTTACTATTTACCAAAAGTAATCTAAGCTAGGTCTTCTTTTGCCTTTTTTTACTCCTGCCCCTGCTTGTCTCTAAGTAGCCCTTCATGTCTCAGAAGTTGTCTTCCTTCCTTCTTACCTATCTATTTGGTCATTGACTTCCATAGCACCCTCTGTTCTCGTGCTTCTCTCAAAACCCATACGTTCCAATTCACTTCCATCAAAATTTCAAAAGCAATATTGAATTCAGAATTGAAAATTTCTCAATAAGTCGATCAGAATAGAGAGAACGAAAAAGTAGTGTAACATTTGTTTTGCATTGCTAGACACGTAAAATTGCGGTGGTTACAGAAATTTTATCTTTTGCTAAAATAATTCATGGTAAACTCCGACCGCATAAAGAAATTGGAAAATAATTGCGTGGCAATACAAGGTTGTACGACAAATTTGTGGAACGAAAAATTCAGGTGAAACGTTAATGTGCACTAATTATAAAATTTGGAGTAAGATATCTAAATTCAAGGTTGCTACTAAACTGTATAATATTAGGACACGTTCTTACTTTACAAAAATTCTATTTTTAAAAATATTTTTTTTGTGAATTAATTTTGACAAGTANGAAAACTTTAAGGGCCTGTATCTCACTCACATTGATTTTTAAACAAATAATAAACAAAATTCTAGTAAATACTACTACACTACTTTACTTGGTGAGTGCTACCTACCTGACTAAACTTCATGTCTCAATTCCAATGTCAACTAATGTAAAAAATTACCTTGTTTTTTGGTTTCACTATATAGATACAGGACTTGGACTAGGACACTGTGATGTACTCAAAGTGCTCCATAAGAGGATCATACAACATCCCCATAAATGGTTTTGAATAGCATACCCGAACCAGAGTCCGTTGCATACCTACAAGATCTAACAAGTGCCCAACATGAATCTACTAATGATTAATCATTTTGAAAATGGTGTTTTTGGGTGTTTTATATTCCCACCAGCTACTAGTGCCGATGGGTGGACCTCAGATCTACGCACTGGTGCAATGTCAGAGGGTAGAGCGGAAAATCTTCTTGAGCATCTTTACAGGAATCGTGGGAATGAGAGAGAAAGATGAGGCGGACGAAATGAAGACAGAAAAGATGTGATAGATTATCTGTGGATTATTAATGCCTACAGGTCTTAAATTTTGAATTGAGCCAGTGACCTATTGAATGATAACCTGCAGTAGCTATAGATCTGGATTTCTAGACCATATCGCTCGGTATGTTATGACCCTGATACGAGGCAATTTGTGCATTTCATGCACGACCTATTTATCAAATAAATGCCTATTAATAAGAACTTTTAAGTTTCTTATTAGTCATATAACACCAAGATATATAATTAAAGTCCTTCTACTTTATGTTCTTTTCTTTATCCTGTATCAGTATCATTGGATTATTGAATTTACGTAACCACATTCAAAATAGTTTTATTGATATTAAAAGTATCTTGGCCACGATTGATGCCTTGAAAAGCTCTTCGACATCTATTAGACTAAGGATTCAAGTCAATAGCATTTTTCTCTTACTTTAATAATTTTTTAGGAATGATAATATTAACTTTCTTACAAGCAAGTCCGGTCCTGCATGGTCTGTTTTGAATACCCTTTCGTGGCTCGAAACTTACTTCCAACGAACTGGAGGAATCTTAAGGGCATACCTTCTTCGGCCGGCCGGCAACTGACAACCTGATGGAGTTGGATTATTACGAGAAAAATTGTAGAGGCGTGACATCGCGGCATGCCGTGAAACTCACGTTATTGTTTCTTTCGGAAACGAATTCAGTCATCGTCAGAATGTTATGGTACCAAATACGTCGGTCATGGGCAAAAACGGGTCAACTACTGGCCCGTATTAAATAACATCAAACTACAAGAACGCTATAAAGAAAAAAGGAAACGAAAAAACCTTGCGGTGATGTCATTTTTAACGAACTTTTGCTCGCTTCTTACAACATCGTCATCTTTGAATAACATCAGGTATACTGAGCATCTTATTGCATTTGAGAATCAAAAGTTATGCTGAGAGTGACTCTGAGCTTAGTAACAATAATATCTTCTCGAATGATGAGCTAAATGGACCAACAATATCGTTTCCAATAATTCTAGATCAAGACGTAACTGTAGGTATTCCATCTATTCCATGGAATACAGGACTTCAAGCCAGGACTTGGGGACTTCGAAATTTTGAAAAGTAATGATGTTGATCTAGCAAAAAATTATAAATGTTCAACATCTTTTTATCGGTCACCCCAGAAAACATTTTGACAAATTGATTACATGAACGTAGTAACAATCTGAGAAATATTTTCACAGTTTTAGTATCACTTCTGCTGTTTTGTAAAATTCGTTTTATAACGAAATTTGCCCAAAATATGAGGATGATATTTCAGATAATACTGCACCAATTACTGGCTGTCTAGTGATAAAAATAATAGACTAAATAGATCATAAATTTTATGTTAAAGTGCAAGCACGGCCCTATAGCCCGAATCTTCTTTCTACTATAGATTCCGGCCGTGAAAGCCTTTGTTCCAAAATTATGTGTTGATACTACAGTATCTACCTACTAACCGTGACTATTCTAGATCAAGGTCAACTCCAAATACCTTCGTTTTAGTCTTGCCTTTGCTCATCATTAGTTCCAATCGATTTGGTAAAATTTCAGTACCACTTGTATTAAATATGATTTCATAAACTTTACAACCACGATCAATACAAAACGAAAGAGCGAAATGGTTATTTACGAATCACAATTTCCTGTGCAGACTTAAGTGTCTAAGTGGGACATTGGCGCAAACACCAAAATGGTGTGGGAACTTAATTTTAAAAATCATTTGTCCTTCGTTTAATTCAGATACTATACGTATACTATAAAGATGCCTGAAAGAATACGTTAAAAACAAAGGAGGAAAACAAAATCTCATTGTTAACAACGTTCTCAGATGTGATTTTAATTGCAGGTTTACGTCGTATTTCCTGCTAGTTTTAATTGTATTACGTCAACTATATGTAGTTAGATGGATTAGCTTCTTATCTTATTAACCGGCTTTGTTTTATGCTCTTTTCGTTAAAAACAAGATATCCTGAAGAAGTTATTTACCAAAATCGAATCGTCGGAAACAAATGAGATTACAACGTAAATATGTAGAAAATTGGAACTGGTTGTGACTTTTCCTGTTGATAATAAACTTAATAGTTTACAGAGTGTGACACCATCAATAAAAAATTTTCTCAATCCATAAGGCCAAATAATGAAGGTCCATAAAGTCAAATAGGGAGGGCATAAAATGCACTTATCGCAAATTATTGTTATTATTATTGTAAAAGTCATTCGTAATATCCTTTAGGTACCTTGCAATAAATTAGTTTTTTGATTGAGTTTATTTGATAATATTGAACATTGTAATGCATACATAAAACCGATATTATTGAACTTTAATTGAGTTTTTATAATACAGGTCAATAAAATCGGAGATTGAAAACTGAAAGTTCAAATGTAGTCATTTCCAGTTTAAATCGGGTCTAAATTCGATATCAAAATTAAAGGAGTAATAATTTTTATGGTATCTTTTGTATTTGATGCCAATTTACCCTGTTTGGTTTTTAGATTAGGATATTTCTGAATTTCAATGTGCTCTAGGGCAATTCTGGATCAATATTTGAGTTTGACTTCTTCCCTCTTCATGACTATTAAACCCTCACAGTGGTGCTTTCCTTTTGGGAAGTCTTCTATATTTTGATAGCACTACTTTGGAAAATTAAGAATTAGAATATAAGGAACTTAATCATTTTCACCATATTCTTCGACTTGAAAGATAGAAATTCCGAGATATCCTAATCTCAAACCCAAAAAGACAAATTGGTTGAAGAAATGAAACGATTAAAAAGTCAAAATTTGGAGTTTAACAATCCTGATGCTCCTAACAATGCGAAAATAGCATTTCTTGGAATTCATGAATAGCTAAGGCAACTCGAATTCACTACCTTTTAAGGTTGTTACTTTTCAAAATTTTCGCATGCAACGGAAGTTGCGCGCGCACAGTTAATGAAAATTCAAAAATATGAAGTTAGCAGCGAAGATGAGCGTTAGCAGTCACGAACTGGTGACCCTGGTCTCGGCGGTCACTATTGTTCGCTGATTGGGTCGTGTTTGCAACACCGCTCGATGATATTATTTAAATACGTAATCAAAAGATATTTATTTATCGGCATACTTTCTTTATTTCACATGAGCAAAAATGTACATGCATTTTCATGGACGTGTGGAATATATTTTTTCAACCACGTCCATCTGAAAATAACACGTACTTTTCTAAATACTATCCTAAACTAACCGAACTCTCAACATCAAGGATTTTAAATTGCATTTATTAAACTTACATTACTTTATTATTTATATGAAAAGATACAAATTTTCCTATACCTCCTACTACCAATGATGGCATGTATCTATCTGCATGTTCGGTTCCAAAACGCCACTAGTGAATATTCATAAGTATAAAGCTTATTTTTTTAGTATTAACTTACCGATTTTCGATTTCAATTCCAAGTTTGTTGTTATTGCTCTCGACGATGGCGGTAGTTTTAAATTTATTGTCTTCGGCACCTAAGAGAACTTCGGTCCTTCCATTCTGGAAGGGCGAAGAAGACCGTCGATCCCCTAATTTCCTGACGTCGAGCACCACCTGTCCGGCGTTTAAATGATTATCGCGTCGCGACGCTGCCGTCACGTCCCAACTGTTCACCCCGTCCGTCGGCGGTTCCTTATCGACGACACGTACGTCATTAGGGACAGCCCTGCTATTAACTGGGGCGGCAGTGGTGACAGATAAGGGGGTGGCGGTCGTGGTACTTGTGATTTTTTGCGTCAAAATGAGATCGGTGGTGGTTCCACGTAGCTGGTCCTGCTGCTGACCGTTAACGGTCTGTTTCGCAGAGGTGACCGTCTCCTTGGCGGAAACCACAAGCGTAGTGGAGACGGGCGAACCGTTCGCGCCACCTCCGCCGCCGCCTACCCCTGGCCTGCTTACGATGGGGTTGTTGCTTAAAGTTTCGGTGGCGGTCAAAGAAGTCGCGTAAATTGGACTGTTGTATAGTAGATGACTGATACTGTCGCTTGTTGTCGACTGCTGATTTAACTGCAACAAATGATACAAAGAGTCAATAGAAAAAATACAACACGCTACTGAAGTGAAACTTCTTCAAACACACAAACATACCGGGATAGGGGTTGAGGAGTTGGTTTAATGGTATCATTTGTACGCTATGAATTTAAATTTTACACTATACATGCCGGAGTTGCCTGTAACGAACGTTGCATTGAAGCGCGCTCACGGCTTAAGCGGTCCCCACTACGAGACATCCGTTGCATGATTTCGTTACATAGCAACTCGCATGAAACGAACTCACCCTACCGTGCGTAAAGAAGTTTCACTTCAAACAAAAAACATTACTTTATAGTAATAGAAATGTTAAATAAGATTATTAATTATCATTGTTAAAAGACGGTGTCAAAGTACTATGGAAAGTGGACTTGGTTATAGCAACATCGATTACAACAACAACATCAGTGATGTAACGTCGGTTTTTCATAATACCGCAAATTTATCATTCAAACCAACCCTAACAAATATAGCTTCATATTTTTATTGCTGATAATCAATTGTTTTTGTTGGTACTTATTGCTTGTATACCGTGTAAATTCTACTGTGTTTGAAAAGTATAGTTACAGTCAAATTAGTTTTAAGGTAAGAAATTCCTCAGTTCGACCCTGGCGCCGATAAAAGGATAATGCCTAGTTCCCTCCCATATACCTGTTTTTAATTAGGGTTAAAATTTTCGGTATGTCGAATTCCCTCCTAATTATACATCAATTGCCTCCCAACGGCTCATCCTCATATTTATCAATTTGCTAATGTTTTACTAGATTTTCAATGTGAAATTTGTTAAAATACGAAGTGTTTCATCTAATTTTAAAAAATTGTTAACAAGACAAACTAAAACTAATAAAGTTTTTCTAGATGATTGCATCAAAAAGCTAGACGCACACGTAAGTAGTCGTTAACTTAATTATCGGAGCTAATATGAATGGGAGGGAACTCGGCTAGTCCCCGGTAGGGCATTCGACTGTCTATGTTTTGACCAAAACTACCTGCGGGAGGGAATTCGGCATCACCGACGATAAAAACAAGTAGCAGAATATAAAGAAGATTCAGAATTTATTTTGAACATTAATTAACGGAAAATTTGTATAAATATAATTTTTTTATTTAAAATTTCAGAGAGAAAGTATTCCCCTTATTAAATAGCAAGTGTT
>NW_020439516.1:1773062-1816959 GCF_000699045.2 Agrilus planipennis | reverse complement strand
ATTTATAATTTATAATACTACGCCTCTGTCATTTTGTATATAATCAGTAATATCACGTAAAGAAATTTCCAAGGCATACATTATGATTGCATATATATACATGTATCGTATATATGATCGTATTCCGGCTTATTCATTCATTAAATTTCTATGTCCTACTTACTTACAATAAGTAATTTCTATATACTCACCTATAAATTATATACATATGTATAATAGATATACGTAAGTATCCATAAACAGTTAAATAAATCTACAACTGATGCTCACAATGGAACTCCCAGGTGTCAATTATCGTTGCACAGCAATTATTGTGTCGCTTTTCGATTTGATTAAGAAATGCCGTTCACAAATTGAATCAGCGGTTTTCATATTTCGTTATATTGAGAATATAAACATAATGAGTTTAATAAATAACAATAGTTGCTACAACAAGTAAAGCCTTTTCTAGCATATTCTCTTAGACATGGGTGTTGATATCTTTGATTAGTTGATCCATGATAATTTATCTAAATATATGGGTGCTTACCAATTTTCCCGGCGCGCCCACCATCTAGAAGCGAACGGCTGAACTTAAATATACACGAAAAACAGTATAGTAGTAATGGATTATTATTTTAATTGAAATATTTTCAATCCATTGGCTTTTATAAACATTACCAAAAGTGGTACGTTTTTTGAGATCGCAATTACGGAATAATTTTAATGATTTGTACTTGTATTTATTTAATAGCTTGATCTACATTTAAAACTGCTTATATTATACAGATCAGTTCTTTTGCCATTTTATTATTATTTTATATGCAGACACTCTGTAGCCAATCGCTATTATTATTATTATTGAGGTACTTATAAATGCATTGAACAATATTCTGTGGGTGTATTGAAGTGTAGGTGAAGACCTTTGTTTTAAACATGGTTCGTCAGAATTTGACCATGAATATTGTCGTAATACAGGGATAAAAAATGACTCATACGAATAATTTTGAAATTTTCCATTCAGCTGAATTAATGATACATGCAATGTCAGATAACGGAAAACTAGATCATCATTACGAATCAAAAACAAAAGAATATACATAAAAGGCTACGAAAGTCAGATAGGTCAGGTAAAAAATTTGGCAATCAATAGCGATTGCAATTTTCTAGTTAATTTTATTAACACGTACTTATTTATATATTATTTTAAATGTTATTTTTTCAAAGAGGTCACCAATAAATTGAGATAAATGGTGATGCGGAAGGGGGAAATACATTCAGAAATATCGTCCGAATTAGAATTGGCTTTAACCACTGAAAAGCGCGAAATTTTAGGCATCTAAATTTGAAAATTGTTTAAAAAGAAGCTGAAATTATGAATCATTTCTTTCAATACGTAAAACTACATTTTTGTCAAAACACATATCACTTTACGACACCCTCTGATGCAATTTGTATCATTCAAAATTAAAAGTAGTTTGAGCTACCGTAAAGAGCAAAATTCTTCGTGTTCAAATTTGAAAATTGGTTAGAGTAAAGGAGCCAAAATTATGAATCATTTCTTTCAATACGTAAAACTACATTTTTGTCAAAACACATATCACTTTACGACACCCTCTGATGCAATTTGTATCATTCAAAATTAAAAGTAGTTTGAGCTACCGTAAAGAGCAAAATTCTTCGTGTTCAAATTTGAAAATTGGTTAGAGTAAAGGAGCCAAAATTATGAATCATTTCTTTCAATACGTAAAACTACATTTTTGTCAAAACACATATCACTTTACGACACCATCTGATGCAATTTGTATCATTCAAAATTAAAAGTAGTTTGAGCTACCGTAAAGAGCAAAATTCTTCGTGTTCAAATTTGAAAATTGGTTAGAGTAAAGGAGCCAAAATTATGAATCATTTCGTTAGAATTCATAAAACCACATTTTTGTCAAAACACATACCACTTCACCATCTGATGCACTTTTGTATCATTCAAATTAAAAGTAGTTTGAGGTACCGTAAAGAGTAAAATTTTTCGTATCCAAATTTGAAAATTAGTTGAAAAGAAGCCAAAATTATGAATAATTTCTTTCGATTTTCCAAAAATGCATTTTTATCACACACAACATTTGTTGCCTTATCACACCCTGCGACCATACTAATTAAAACTGAGTTAACTGGTGCTGGATCTTGGGCATTCACTGCCCCTTGCACAACTTTCTGGAGTTCCCTATTCATAAAAAAATTAAAATCAAACTATAAAATTCCTAAGTGCTTTTACAATTTTTCAAGACTTACTAGAACGTTTATATTTGGACCCCATATCAGTTGGAGGCTCGACGCCATACAGCATCATTTGCATCATCATAGATCCACATCTGATTTTCCTCGATTATTGTCAGTTAACATTTATCTTGTTTTCGCTTTCCCTTTCCTCTTTAACCATCTTTACCCCTTTCAAATTCCGACTACCAATTTTAATAATCGATGTTTTGTTAAATGGTAAAATTTTAGCAGATTTTTATCAACAACATTAACCTTTGTAGATGAAAGTTTTACATGGAGCTCGTACAAGACATTACAAACATTAGTAACGTTTGATTGCCAGCAAAGATAGATAAATAATAGCCTTCCATTCGACATAGACACAAAGATGCCCACGCGATTTTACAGGAAAGCACATCCAGTTAGCCTTGACTCTCGTTCCGAGACACGAAAAACTAGTAGAGCCGTTTAATAAAAGGGAAAGAAAACTAAATAATAATAACAGCAATGGCGAACTATCTGTGTGATTCACGCAGATTTCCTGGAAGCATCAAAGAACCAATAGTAAAATATACCACTAATGGGTTATTCTACCTATAAAGTCGACCACGCAAATGATGTCGGCATTATACGGTGTATATTTATTTTCTATTGGAAATGGAAATACTAACACCTGGTAGAATAAAATTGAGATTTCCTTTATTACAACTTTATTATCGCCATTTGAAATGAGTTGTGTGTTAGGAACTGATAAAAAGCAATGTCGACTGCTCGACTCCCTTTTTTTACTGGGTACCTCTGAGTATGGTCGTAAAAAACTTAAATTTAAATTTTTTGAAGTCCTAAATACATACTACAGCAGTATAAAGGAGCTTAAGTATATGTAGATTAAATGTAACACGGTATTTTATATCGAGCTGAAATTGAACTTTATATCCATGATGATTTCGCGTTCTTTATCACATTATCAGGTGTAGAAAATTCGGCCCTAAAATAAATAATCCGAATGTATAACAGTTCAATTAAATTAAAATTATTATCTCTTATAATATAAGAAAAGCGCGAAATAAGGTAAATGGTTTTAAAATATGTCCGATTAAAGTCACAATTGATTAGTAAAGCGTTCAATCCATAACCACAAATTTATTAGATTAGTACGGTTGGAAGAGTTATTTCCTATTTATACGAATTTTAACTAAGCAGGGATTAAGTCATTAATCTATATACAGCGTAAACTCTATATAACGACACTTAAGGGACTGAACATTTTTCGGCGTTATAAAGAGTGGTCGTTAAATGGAGAGAAATAAAAGATATTATTTTACTATTCTATAATAATATGCTTTTAGCAATATAGTACACATTTTGCACACGAACATTATTATTCATACCTACATTGCGTATAGCCTGTTATCTTCGTCTGATGTTTTTTGCTGCTCCAATATTTTAATTGTATTTTGTTACGTATCTTACTCATATCTTGAGATACCGCTGGATCAATTTAATTATATAAAAAGTATTTTTTTAATTGTTTCGCTGCATCAAGTGCTTGTTTGATGCTTGGTGGAGGGACAGGATCGTCTTCTTCAACAACGTACACAGCTGCAGTTCTTATCTATTTCGGCAACTTAGAAAGTACTGCTTAATGATTTATAATGCCGCATTGCTGTCGTTAAATAGAGTGAGCGTGACGCTATGTAGAGTGTAATATTGTATAGAAAACAATGTAAACCAACCAAAGTCAAGCAATTTCGACGTTTTAAGGAGTTTGTCGTTAAATCGAGTGACGTTATAAAGAGTTTACACTGTATTTAATTAATATTACAATTTTAGTGGGTTTGACCACTAATTGGATTTTAGCATTTATCTTCTCTCTATAAAGTATACGCGAATATCCAATTGGTGTCGTTTTCTATTTCTAGGTTTTTTAAGTACAGGCACACTTTGTTATGTACTTATATATGTGTATATTTTAAAATCTATGCTTATCTAGTGACCCATGTACCACCTATCGGTTATTGCAACACGAATTTCTACTACTCGTATTTTTTTCAGCGTGTGGTAACAATGCGTCCGTTAAGTATGCGTGGCAGCCATTATTGTGTTGCCAAACGTCGATTTCATGCAAATCAGGAACATTGTTAATTCCGAACAAAACTCACACCCATACGTACCTATATAAATAAATTAATGTGCACACGATATTAGATTAACAAATACACGCACAAAGCAGTTTCAATTAGAAATATAATACACGATGTAGGTGCGTACAGTGAACACCAAAAGTAAGAAAAAAGAGTTAGGAAAATATTTTGAGGAAAACGCTCAGTGTTTAAATTTCAATCTCCAAATGCTCATATATTTTCGAAAAATGTTACCTCTTCCACATTTTCACGGATGTCATCATCGAAGCATTCTTAAGTAGCAAGTGTCCCACACTTACTGACAAAAAGCATTTTTGCTAATACATAAAAAATACATTGTCAACTTAAATTTTTTAAGTATTCAAAAATCCCCCTTTTGAAACTCCTCAAATTCGTAGCTTCTTTTAATGCACACATAGGGCACAATTTCCTTACAACATAAACTTTCAATTTGCGTAGGCTATGAGGAAATTATGTTAAATTTTAAATTCTGAAAAACTATATTTATTGGAATAAAACAAAGTCAAATGCAATAAGTAACACGATCATATTAAACATTCAAATTTTGAACCAAGAGCAATATGGCGATAGGCAACTTGAATTCTTTGTGTAAAGCCATAAGGTCCGGACATCGTTGTGGTCATTCCTGTGTATGTCATCTGCAAAGAATACTCAAGGGAGTGGTACAGTGGTAGTGGAAGAGTACCAATGGTACTTCACCATGACCAAAAGTAGTAATGTCAATGAAAATAAAATTGGAAAATGACGAAAATTTCGCCTAATAACGCTCTTACTTTCATTTATGCACAGTATTCCCAGAACAACAAAATTTTGGTAGGATACTTTTTTCCTTGAAGGTTTCATTTCACCCAGTAGAGCTCCGGCAAATGACTTCCGATATCTTTAGATCTTAAGCCTTTAAACTTTCCATCTGGGGTTATTTAAAGAAAAAAAATATGGTAATAAGTCATAGGATTTCAATGGTACAAAGAATCTAAACAAATTTGAAATTCGTTCAACTCCTAAACATGCTATCCATATCTGTAAAAAGCATGGGGAGCAGCTATATTAAAATAAATTAAGGGGCGACATTTGTGGAAAAGTGTATGGAGTAAAATTTTTCCTGAAAATACTTGATGCCTGCCTTCTCTAACGAAACCATTCCGTCCTTTTGGTACTCACTGTATGTAGGCATGTGCGTATGTGTTATCGATATATGCCTACCTATGGTACAGCTTTTCGACATAAACAGACTATGAGTCATATTAATTTACAAAGAGCGTGAATAGTCAAGAATTGTAACAGCACGACTGTAGGAACTTTAACGACTCCATTGTATCAGCATCAGCCTTCAATCAAATCGATCGTAATCGATTTTATTGGTTTATGGTTTTGTTCGATATACATGACAAACTTATTCCCAATAATTGTAATGGACGTATGGTTTAAAGGTTGGGGGTGTACGTTTGAAATGTTGCTCGTTTTTGGATAATATGGACCCTGATCAACTACGTTCCAATAGAGCAACAGGTCTTGGTCTTACTTAAGAACCACTGCTGTTGTTCGTTATCTTACTTAAATATCGTTGATCATGGGATTGTAAAATTGGGTGTTTTCTTTCGGTATTGCCATTTACACAACTGTGATTGTTTATACAAGTCATTGTACCTCTATATACTAAGCGTTCTAGTTTGAGTTGCTCTGGTCTTGTTGTTTCTACAGTAGGTCTATTTCTTACTCTTTCTTAACAAACATAGGTGTTGTTCCTCATCTTACGTAAGTACCTTTGGTCACGAGAACAATCTTGGTCTTAGGATTGTAAAGTTGATTCTTTTCTTTCAGTGTTGCCACTTAATACAAATGTAATTGTTTACAACTTTACTTACTAAGCGTAAGCACCGTCGGTCTTACTGAAGTACTTTCGTCTTATCTTAGTACCCGTAGGTTTGATTAAATATCATTCATCCCATTATTGCGCACTTCTAACGTTGTTCTTGGTTTTGCTTAAGTACTTTTGATCATAAAAACGATCCTGACCTTGCGTATAATCGAATCTTTGTGTATTCGCTATAACACTTATGTTTTTGTTATTTACGAATTAATAATAATTTCTTACTACTTATTACATTTACTCGGCTTATGCACCATTGGTCTTATTCTCCATCTTCCTTAAGTACATTTCATGTTGTTTTTGATCTTGATTTGGTACCCTTGAGTTTGACTTAACACCATCTGTCCCATTTACCCAAAGAACAATAAATTAGTGATAGCCTTTTCCGTTTCTAACTTGTTGATAGCGTGCCACAAACAGTTTGTTATTATTTGGACAACGTCCAGAATGTTCCTACGTAAATGTAAGAAATTATGGATAATGTTTAAAATAACGAGGCTTGTTTGTTGTTTGAATTGGATTTTTAATGGGTTCATAATAATAAATATTTCCAATAAGGGAGATTACTGTACTAGATCCTGGTCTATCCACTGCACATGTTCTAGGAGGATATTTAATTAATTTAACTCGATCTTATTAATTAATTAATTATAAGGTAAAAGTATTTAATTTTCACTGCCCCTTCCAAAGGGTATTTTAAAAGAGATTTTGCTCATAATTTCTATCACGTGGAAATTTTTTTTATGTTTGGTGGAATTCTTTTTAAACTATACATATTATAAAATCGCAGTTTTGTATTAGGAGGCGTCTATAACAGACAATCTGTTGGAATATCACTTTTCATTTTTCAGCTGTGACTGATAGCAAGGCTCAGTTTTTANGTAAGTAGGTATAAGTAAAGAAGTTTCACTTCAAAAAACCTTCATTTTTCAAATTTTATTTGTTTATAATCAATTTTCCACGACTTCTTAAAATTGCACACATGAATATTCTTTACTTATACCTACTTACACATATTGTCTAGAATTTATAAGAACTGGCCCATTCCACATTTATCACAAGTTTCTTAATTCTGATATTACCATTTTAATAGCGAACTGTAGAGAATTAAGAATTTTATGACATTGAAAAGTCAACTCCAATCAGCGCTGCACGTACTGACAAATGTTGCAATGTTTATCCTCACACAATACGATTTACTTTTTTAAATAACAATAAAAAGATCTTGTTACGTAATGTATTACCTTCAAAGAGGAAATGAAAACAATTTTCCATCTGCCTATCAGCCTGTTATGCACTAGCATTACATGTAAACGATGAAGTAATAGTTGTTGAAGGTAATATAAATAATCGATGCACGTGTTTTAACATGCGAGCATTTCCAGTTAAATTGTTTTCTTAATATTTAAAACAAATTGCATTATTTATTAAACGTTTCCTCGGTTACGTAATAAATTGTACAGGGTTATTCGTATATAGAGGGAAATTTGGGAAATTGGATTTTTAGATAACACAATAAAATAGTCTAGCTTTGGTTATACAATGGCTCAAGAAACTTACAGTATTGCACATGGAAACGTTGAAAAGATCTACAATTCTTTTTAAACTATACATATTATAAAATCGCAGTTTTGTATTAGGAGGCGTCTATAACAGACAATCTGTTGGAATATCACTTTTCATTTTTCAGCTGTGACTGATAGCAAGGCTCAGTTTTTATTATTAGTGTACTTAACGTTAAAAAATGTGTGCCTATAGGAACGTGATACTTTAAATAATGAGAGGCGTGCAAACAGCAGCGATATGGCACACAGTGTTGTACATTCTTTGCAAACATGCGTGACATGAAAATAAATGATCGGAAATGAATTCAGACTCCCTGTGCATGTAGAAATTATTGTGCCTATGCTTTACACAAGAATATATACAGTAATGTCTCGTCTAAATGAACAACGAAACCAGCAACTCTTCGTACAGCAAAAGAAACCCGTACCTTTACCGTACGCTGCTTTTGTTCCTGTCAATAGTTTGAATTGAAATTTTATACATAACTATGTGTAGTTAATAATGATGAATAAAAGCTGTCTTGGTCTTTCAGTTTTGTCTTGCACATTTAGTACGATCAAGACCATGATTAAATGACCAAAACCAAGACCAATGACAAGCATATGTATCTAAATTCTCACCTAAATTCTTGCAAGCTGTTTTCTTAATTAATCATAATTAATCGCCTTTTATTACATCTTCTATTTTACACCATAATTAATTTAATCTTCTTATTTTAATTTATATCTCATGTAGAGCGTTTCTAAACAATNTATTATCATAAAGTCGTCAGTCCACTCTTTCCTATTCTGAGCTAATATTCACATTTCCCCAAAACTAGAACAACCCACATCCTTAACCGTTTGTGAACAGTAATCTAATCTACCTCTACTCCTCTTAACTCCTGTTTCTGCCTCCAATATATCTCTGATCACACCTTCATGCCTGAGAAGGCCTACCAACCTAACTCGCTTATTTCTTATTGATTTCTATAGTAACCTCTGTTCTCCTATTCTTTCTAATACCTCTTCATTTCTAACCTTCTCTATCCACGGTATCCTCATCATTCACCTTTTTTAGAACGCTTCTAACCTTTTCTTAAACAGTACTAAATTTAATTATCTTTATCTTTATCTAAAGTATTTAAAATAAAAATAGGTATTAAGCTTTAATATATTATCGTATTATAATCACGATACCACCATTTCAAATAAATGGCAACTCTAGTTTATTTTGCTATGCCATATGTATATAAGAATCAATCCATTTAGATTTGCTTTATGCTCGGTCTGTATGTAAGATCCACCCGGTACAACTAATTGTTTGTAGGTTTTTATTAAAAGTAGAGTTTGTTTGCATGCGGTTACGATGATAACAACGGCCGATTTATATGTAGGTCAATGTTTGCGAAAGTTAAATGTTAATTTAAACATTGGGTAAAACGGTGAAATCGAAATTCGTCTGCGATAACACTTATTATTATTGTTTTTGCGTCAGTGCAATTGCAACATTTAAAAACAATACCATAACACTAATTACAATTACCTCATTTCATACGATGAATCCATGAATTCGGTATGATATAATAATAAGAAGATATCCAAAAACAAGTGAATTATTAAAAAACTAACTACTTGATCAAGTTATATCCCGAATTTTAACTAAATGATTTTAATATATTGTACAGGTACACTATTTCGATGCCCTTTTGTCGCAAACATACGATAGTTAAGTCAAATTGTTCCAAAAAATCTGAAATCCCTTTCGAAACCATTTCATTCATCACTCTTCCAAACGAAATCAAAATCAAAACAAAAACTATTATAAAAAATGATACGTACTACAAAGTGATTTCTATTTAATTAAACATAAGTATAAAAATAATAATAAAACTGAAGCAATCAGTAAATATTTTCTTTCTAATTGAGGATGGCATCATCGGTTTCGAAACGCGTTTTAAACGTTTTTATGTGAAATTTTAGGTTTAATTGATTTATTGGGTTCAGCTACACGAAGCTCCATTTGATTTTCCTGGTACTTCTGTTACTAAGTAATTAAGTAACAGTTTATTACAAGAAATGTTGTTTTAATTTCTTATAATTGAATACGTCTGTTCGATTACAGTTACTATAAAAATTTTTACGACAATTCTTGGAACGGGAAACAGCCTGCATTAAGTTTCTAATGTCATTTTTACATAATTTATCGGCGAAAGTAGGTTTTAAAATGCTGACTGGGGATAGAACTTACCGTTCGATTTTGACCAGTTTTTTTTTTAGAAGCAAACCATCAGGCGGGGTCACAGTAACTGTGTTTCCTATATATTTTACCGACGAATTACGAATTACCTTTTTAATATATTGCCTACTTACGGTAAAACAAGTGAAACCACTACTTTGATTCCAGAGATGTGATTGATTTGAAACACTTGCATTGAAAATGTAAATACAAAACAAGAAAGACCTATTTTTATCCTGCATTTAAATACTTTTCTGAGAAAAGCATTTTGTATTTGATTTAAAATACTTTTCTAAACCTATTTTCTATTTGTAAACTACGAAATACATTTTTGGCGTTAAAAGTTTTGCTAGTATCGTCGACCAAACGTTATAAAAATTAAGAATGAAAGTTGTTTACATTGGCAATTGAAGGTATTACAAGCTTAAAAAGGAGACAAAGAAACATTCCATATATGCCCTCTAATTCTTTAACTGAAAAGAGCCCAAAAAATTCTAAACTTGAAAATGGATAATATAAAATATTGGATAGATATTGTTTTCCGGGTTCAATGTCATGGCCCATGGAATTTTGAAGTTCTAAATTGATATCAACACCTTGCCAAATCACCACTTATCGTACCTTTAGCAAGGAACTACGAAATTCTATGAATTACGGCAAAACAATACCGAATTGAAATACCCCAGCTGTGTAAAATTGAAAATTACAAGATATTGTGGTGTGCTACTATATGCATATAATCCAAAATTGTTAGAAAACAATTCGAAAAACTTCGCTTATTAGATGAACCCAAAGCTAAAGAAACTATGGATTCCATTTCTTTCTCTTATTACAATGTGTAAAAGATCAGACACAAAATGTGGTTGTATATATTTTGATATAAAATAATTGATGTTGATTTTACATCAATAAAATTATTTGCGACCCTATTTTGGTTCTGATCTTTCACGCTAAATAAACTATTTTGGCACCAGTGTCTTTTTTCCAATTAAAACAGGCGATAAAGGCAAATAAGGAAGCATACAGAACAATTATTTGTTGCAAATGCCTGCAAGGTTTTCTTAAAAAATATTTTATACTTAAGTAAATGTAGAAAATTAAATAGGCATTAAACTATTACCAACAAAAAACACCTAACTACTGCAATTTGATCTATTTAAAATAAAACAATTAAAATAGGATAATGTTTAATAAGTAATTAGAGATGAACAGTGTCTATGTACTAATTTCCCGCGTAATATGCATAAGAACAGAAAAGAAAGCGGATTTTTTTGGAAAATCAGCTACTAAAATTATTATGGCGGCTACAGAACGCCATATTGATTTGTGTTATCCTCAATATCAAAACATAAACAATCATTCAACCATTTCCACATCGTAGTAGCATTTACAACACTTTCTATTAATTTAATGTACTTTCTAACCCTTGAAAACTTAGATTCCTTATCAATTTACCTAATTAAGCGCAATTTATTCATTGATATTCATGTTGTTGGTTCATGGAATAAATAAATAACAAGAACACTTCTATTTTTAAGCATTTGTCAAACATACTATACTCTTTCTTATGAAAATCAATATATAGGCACTAATTTTAATTTACAAACAACACCTCTATTCAATTTTAATTTTGTGCAATTTAGTTATTTATAATTAATTTTAAATTAACAGCAAAAGTAATGGACAAATACGTTGCACGGTATATTCGTATAATAAATCAATTAATATAAACTACAAAAAGTAGTTAATTACAATGTGTAGTGTAATAGCTACGGCTATAAAGTAGTTACGGTTAAGGGTTCGTTTCTTGACCTACCGTTGAAGTCTCTGAATGTTTTTGGCACTTTACTTCAAAATTTCGATCCTCAGCTTTATTTTTAGTGCGTCTCATGTTAATAAGCATCAAACTCTATACCACCTGTATAATATAATTACGAAACAATTAGCAGATGGTTAATTAAATTTGTCCAAATACTTAAGTAATTAAAATATCTAAATTCTACATAATGTAATCATTAAAATCTCATTACTACTTGTACAATAATATGTCTTTCTCCACTTTATCATTACCATATTTGCATGTGCCCAATTTCAATGAAAAATAAAAATATTTAACCAGGCTGATGGGGTTTGTGTTCTAACCTCTAGTTGAAGTCTCTCGGCATTTTCAGTATTTCACGCAAACATTGACCTTCTACATAATACTTTTAATGGTTTCTTTGACTTTAAACATGTTCTTTTTTAGTACAACTATCTTTTTATTGTACTTTTTTATCGACTGTATAAGTACAAAGTATATATAGTTTGTTTAATAAGAATAACTGGTTTTAAAAAATGACAATAATTATTTAGCCAAACAGTTTTAAGTAAAGAACATATTCTGCCATGTTTCATAAAGCCATAAAATATGCAATTATTATTTATTAGCATGTCACACGAAGAATTACTTAATATACTGGGTGTTACTGTGAGTTGAATTAGGATAAAACAACAAATTAAAATAGAGAATGAACTTAAACCATTAAACAGGTATGTAATATTTGAATCATCTCGTGTTCTTTTGCGTTGTAAGATATTTGTAAAAAATTGCTATAAGGTGTGCTGCATATTAGTTATAAATAATATGCATTATTTGACATTGAACGAAAGTTAACCGAATTTTAATTTAATTATCTGAAATAAATTGTTTTTGGAATGATAAGTATTCCATTGTAGCCCAGATTTGGTTAAAAATTTATTCAATGTAAATTTACATTAAACCATTGAAGGTGTTTTAAATTGATTAAATTATTTATTAGGTTCGATATTAATGTAAATGTAAAAAAAGCAGTTTAGCAATTTAAAAATCTAGGTTGACCCGTATATGGAAGAGAGTTAAATCGAATTACGCAATTGAATATTACAATAAATAATATTACGAACCATTATTAAAGATTTAAATAGGTACCTACATAGAACTTTTTTCAATTTAAATTTCAAAATTATAAAACTGACCAAGGATTACAATCAACAACATTAAATTTTTCCAATTGGAAAATTAAGGTCCGATATGTGTCCTTATATTAAAGGATTAAAGTGTTTCTTTTAAATTGCAGAAAAAAATGGTTTAAAAAAACAAATTAAACTATTGAACCTACTATCCTACTATCAATATCAAAAATCATTTATTAGTAATCCAATGGGGTTAAATTGCATTAGTATTACTTACTGAGCTTTAGCTGGGAATATGCCTATAATATAATCACCCCGATGTACAATAATAAGTGTATATTACGTATAATTTTTCCAGATACATATTGGAGTAATTTTAAAACTATAAAATAAAATAAAAGCGATTGTAACGGGGCAATGTATGTTAAATATAATTGCAAAATGAATGTCCAATATGCTGGTATGTTGTCCACGTTTAGTTTTCTTAAATACTGTCTACCTTCTAAAGGTGAAATGATGAATATTGTATTACAAATTCCTGCTTAGTATCACATATTTTTTACAATTCGACCTGTTAAAAACCTGCTGAGGCCGTACAAGTTTCTTTGGCCGACTTCCTACGGCTGAACGAAATTTACCTTTTCACATGTGGCCAAGAGAATCGATAATGGTATTCCAATTTATCCGATTTTCACTTGCACTGTCGCGATCCCGTTTTAACGCACTGCACTGATCACACCGCGTCAGGACGTCAACGTCGGTGGGAACGCACAACAAAAAGCACGCACGCACCGGGAAATGAGAAGGGTTGAAAATCCACACACTAGGGTGCACTCAATCGTCGACTAGTCGGAAAACAGTCGAATTTCTACGTCGCGAGAATCCACATAGGACTGACCACAGTATTCACGCTACCGTTCACTTCATGGATTATTGTCGATGACGACAGGTAGACGAAAACACCTGGTGACGTCACAGCCGAGTACAGGCGACCAGGCACGAAACAATCGAATTAAATGAGAATCATACGCTCACATTTTTCAATTACTTAAGTTTTGAGAAAGAAAACTCAGCCGGCCTTGATTCATTAAAAATTACGAAGTGAATCTCTCCCAATGCACAATCTACACAATTGATAGGAAGAAAATCACAAGATGAATCAAATGGAATCAGTATTTAAATCCATTTTCAGTCAGTATATGTTAACCTTACAGCATGACCTGAAGGTTTAGACCATTGCTTAACATTCGGGAAGACGTGGGTTCAATTCCGGGGCCGTTTGCCCTTGTTCAAACTTTTTAGTAGCAAAAGAGTTTCTTATTTTTTTTTTTTCAGTATGTACTGAGCGTCATAGCTTAGAGGTTTAAACTTTAGACCATTCCTTAGCATTCCAGAGGACACCAATTGGATTCCAGGTCCATCTACATTTGCCCTGATCCATGTTCACTACGATTTCCTTGATCCTTGGATCATTCAGGCGCATGCTGGTAGAGTAATATTCCATATATGATATTTAACTCTCTTCTGTCTTCATTTTCTCCGTTTCGTCTTTCTCATCTCAACTACTACCTACCAATTCCCATGATTTCTAAAAAGATATTAAAGAGGGCCTTCTACCCTCCGGCATAGTCCTGAGAGACGGCCCGCGCACCAGGTCCATCTGCATCTGCCCTGGTCTGAGTTTTTCAGTGATTTCCACAAATCACTTAGACAAATGCTAGGGCACTAATATTTTACAAATAATCCTTCATTCTCCTGTTTTTATTTCGTCAATCTCATCTTTCTCACACTGACCATCACTCATCCATTTCCAGGATTCCTAAAAGGAGGTTGAAGGTGTTCTGCCCTACCCTCTAGCGTAATCCGGAGAAAGTGCCCACCCACAAGAAGCCGAAAGAACTTGGAAAATGCACTCTATTCTGCATTTTGCAATGTCATAAATAGACTAATACTGCCGATGAATGTTATTCTAAACACATGTAGAAATACCTTACAAAAACGAGCCTATTTCTTTATCAGGGAATTCATTATTTTATTAAATTATTCATTATCTTCACGCTAGATTAGTTTGAAATGTGATTTTAAAATTGGATGATGAAAATGATAGCTATGAATAGGACAGACAGAATGGAAGGGCACATCCTGGGACATTAAGGGATAGTTAGAGACTTGTTAGAAACAAAAGCAAGAGCGAATAGGGACAGAAAAAGAGAAATAATTAAATAGTTAGGAATGTGGGATATTCTAGTTTTGGGAAAATGCGAAAATTGAGTCAGGATAGAAAACCGAAATAAATCATGAGTCTAATGAAGTCAAAGTTTCAGGAAATAGTTGTTGTTTAGTATTATTGACTATAATAATAATCCATGGACGTACCAGCACATGATAGGACACAATAGTAACTGAGTCCACTCACCACTTCCTATTCGATTTGTGGAACGTTCAACTCAAAATACCTTGAGAAATGTCAAGTTGGAAGAAGTTGACCTAATAATAGTTTGTAATTTTAAGAAAAAACTGTCAGGCAAAATCTTTTGAACAAAGTGTAACGCCCCTCAAAGAAACCGGAAACCGAAATAGGAAGGCTAGCACTATTATTATTGTCGATAATTTTCTTCGAATAATACGAAGTTTAATTAAATGAAAACTGAATTGTAACTTACCCAAACGCGCTCCACTTCTTCTTTTGACACGAAGGCATATCGTTCTTGATCGAATACACTAGAAAAAATATTAAACGTGTTGTTAAACCAACCAAAAATTATTTTGTTCCTTAATATCTACCTGATGAATATGATTTATGACTTCCGTATGAGTACAATCTTCGAGGTTTTTGCCATTAACTTCCAAAATTTCATCGCCCACTTCTAAGTTGTCTTTGTCAGCTGGTGAACCTAATTTTTAGATTTTACTTAAGTAAATTGGAAAAATGTCAAAATTATATGTTCTTTATGAATTATGACAAGCAATGTCAGCGTTTTATAGAAAAAGTAATCATATATTTTTGTCGTATAGATTTACTGATTTCATAAGGATCATACCTATATTTTTTTCCAAAAGAAAAAATTTCAATTTATATCATTTTCAAGATTTGTAAAAGGAAAAATGATACATAATAATGAATTAGTTATTTGAATTCGTTTATAAAATTCTATTTTTATTAAAACACAGTAAGGTATACGCTAAATTAAAGGAATATTTCAACGAAAAGAACTACAATTGTTTGTCAATATCGTTTTCTTCCCATTCTTTTAAGTAGTCAAAAATGTTTAACCAACTACTAATCGTGTTGACGTATTTTATTTTTATTGAATTAAGTCTGCTACATTTAACGCAGCCCTTACTGTAACACAGTTAATTTGTGAAAATTTGTTCTTAGGCTTCTTACCGTATAATTTTATTTTTTTATCCTCCCTTTCCACTAATATAATTACATAGCCTCCTAGATCCACCATGGTTTTAAAAACATGCGCTGCAAAGGAAAATTATTTATTAAAATTCGAATAGTTTCATAAACATTTTTACGTTTAGGAACCGTTTAATTTCCGGATTTTTTTTTATAATTATCAAACCAATGCAAATTGTAAGTCTTGATTAAATTTGAATTTATATTTGCAGTAAAAAAATGTGTTTGCTCAATGAGAATGATTAGAGGTTTAAAAGCTAACCTAAAAATGGTTAGGGAATCAAAAAAGGGCTAATTAAATTGATTGAACGCATAAAGTTATAAGTAAATAAATTTAAATACTCAATATTTTGTAGAAATAATTTTTACAGCCCCCTCCTAATTTAAAATATACAATAACAAACTCTTTCTCTGAGTGTTAAAAAACATATCGAAGTTCCGCACAAGTTGAAGGTATCATTATGAGTATAATTGAAACTGCCTTTTTCTCTTTACGTTCGTCAAGTGTACCTAGGGGTATACAAGTGCGTGTGAATTTTACAATTGCACCAATTGAAGTACTTATAAAACATATATATGAAAAAGTACGGCACACATTTAACATCCGCATACATACATTCGCATTGAACTTGTTAACAGCGTGTACTACACTTGACACTGTTTGCTCAAGAGGTTTTACATTAAGTTGGCAACATTGCAAGAAAATTAGATCAGTACTCATCCATGCCTTTTTGACCTGTGCCATAACGACCCGCAGCATTCGGAAAAACACTCAAAAATAAACTTACACACATTAACATTTTTTCTTCTCATTCTTCTACTTTTCTAATTATAATACTAAGCATAAGCAATACGATCTTTTCTTAACTTTTGGGTACCCAATAGCGCTTCTAAACAAGATTGGGAATGTTGAGGGTTAAGAAGGAGGCACTTACATAATATTTTTATAAAGTAGCGGATAGTGTGGAGTAGCAATCCATTTATAATAGTAAAGATCTAGTTTTGTTTGTACTTAAATCGTCTAGATAATGTGCGTATCGAAGGTGGTGTTGGATTTTCCGAAAACCGAACGAAAAACTGTACACGAAACTAACGAAAACTAATAAAAACGTCAACTTAGGACAACGATAACGATATCACAAAGACATAGAGAGAGTCACCACGTGCAAAAGTTCCCCTGGTCAGATTTACAATAGTACTTCCACCATTTGAGACGTTTCTTCTGTCCCATTTTCGAGATTATGTGGTCTCCATGTTCGCGAACGGCCATTTCGGCACTAAACGGACCCGGATAGCCACACGCGTACCCCGGGACCCGGATTGACCATCGTCTCCGTCGTCGACATCTCCATGACCGGATTTTTCACCGTTCTTCGGGTTCGGGTGTGGAAAATCTCGAGACGATACACGAGCACACCGAAATCGATAAGGTCCTCGCAGCTTCCATGGAGGCTCCACCCACCCCTTGGCCTCGTAACAGGACGCATCCCTATCACGCACTCGTCCTTTTTCACCACAGGAGCAGCAGGCTTCAACAGACTAATATTTACATGCCATAAAACTACAAGGAGGACCTCTATGTATCGGGGAATGCAATTTTGGCGACTACTCTTATCATCCTTCGAAACCCCTATAATTAGCAGCTATTAAATTAGAATTAAACCATTTATTGTTACAGAGGAATTCAGACCCAAGTGAACATAATTTACTTATTATGATACCATTTCAGAGATTAAGAATTAGTATAATGTTGTTCTTGAAATATTACCCTAAGTACCTATTTATTTTATCACCCAACTTTAAACTTCTGGAAAATTTCATTTTTACTTTATATTTATTGTATGATACCAATTTTTGCTTATTAGCTAATGGGAACATTTTCTTTGGGATTATTTAGTTCGAGTTGAAAAGTCATTGGAAAAATATCTTTATTTTTTTGCGAGATTTCGACATTATATGCTAGATCATTTTCGTTTGTTTAATTGTTCAATTGTTAATCAGAGTTAATCAACAAATTTCATTTTTTAACGATGTCTAAATTTGAAAAAGACTTTGAGAGTGTAGAGATACCATTCCAAAGACATTTTTTTTTTAATAAATTTGAGTTACTTTATATTTTTTGTGTTGGGAAACTGCTTCTTAGCATCTGCTTTAAATTTTAAATACTTAATATAAACAAAATTATTTTCAGTTATCAATTTCGAGGGAAAAATTGCATTACTAGTAAATAGTGGAGATAAATAAGTAACCATAATTTCTTCTTTTTTTTTTGGGGAAAACCCCCGGGTCAATATTTTATTTTTATTATGAGGAATATTAAAGTGAACGTAAAATGTTTTTCGCTTGTTCCGTTGATTAAGTTTAGCCCTCATACTTCCGTCACGTTATACGGGTTCAATGTCACCCTAACTAGCGCACCCGTCCATATCGATTGCTTCCTCAGTAGTTATTACTGCCTGCCTCATAAAATGACTCAACCAAAAAGCTCACAAAGTTCCTTTTTGTTTATTTGGTACTTTAATTTTCTCGAAATCATTTAATTCTATTGCAGTAATTCGGTGAAAAGTGTATTTAAAATTCCCGACGCAGTTTCCTTTTCGAAATTTTTGATTGCGTAGGTGGAAGCACTACCTCACCGTTTATTTATTTTCATCGTTCGTATCAACCCCATTCCCGTTCATAGCCGGCGGCTTTGTTGTCAACATAGTGACAAATGGGTGACATGTCGAACATTTTTTTTGAAAATGTTTGAATAGTGTTATCAGTGTCCAAACGCGGCGATGACCAATGCAGGCCAATCGGTCGCGTGTGAAGAAGTTTTTGATGAGATTAGTCAGCCTTCAGTAGACGGTAATTACCATCTTTTCCCTTTAATTAGGCACGACAAAAGATATGGACAAGAACGATGTGTGAACAAATACAACGCACTTTAAGTTGATACATAAAGCATGTTTTATTTTTATGTAGAAATAAAGGATTATGCGTCAAAAATCGGTATTGACCCAGATTCAGAACCGCAGCTACTACCCCTGGCTGTCGAGGGGTTGATGAAACCTCTTCCACCAGGATGGAAACCATTGTACGTACATATTACATACTTGCAAATACTTTCACGTTTAACAGTATCAAAAAAGTAGAAGAGTAAGAGTCCCTTTTTCAATAATTTTCTAAATAACTTCAGAGAAAGTATCGGCTGGTGTGTTTACTCATGTATCTTTTAGCTACGACGAAACGAGAAAATGTTATTATTATTTTAACAAAGAAACCAATAAAACACAATGGGAGCATCCACTGGACGAGGTTTACCGAGATCTGGTGGTAAAAGTTCGCGCAGAAAGTCAATCTTTGAGTATGGGTGAACCCACCGAAGATGCTACATACACCCGCGAAGATTTGCCGAGTTATGAAGAGCCTCCGCCTCCGCTTCAGCTATCCATACACAAGAAGAACATCAAACTTTCTCCATTAAGATCGAAACCAAAATTGGGAGAAATAGGAGCGAGATTCTCCGACGCTGGCATCAAGATCCTTCCCAAGCACGACACAAAACTTTTCCGACAAAAGTCAGAAGAAAGACCCGCCAGAAAAATTGGGTTGACTCTGTTTGATAGCTTCGATGAGAAACCGCTATTAATGAAAAAAGAACTTGAGAAAGCCGAACTAACTCTCACTGGAGGAGGAACCATGTTCCTTAAATCGAACACGAAAAAGCCTGAAACAACACCAAGCCCGTTAGGCGATAAAATAATCAACCAATTTAACAACGAAATCAATAACGATAAAAAAATATTCAAAGACTTTGAGGATGACAAAAGAATTTCTAAACCGAGTAATTTAGAAAACGATTCATTTTTGAATTTGGACGGAGAAACATTCGAAAAAAACCCTAAAATGAAAGTCATACTAACTCCAAAAGTTATACATGTAGAAAAAAACGACACCACGAAGGTGGCATCGTCAAATAATAAAGTAAGAAAATCAGAACTCAACGACGCGACCAAAATCAACAATAAGGCAAACTTAAAAGTTATAAAACCCGACCCATTGGATTTTCTTAAACCAGAACTCACAGCAAAGAATGAGCCACCAATAATTTCTCCATTATCACCAGAATCAGAGGAAGACAAAGAAAAGGCAGAATCGTCTAGCTCCACTGAAGGACATCTTCATTTAGACGAGAATTTGGAGATGCGCATTGTCGAAGATGCAGCCAAAGCAGAACGAATATTCAAAGAAGAAAGCTACAAAAAGAAGGAGGAGATAAAACGACTCATTGATCTTGACAGAGAAGCGGAAATAAAAAAGTATCGCGAGGAATTACTACAAAGTCAGAAATCTGAAATGGAAAAAATACTTGTTGAAGAGAAAAGAAAATATGAAGACAGAATACGCAACGAATTAGAAACACTGAGAAAAGAAATGGAGCATAGGAGTAATGGAACGCTTAAAGAGGAAAAGACAAAACTGGAAACTAAACTGGAACAACAGAAGAGACAACTACAAGAACATTTTAAAAATGAAGAACAAAAGTTGGAACAATCGTATTTGGAAAAATTCGAGAAATCTAAACAACACTTTGAAGAGGATTACAAACTGAAGCTAATAGATTTGGAAAAGGAACTTGAAAGAAAGTTAGAGGAAACTAAAGATAATCTCCTAGCAAGCCAGAGCGCTATTTTGGATCAAATTCGCCAGAAACATTCCAATCAAGTCGATAAACTTCAGAAAGAATGTCAAACCAAGGTTATAGCCGTTGTTGTTTTCTAAGTTAACATGAAAAATCAATTTATTGTGCATTCTATTGTAGAAAGAGGAAGAGCAAAGGAACACAAATTTCTCTTCGAAGGAAACCACCAAAGATAGCGATGACGAAAAGTACGAAAAGATTATTTACGAAAAACGTTTATTGGAAGAGAAGTACAGGTGTTTGAAAGAAAAATACCTGAAATTAAAAACAGACGTAAAACTATCTATTGAAAAACGTAACAAAAGAAGAGAACAAAGCTTAACCACCACTACCGGTTCAGAAACAGAAAAAAGTCCTTCAGTGAGAAAGTAAGTAGGTAGATCTAGAATAGAATTATGATTTTCCTAATACCATGGACGGCAAATTGATTAGTTCTTTAGCTCATCAATGTCGCTTTTCTTTCACACTACCGTTTCAAGCATTGACTTAAATTCCTTACATTCTATTATCACTATCCCCCTATATTCCACAAATTTTTGAATAGCTTCTTTCGTTTTAATTCTGTGATCTTCTGTTTTATCTTGTTTTGTTTTATATGTCTGCATATATCATATATTATTAGAATATATGAGTTTGAAATTCTTTGGATTTATAGGTCATCGAATTCCCCATCTTTCAGCCGAAAAAACTCTCCTAAACACCTTCGTCTTACTGCACATGATATTGACAAAAAATCGAAATTCGACCACAAAACTCGACATATTCTAATACAAGATTTGGACACTTCAACAAGCGACAAGAGCTTGAAAAGCGACAAACACTGTATCAAATCTGACCAAAAAGACTATGATTCGTCCGACGTAGAAGTCCAACCCGGTAGAAGCCGTCGAAAGTTATTTTCGAGATTGAAAAGTTCATCCCTGTCTCGAGTAAATGGAAATTCAAAGAGTAAAGACAGCAGATCGTGTTCTCCAGTAGAAAATTTGAGGAAGCAACTGCAAAAATTGGAAGATCTCGAAGATCAGTTTCCACAAAATTCCCAAGGTGACACATACCACTTACGGTACCCGTTTTCCGATGGGCAAAAGTTTGAAGGTAGCTCAGAGTTAGAATTTTTCAGACACAGAATACATCTAGAACGGGATTCGATCCGAAGGGCTAAAGAAAGTCTTCGTAAGCAAAAAACGCAATTCAAGCAGAAACAAAACGAGATGAAACTGAAGCATGGAGCCAACGCTAGGCAAACTCTTCAGCAACTTTGTCAAGTAAGTGCATCCTTATTTTTTATAAGAACGTGGTACACGTATACCTTCGATTCTCTTCATCCAGGAAGAGAAGGAATTGACCGATATGGAGGTGTCTTTACACCGAACCAGAAGCTTATTGGGAGAAAAAGTGATACGCCTAAGACATTTAGAACAGTCGTTACACAGAGCGTCTGTACCATCATCAAACAATCAGCAAAAGCTAGATGATGCCACTCTGAGCGATTTGTCGTCTCACAGTGCCAGTTCTGGAATTAGCTCAACAGAATTTGTGGCAGGTGAATCGCCTTCGCAGGCCAAAAATTCACAATTTAAGGAATCATCCGAAATTATTCAGAGCCTTGAAAACTTAAATTCGGAAATACGAGAAATTTGGGAAGTGCTGAATAAGCAGCAGCATATTAGCAGCATTGCCACAGGTGAACATTTTCGATATTTCTTTACATATTTGAATGCCACATCAAAATCATCTTTCTCTGCACGTAAGGGCTTCCGCTGTGTTTCCATAAAAGCTTCAAGCATAGATTATAAAAAACTATTTGCTTTAATTATCTTTCCATCCTTCACTTCCTTGTCCCTTTCTATCAGCAAATCAAAAGACACAAACTTAGTACCTATTCTCTTTATCCCCTAACGTCTTTTATTTTCGGCAGTTATGACCCCACTTCCCCTCGTTTACCCCGATTTAGGATGGCCTATTTTATCAGGAACAGCTGGCCCTGTGCCCCCTTCTATCCCAACCCTAGCCGATCGCCTGCAGAACTACAGGCAGCATATAGCTCTCGCCAATGCCCAAAGCACCATGGTCACCCATGATACCCAAGGCGCCACCACTACTTTGGTAGAGAAAACAAGAAACCTTAGGCAGTGGCTAAGACAAAATAGTCTCGACCCGTCCCTGGAAGCCGGTTCCCATCAAACTACTTTGTAAATAGTTTTACTTGATATAATAGTAGATGTTACATATGCTTAAAAAAACTACCCCCCCCCTCACTCTAATAGTCCATTCATCGGTAAGTAAATACAAATACCTACCTTATATAATATTAATGATTTGTTTGTTATCTCTTAATATTTTATACTTTTATCTTTTCAAATATCTATCGAGGTTAAGAAAAAGATAAAATAAAAAAGCCTAACGTCAAAAGATTGTGTTAACATTTTTGTGCCGTCTGTCGTTCTAACGTTCAGTCAAGTACAAAATGTGTGCCAAAGAACAAAACATTTTTACTTGACTCTATGCTCACCAATATCAGTGAACTTAATTATTTATTTTTTGCAAATAATTGTGAAAAATTAAACCGATAAAATACTCCATTTAGAAGCTTACCTATTTAGATAGCTAGTTTCATAAAAATTGTTACTTGTTAATAATCACTACCTACTTTAAATCCAAAAATGTTTTTGTAGCCTTAAAAAATCCCTTTTATAAAACTCAATCTTACGTAGAGTAAATGTTAATTACTAAAATATCCTTAGAAAAATTTCGCTGCCAAAGCTTCTACAAAAATACTTTAAAATACAATTAATTTAGACAAAACGTATTAATTCGTACAAAAAGCTCAGTATTTGTTTTTTCATGCTCATTTACTGTTTAAAAATCTAAAACATGTATAATCAACTACTATGTATTTATTTTTCATAGATCTTAGATACGTATAATGTATATTATACATATATCATGAGTTTAAAAATTACAGAAAACGGTTTAATAATGCGTATACATATGTTACACAAAGTTTAAAAATAAATAGAATTTTATATAAAAAAAATAACTGTTGTGATGGAAATTTTAGGGTTTCGCTATTTATTATCTCAAATAATCTTTTGTTTTTGTTTTTGCCTTTCAATTTATAATTAAAAATTGTTTCCTGACCTATTTATTTCACAGTAATTAAGATGAATTAATCGCTATTCTGTTTTTAGTGGTTGATGTAACTGTTTTAAAGTCTCATATTCTATAAGGTTGACCAATTTTTTTTGTTATAAACAATTCTATAATTGTTTTTTGATGTAAATTAACGCACTGAATATCATTCAAATTTGTTTAAATAAAATATTACACATTGTATCGAAAAATGTACGACTTATGTGTATGGGTGTTTACAACTAAGAAAATTGTGTCTTATTTTTCAACGCACTCTCAATGTCGACTGAAGGCTCATATGTGCTGTGCAAAAATAATAAAAATATTCTCCTCATATTTACTCTAATGTAAGCATCAGAAGAAAAAAGCAAGTTTATAATTTCAATGAAGTTGGGGGTCCTGTGATTTTTTATCGTGTTTTTGTATCGTATTATATTTGGGTATTAAACATAAAAGATCAAAATTGTACTGCTCTACTGATTTTCTTTTCCTACTTAAATGTGGTTTGTCGATGATAAAGATGGCAAATGTTGCACATTGTAATGTGCCTTAATTTATTTGATAAAAAAAATGGTAAATTGTGATAAAAGAATCTCGGGAAAACAACCAGTAATGCAGTGCAATAACTCTTGTATACTTTGTATGGGTTTCTGTCGAAATTATAATAATTTTGAATAAATACTTTTAATTTGTAAAAACGCTTATTTTAATTACTAAAAATCCTATTTATCACAAGTGTGATTATCAATAACTGTTTTGTAGCTATTACTTAGTAGTGACTAGGGTAGAAGTTATTCTTTTGTAAAATGGGCTAACGTTGATATTCCCCTTTTTTAAATATTGTGGAAAATGGAAGCTCAACCCAAGTATAGACAGTATGTCGCCATCTAGTGGAATTTTGCCGCTAATGAAATATTTCATTTCTGGCTAAGAACTTAAACGTTCTTTTATTTTCCTATTTAACATCAATTTTAATGGACAAAACAAATTGAATTATTTATATGCTAATAGTATTAACAGTTATTTGAACAGTTTACAAATTACTTAGACCGCAATAATAGAAACTATACATTTGTTAGGGGTACTAAAAACTTTGACATACTCAATTTATTTTATTAATTTATTTGTGATAATTAAAGAACAAGTTGTTCAAAATGTAATAAAGTTATATATCTACTCTCTTTAAAAGCTATTAATCACTCAATAATTCTAAACTTATTTAAGATTATTCTACAAAATTAAAATTATTTTCAATTTTGGTAGAATCAGAAATTGAGAATACCAAATGTTTTTTTTTTTATCAAGTGAAGTCTCACACGTCGTACATTCTTTAAAAGCCGTAAAGTAATTATATTTTTACTTCATTATTCTTCTTTCCTCAAATAACTTCAGAAACATAAGCTAAAGTGTAAGTTTTACTCTTTATATTCAATTTTAATAGACCAATAACTATGAAATTATTTCTATTGTTCAAGAATCTTAAAGGATTAACAGTCAAAACATAAAAGTATTCCCAGCATTTATTATTAATTGATTTTGCAATTTTCTTTTGGGAATTTGACCTTATTAACTTACATGTAGGCAACCCATTTTTCATCAATAGTCCAAATTGAAAGTATTTAATGAAGTTTTAATTAACACTTTTATAAAGACATAATTGGCAATAAGCAAGGATTAACAGTCAAAACATAAAAGTATTCCCAGCATTTATTATTAATTGATATTTTGTAATTTTCTTTTGGGAATTTGAGCTTATTAGCTCATACGTAGGCAACCCATTTTTCATCAATAGTTCAAATTGAAAGTATTTAATCAAGTTTTAATTATCACTTCCATAAAGACATAATTGTCAATAAGATTTTTCAATATTAATTTTGTAAGATGACCACATTTACTATTATTCTATTGTTTCTTTATTTTTGTATGATAACTGGAAGATTTTAATAATCTGATATATTTTCCCTTCCAAAATTAAAACCCAAATGTGTTGATTCAATAGTTTATTAAAAGTTCTTACATTACAAAACTATAACACCAGCTTTTAGTTGTTTGCGTTCTTTTGCTTTAACTTGTGCAGCAATACGGTCCAAATCCCTCCTGCCTTGGGAAGTCAACTTACGACCACCATCTGGTGTTTTTTCAATCAGTTTTAGGGCTTCTAAGCTCTGCAATGCTTTTCTTGCAAGACTGCCACTAGACCTACAGAAATGGGATGGACATGTGCCGTTTCGTTTTCTGCTACCAAAGATTTTTGTAACAGAACCAACACCAATTGGAGACCTATGATAAATGTGACGAACCAAAGCAGCACAACGTGTATAATACCAATCAGGGTCATAAGGAGCGAGCTCCTTTGCTTTAGACGTCTTAACAATATCAACCCAGTCCGGAACCTTCAGTTTTCCGCTCCTAAAAAGGTGAACAGAATGATTAGATGTGAACGGTCTTTAAAGGTTATACATACACTTACTTTTTCAAAAACTGAGAAAACGCCCTTACAAATTTATGTTGGTCCACATCTTTAAGGGTCACTGACGGCATTTTCTTAAAAAAAATTGAATATTATAATGATTTTTAAACGTCGAAATACTAAAACACGTGTGGAATATGTTAACCTACAATGGAAATGAGCTATACAATAACCACACAATTTTCTGGATCTCGACTTTAATATATGTAAAAAACGATGAGAACAAAATTTTATTTTTCAAATCAACAATATATTACTTACGTTTTAAAGTATAATTTATTTGCAACAAATATTTACTGGCTTCTATGCGAAAACTCTACCGGAAAAGAATACAGACATAAATACAGTTTTCGCTGCCGATAAAGTAGGAATGCTAGAAAGGCGCAATATTTAAATATTCGTAATGTATCTCAAAATTTAATAAATTGTACTCTTTCGTTATCAGACCTGGTGGACGACTGATTAGGAGTATAGCAAATTCCACAGTCAAAAATATTTCAAATATGGAAATCCACAGTCAAAAATATAAAGACCAATCGGGCAGTAAAAAAGTACATAGAATCTCGTAGGACCAATGATTTAGCTTTTTGATTATATTTTAAGTAAAAAAGTTCGAATGAATTAATAGAAACTCCCATAAAATCAGTTAGGTGCCTACAGTTTCCCAGAAGCTTTGAAAAATTAATTAGAAATCGTCTATTTATTATGAAAATTAAACATTTATGTACTTTTAAAATATTTTATTTATTGTTCTTTCATGTATCACATTTTAAATGATCTGTATATAATTCACTATTACTTTCTTTTATTGTATCCTTCTGAATTTTCTTCTTTTTATGTCGTTTATGTTTGGAGCTTTGACGTTTTTTCCCTTTCTTTAACAACTTTGCTTCTTCTTCATCTGGATCTTTACCTTCTAAAATCCATTTTTTTCGAAGATTTATCAATCTTTTTTCATAAAAATCCTTCTCATCCAATTTTATAAACGCCTCACTTTCTGCCACTGATACTTGAGTAAAAATTTTCCCAACTTCTTTGTCTAATTAATTAAACAATTAGATAAGAGTATTTCAAAATTTTCAAAAATATTACCATCAATTTTAAATTCAGTTAATTTGGTATTTATAAGCTTTTCTATAGCATATAGCAATTTAATTTCATAAGGGCTAACGAGGGTTATAGCCTTGCCCCCTCTTCCAGCCCTAGCTGTCCTACCAACTCGATGAATATATTCCTTAGCCACTTTAGGTACATTGTGATTCAAAACTAATTCTACTGTTGGTATATCCAATCCTCTACTTGCAACATCTGTTGCAATTAATATTTTAATAGTGTTAGATTTAAATCTTGCCAATGAGGCTAATCTTTGCTGTTGGGGCATCATGGAATGTAAGGCAACATTTTCAAATCCTACATCATTCAAAGCCATTGATAAAACTTGACATTTTCTGAAAATTAAACAATTAATAAATAATAAAAGTAAAGCATTTAAAAATCATTTTCCAATGGCAGTAATTACATGCAAGTATCTGTAAATATCATTATATTTCCACATTCATTATTTATCCGAAAAGTCCTAATAGTCTCCACCAAATATGCATCTCGTACATCATGGGGACATAAAACATAATGCTGTTCCAACTGCTCAACTGTAGCTATGTCATTTGGTGCTTGATAAAAAAATACTTCATTTCCAGTTACTTCTTTCAGTTTTTCTAATGCATCTGTAATGGTAGCAGAAAAGAATAAGCTCTGTTTCTTTTTAGGTAGTACTTTGAATATTGTCTTTATCTGCTCATCAAATTGTCCACTCAATAATCTATCAGCTTCATCCAGTACCAAGAATTTAATTTTTGATAAATTAAATGTATTACAGCTTTCTATGTGATCTGCAAGTCTTCCTGGAGTTGCAACCACAATATGGGGCTTCTTTGTTAATTCCTGTCCTTGTGCAACCATGTCAACACCACCGACTATCACAGAGCACTTTAAGTTCATGGGTTTACCAATGACTGCGAATTGATCAGCTATTTGGTAAGCTAATTCTCTTGTTGGGGTTAATATTACAGCAAAAATTCCATAAGGATCTTCACAAAGCTTTTGTAAAATGGGCAAGGCAAATGCAAGCGTCTTCCCGCTTCCTGTTTTGGCAGCACCAACTACATCTTTACCGTCTAGAATTTGAGGTATGCAATTTTCTTGAATTTGAGTAAGTTGTTTAACACCTGTAAAATAATAATGATAATCCTTAACTTAATGCTTTCATTTAAATGTCACCTATCGATGCACACTGACGAACAAGCCAATTATTTAATTTTATGTTTGAAAATCTTTTTTCGTTCATTTTTGGGGTAGAAATAACTTTATGAATTAGTATTATTATATCTTTATACTAATTACTATGACTCTAAGCATGTAGAATATTATCTCCTTCAATAGTTTACCTCACTTTTAATTATAAAATCCACCAAAAAATGTTTGTTAAATCGTTTTATTTTTCATATTTCTATGTAAGTGACATTTAACTAACCTAACTTTTTAACGAAGATGTGTAGATGTAGTGGCATACCGTTAAAGAATGCGTTCTTCTTTATTAAAATTAAGTCTACGTTAATGATCGGTCATGTATCCTTAGTCGGCCATTATACTTTTTTAATTGTTGCTGTTGTCAGCCATTACACTTTTTAATTGTTGCCCTATTGTTACTCTCGGCGGCCATTATACTTTTTATTTGTTGTAGTATTGTTGCTACTGTCGGCCATTATACCTGTCTAATTGTTGTTACATTGTTGACATTGTCGGCCATTTTCCTAGTTTCATTATTGCCGCTATCAGCCATTATAATTTTTTAATTGTTGCCGTATTGTTACCGATGTCGGCCATTATGTATTTCTCATTGTTGCTGTATTGTTGGCACTGTCGGCCATTATCCTAGTTTCATTATTGCCATTATCGGTCATTACAATTTTTTGATTATTGCAGTATTAAAATTTACTCTTAATTAATTTAAGGTAATATTTAAACGTCATATTAAACATAACCTAATGAATTTATCAAAACAATGTTATCTGCAATTAATAAATAAACTAATAAAAGTAGTAAATAACATCGAAAATGGAAAAACAAGACGAATTTGTTTATAATTATTTTAATTTAATATCTCAAGCTTGTNAAAGAAAAGGAAGCCCAAAGAATCTCACAAACAACAACATGGGTTTTATTTCTAACTCAGTTAGGTCACATTTCTTTAGCTGAGAAAAATTATGTGGAAATTGGATTTCTCCAAAATAAAAATAAAAGCTTTCTCCGCAAAGATGTAAGTGCTCATATATTGTTATAATCAATTCTTGTGTCGAGTATATACCAATTATTTTTAGAATTCGTTAAAGTCAATATATGAATCATTAAAGCAAGATATAAAGCGTTTGGAAGATGCCTCTGCTCAAGATAGACCTGTCATAAATTATTGTCAGAACATTATTCAATTTCTAGAAGCCCGCATCAATGTAATGGATTTGTATCCTTTTATATGAGAAAGAACAAATGTAAAGAAAATAATTTTTATTTTTCTTATTTTATTGATAGTTATGAGAAAGTTTATTTGTCTGGGCTAGGAAAACATTTAAAATTTAATGAAAATCTCATACAAATTGAAAATTTAATACAAAAGCATTCCTTGGGGTTTGCAGACATTAGCATGGCACCTTTGAAGGCTGTTTTTAACATGGAGTGTGAAATATTAGAACAGTTGTTTAAGGCTCTAAATGAACTTCAAAGATTGCAGTTTTTGCCATCGTTAGCTCTTATCCATGGGGCACATGCAAGACTTGCTGCATGGGAGAATAAAATACAAAATAAAGAGGTAAAAATAATACTTGCTCACAAAAAAAAAATGATGTGTTCTGCACATAGTCTTCCTTTTCCTCAATTAAAGGCTGCATTATTAAGAAAAAATATTTTTAGACATGGAAATTAGGCTTTTTGAAGAATAATCCTTTACCAGCCCTCTGCCAATGGCTTCTTAAGTTTAAAGGGGCCGTTCTTAGTAAATTTAGTCTCTATTTTCATGATACTCTTGCCCAACATACAACGCACAGCGAAATGAAACAACACAGTTCTAAATTGCAATATGACTATTATCAGAAGTAAGCGAAAGAGCAGTTTTTATATTTCTTTTTTTTTTTTTGAGGGAAAACGTTTAATCTTTTTTTAGGATTGTGGCTTTTCAGAGGAAGTACGATGCCTTATCAATTATGTTATTATCTGATAACCAAGTTAGCTGTGATGTTACAAATTATGAGAATTTTCCTGTAATCACCTGTTATCCCCCTGTAAGTGCTTTAAAGAAAAGCGAAAGGAGTTTATACCCTTCTAAAAATAAGTAATTTATTTTAATTCATAGTTTGTTTTGTTGTTTCTTTTTATAATAATTATTTAATTTGCATTAAAAAAAACAACGATTCTTCAACTAATTTGTAAGATAAATTTTTACTAGATTCGTCGTAAAAAAGTATTATTTATTACTTAAGTACCTTTTTCTTATTATTTTTCATAGAGAATCACTCCTGACGTGAAAATGGTCCTTAAAATGATTGTAGACACAGGACAAGAGTTGTTATTGCCCGATAAAATTGTTTACAAGTATAGTTTACAGGTAAGTGTTTCGTTCATATAATATTACTGGGTTTTTGTAAATTACGAGGTCTCTACAAATATGATCTAAATGTCCGCCATTATACTTTTTAATTGTTGTCGTATTGTTTTTCTTGGCGGCCATTACACTTTTTTATTTGTCACCGTATTGTTGCCGCTATCGGCCATCATACTTTTTAATTGTTGTATTGTTGCCAGTGTCGGCCATTATAATATTTTAATTGTTGCCGTATTGTTGCTATTATCGGCCATAGTAAATTTTTGATTAACTAATTAATATAGTTTTTTTTTTTAATTAGGAACAATGCACCTACATTTTGTCGACAGTGGAGGCCAACATCTATTTGGTGTTAATTTTTGAAAGTTAACTAGATTTTATTAAAATTAACATTGACCCTCTCAGTAAAAAACGAAGACTACATAAAGTAATAAATAAACTAAAGAAAAACAGGAAACCCCCTCACATTAAAATCCAAAACNATAGATTATGTAGTACATTTTTTTGTATGTATGAATATAATATTACCGAAAGGTTTATTAATACAGATATTTTTTACCTATTCCTATTTCAAAGCAATCAAAAGTAATTTTCAACTCTAGATCAAATAAAAAGATATTGTATTTCTATAATTTTTTTTGATCGTAAATTATAGAAGAATTAACACAAACAAAATAGAAAATTAGTTCGTGTCAAATTAAGTAAGCGGGGAAAAAACAAGTGATGTTAATTATTGTTTTGTAGTAACGAAAGTACAGGTAGTATTTTTGTGAAACTAAAGTATTTAAATAATCAATTTTGTGAGTGATTATTTAATAATGTATAGGTTTAATTCTCTCGCGCGAATTAATTTAAATGGTATATTTTCAAAGAAAACTCTTTTTCTACGAAATTTAGCTGATGTTAATCCCAAGACTGCAGATTATCCCCTTCCTGGAGGTAAGTCACGTTTCCAGCTATATCGTCCATATAGTTTTATCTTGTAATCAATATTGCTTAATTAATTTTTTTTCCAATATACTATATTTTTTATCTGTGGATTATTAGTAAATTAAGATAATGGATTACATGTGATATCTTTAAGTAATATTGTTCATTTGATAATTTGATATTTTTATTTTGCAAATTTAAAAATATTTCTTCATAATACACCTACTGATAAATTTGGTTTGCTAGTAGTATTAAATTAGTTGACTTGGTAACGAGAAAAATAACATAGTTATGTCGAATAATACAGAAAAGGAAACCGATTCGCATGCTCCCTCTTCGTATGAAATTGTCACCCCAACGAGTAAGAGCTTCGCCACATCGGACGATGTTCAGAAAGTAGTTTTTGACCAATCCCATACAACTGCTATCTTCGACGTATCGACAAAAGAGAAAGTTGTACAACAGGCACCCTTACCTTTTGACGATGTCCCTGGCCCAAGATCTCTTTATGCCTTTGCTAAAGTTTGGGGACTGTTGCCTATAGTAGGGACCCAACTTGCCGGAACTATGTTTCAATATGTTCTTAATGCTCGTGAGTTTTTTATTACGTCACTCTATTCCTCATTTTAGCCTGTACGTTAACATCCAATTATTGGATATATTATTTTTAAGGTGAACAAGTTACTTGGGGTAGTCCTACGTGGTTATTTCACTTCTTTATGAATGAATATGGACCTGTGGTAAGACTTAGTGGTCCCCTGGGCGGTGATGTGGTCATTTTGTGCCGTCCCGAACTTGCTTCGGCTATTTTCGAAAACGAAGGTCCTTATCCAGTTAGGTCCTGCTTTGACTGCATCGAAAAGTATCGACTGCAATATCGCAAGTACAGACAAGCAGGACCATTTTTGATGTACAGTACATTTTCTTTTTATTGTAATCCAATGCCTTTAAATATAATTTTTGATAGGTACGGTCAGGAATGGGAGAAGTTGCGCTCGTCAATCGAGACATCTTTGGCACATTCCAGTACTGCACAATTCAGCAGATTGGAAAAGATTAGTGAGGAATTTGCACAACGTATTGGCCGTATTCGTAATAAACAGGAAGAGGTACCATCGAATTTTCTTCAAGAGATCAATAAATGGGCGGTTGAATGCTTGTGGACGGTTATGACGAATAAACCGATGGGATTTCTCGACCCATCAGGCCTGAGTACTATGTCTGAACCCTCTAGGTTACTTGAAAGTCTCATTGGGGCTACTGAAGGCATCAGAAAATGTGAAAGTGGTGAGTAAAGATATTAGGATGTTTTTCTATGTAAAATATTCTAGTTTTGACATTGATTTATTTTTAATTTTTATAAAACCCAATGTAAATTTTTAATTTTGTGTCAAAGGAGAACAATCACCCTCTCTATTTTTTCTATACAAATTCATGCTGAACAAGTATAGGAACTCTCGTAATAATTGTTTCTATTTAAGGTATGCACTTTTGGAAACTGATAGAAACACCAGCATGGCGCAACTTATCAAAACATTGCGATTCTATTGATTCGATAGTGAATAAGTATATTCGTAAAGCCCAAGCGACATTGCGTGAACGCAAAGAGAAGGACCCGAATTCAATTGTTCCTTCAGATGTATCCCTAATGGAAGGACTGCTAATCAAGGACGGTATGTTACCGGAAGATGTAATGACTGTAATGCTTGATATGTTACTTATTGGTGTGAATACAACGTCGCACGCCGTTGGTTTCCTAATGTACCATTTGGCGAGGTTCCCACGTGCCCAAAACATTCTCTACGAGGAGGTGAAGAAGAGCGTTTCAAGTGATGGCTCAATTACAAAATCTGCTTTCGACAAGATGGTTTATTTGAAGGCGTGCATCAAGGAAAGCCTGAGACTCAAACCCCCAATGCCATTATTAACACGTATATTAAACAAAGACGTCGTTGTCAATAATTACAAGTAAGTGAACTTTTTTAGTCAACACAATTTATACTTTACAGTTAATTTTGGTATGTTTCAATTTCATTGTTGACTAAAAACTGCTATTTTTTGAACTTAGAATACCGAGAGGAACTTACGTACTGATTGCAAGTCATTTGGCTGGATTAAAGGAAGAATATTTCGACGACGCGGACAGATTCAGACCTGAACGTTGGTTGGATCCAAGTATCGATCGTAGTGTGAGCACTTTGGCCACCATTCCATATGGTTTCGGACCAAAGGCCTGCTTGGCACGTGAACTGGCTGAAATAGAAGTTGGACTTTTGGTTTCTAAGGTAAATATTGTTCAGATTTAATTTTTAACTTAATAATAAAACAACGAAAAACTTTTAACAGAAGTAATATTTATACTAAATTTATTTTACTTTATTAAATATTTAACTTTAAATTTTAATTTCGACTTAATGCAAATCAAATAATAAAAATTCTTTTAAGTTTTTGTTATCAAACTGATCTGGTTTTTTATAAAAACAGTTTCTAGTTGTACATATTTAAAGATTTGTTATTATTACAGGTTCTTCAAAAGTTCAAGATTCACTACTACTATGGAGATATTTTAAGCACCAACAAATTTATTTCGTTTCCCACACGTCCCTTGAAGTTTAGATTTATCGATAGAAAAGACTAATTTTTTCTGATAGGTTATTAGTGAAGTTATGTGTGAGGTAAATGAAGAAGCGAAAATGTTATTTTTTTTATTAATTTTTAGAATTTTTGTGTTGTGAAGTATGAGTATTATACTCCGTCGTATGTAGAAAACTTTGTTATTTGTGGATTGGTTTTTTATTTATTTTATTTTAATAAAATACAATTAAGAGAGAATTATTAATGATTCATTTTATCGTTAAATTAACTTAAAAGGCTAGGCACGGATGAGCTGGCCTTCTCAGCTAATATATTTTTTTCTGTGTACAGACCAGTAATACACTGTTCCAATTTCCAATAGTATAAAATTAACAATATCATGAGACTGTACATCCATGTATATGTTTGTAATGCTTTATAATATCTATACAATAAAAATTATTTAATATGCCTGTATATTTCTTTATAAAGGTCCCTCGTACACTTCTCACAAACCTAACGAGCAACATCTATGGATGACTAGTCCAGCTATAGATTTTCAAAGTGAGTCGTTTTGTAGTTATTCTTTCCAGTTTTTTGCGTTTTCTTCTAGACAAAAGAAAACGCTATATTATGAATAAAATTCAAGATTAATCAACAAATGATTTAACTTACCTATGGCTTGGTTTATTTCTGCCAAAAACTGATTTATGGCATTTTTTACTTTTTTTCCAGTCACAATCGACCCCACGTATAGGAATCTAAACAACTTAATTCATCATTAAATGATATCTGATATCGATGGTTATTCAATAAATGATATACACTCCCGTTAGCTTTATTTTTGCGAAATAATGCTGTTTTTTTTTATTGGACTAAAATGGACTCATGTGTAAAGCTACCTTTTGGATCAGTTTTGTGCATGAAAATGTAATTTTTGCTGGCATTTTGTGTTTAATTCAATAAAAAAACAAACTAAATACTCAATTATATGTTTTATTTTTGATAATAAATTTTACTTTTTCCTTTTTTTTAATTTAAAGTTCAAAATGTATATAAGGAGAGGGTTCTATATATTAAAATCCTGCAATAAATTAATTAATCCCTTTTCATCAATTACTTCCAATAATAGAATATACGAATTTCCATGAAACATAAAATTGTTTATGGTTTCCAGTAAATAATTGAAAATTTTGGTGGATGCGTATTGTGGTTTGAGTCTTATAATTTCAAAATTTTGTATTAGGAGAGCATAAGTCACATAAGATCTATTTTCATAGTTTTGCGCAGATTCCCGCCAACTTATAATCCATGTATAGTACGATCAACATCTTTATTAATTAACATATTTGTAGCACATTTCCTCACGTTTGTATATTAGATAAGTTCCCCAAGCTTCTATACACCACTGGAGTTATTTTTAATGCTGTAACTTAAATATTAAATAAGAATTTTATTCATGAATATAAATGTTGTCGAGAAATTGCCATTAATCGGACTATATTAGATCAATTACGTGACGTCATTTATTTACATTTTAATTGTCAAAATTTTTTAAAATTGTATAGAAACCATGGAAGATAAGATGACCGAGCTTTAATTATAATTAAAATACTAGTGTAACTTCAAAGTTGATTAGATACTTCCAATCAAAGCTGTTAATAATAGAATTTCTATAGGTTATGTTTACTGTTTTTACAATTTTTAGAGAAGAAACACAAGCTGTTTTAAAGTATTAGACAATGAATTGTTATATGCAAGATCAATATACTGTATTTTTCTTGAACATCACAGACTAGAAAATTTTACAACAATTTCTTTGTATTATGAGACATTCAACGTTAATTAAATTAAAAGGTCAAGATTCTTCTAAACGTTTCATCATCAGTTATATTCTATTCAAGCACTTTACATGTTTCAACCTTCTAAATCTTTGTCAAAATTATATGTTTACAGTAGAATCTCGAAACATGCAGAATGTTTAAATAAAACACAACTAAAATATTTAAAAGTATTTCTCTTTTATGTATTTCATTTAATTGATTTTAAAAACGAGTTTCACAATTCCTTCTCTGCAAGTTCTATTCAAAGTAAAGCACACATTTATACTTTAAGAGTTTATTATATAAAATTATATCAATTAAAAATAACTACTCTTTAATTCGTTTCAAAAAATGTTACAATCTGTTTACTTATCGGCCACTAAATATTTGTACTTTATTGTTATATATTTTTGCTGGTGCAGGTACTCAAGACTTTTTTTATAAATTATCGCAGCAAAGGCGTTTTTTGAATATCGTAGAATCGGCTTCGCATTTATTTTGAGTGGGACATTTATTTTGGGTGGCACATTTACTTTGAGTGGCACATTTATTTTGAGTGGCACATTTATTTTGAGTGGCACATTTACTTTGAGCTGAAGTATATTGACTTTGATTGGCACATTTATTTTGAGTAACGGTTTTACTTTGATTGGCGCATTTATTTTGATTAGCACATTTATTTTGACTGAGGACAGGACATTTAAGTTCAAATGGAAGTGTTTCGTTATTTGAGGGTCTCTTCGTATCACTTGGAGACAACAGGAGGGATACTTTCTTTGGGGGATACCAGTCACACTTTCCTGGCACTTCTTGCTCTCTTTCATTACATACTTTTTCTTGCACTGAGCGACTTCTGTTCTTTTTCGAACTTTCTATATTTTGAGGTGCTCCACCCTTCCTATGCTTCTTATCATTAAACGATGTATCCGAGAATCCTGATCGAACAGGGGTCTCTTTGGCTTTGTCTTTTGATTCAGTCTTCTTGAAATACTTGCACACGCCACCCTTCTTTTTGTTTGCTTTTTCTGGATCCGATTTTTTGGAGTCTGAATGTCGGTGATGCTTCCTTTTGAAATGGGTACGAGATATTTCTTCATGGCGGCCTAGCTTATGGTAGCAATCCGAAGAACTACAGTCACAAGTCGAACCGGACTCAACAGTCGACGTTGATTTTGGCTTTTCCGTAAAACTAAAAAGTTAATTTTTGAAAGTTAACTAGATTTTATTAAAATTAACATTGACCCTCTCAGTAAAAAACGAAGACTACATAAAGTAATAAATAAACTAAAGAAAAACAGGAAACCCCCTCACATTAAAATCCAAAACACGTGTCTGTCCGCAAGGAAAACTTTGGTAGTAATGAGGGAGTTTTCTATTTAGTTTATTGATTATTTTCTTGTAAAATGATGAGAAATATTAAAAACATTCTTTTTGAGGAAAAATTAGAATTAAATAAACTATTTCAATGTGCTCCGTTCAATTAAATTATAAATACCTAAAAATAAACCACATTCCTACATAATTTTTTAGTTTGGTACTTACCACATTTCAGAAGAACTATGGACAAGAGGATTTGTAATAATTAAAAATTAAGTTAAAAAGGAAATTCTATAATAAAAAAAATAGAAAGTCAATTGATTAATAATACAATTATTAAGATAATGTGGTAATAACAGGAATAACAAATTGAACATATTCACATACAGCTATTATTCAGTCAAATATAATTATTCAAGTTTTACCTACGTATAAATATTACTAACTTAATAAATTACTTGTTGGAATGTGCTTCTCAAATACTCAATAAAATTAAAACACATAGTGCAACAAATCATAAACACAGTACATACTTATATAACAATCAGTGATTTTCTCATAAAAGTTTACAAAAATTAAGGCCATGGGGATAGAATTTCTTTTAAAAGAACTTACGAAATGGAATTGCCTCAATAACAAATTATTATTAACAAATTATAAGTAATATACATCTTCTACAAAGGAAGTTACTTTCATTATAAGAAATTATAATATATATAAGAAACGATTAGGTTATGACGAATAAACCGATGGGATTTCTCGACCCATCAGGCCTGAGTACTATGTCTGAACCCTCTAGGTTACTNTTTTATTGCATCTATTATTTAAATAAATAAATAATTTAAAAAATGAATTAGAAAAAATCAGTAACTCTCTGTTACGTCGTTATTTCAACAAATTAATTCTAGTAAGGGAGGTCAACTTAAGGAGATGGAAATCTGTTATCCCCATCCCCTACATCTACATCCCTTCTATCCGACCGTACTGAAGAAATTTGTTGGTACATATCCAGGTGTTCCTCTAATCGATCACTGTAAAAATATTAATAAAGAAATTCCCATCTCAAACAAAAAAACACCACTGTTAATTCCCACTTTTTCTGTTTATTATAATATAAGATTTCAATATTGAATTTTTTAGTAATGATTCTTTCAAAAAAGTGAAAACTAAACCGATAAATATTTACATAAATAGAAGGTGAAACGTTTAATAAGAAAACTTACATTTTCTCTTGTAACTCATCCACAGTTTTCTTTAGTCTGTCTACTTCACATAGAAGTTCCTGATTTACGAGTTTAAGTTCCACAGCTTCTTTCCTATTTTCGCACAAGAGCCTTTCCACCCTCTCGCAAGAAGTCTGTTCCCGTTCGACCCTTCTGTGTAGTGTTGTACTTTCGCCTCTTAGTTTTTCCAGTTCTTGGCACATCTGGAGGAGCCACAAAACGTATTACAGTCTGTCCGTTTTATTGATTTTGTGTAGCTGTTTCTTACCTTTGTTCAATAATTATCAATTAATACCCTTTTGTTTTTTTAAGATAGAGAAATTAAAAAACATCGCACGACTCTACTGAGGTGAACTTTAATTCTCATACTTTTATTTTTTACTTTAAAACATGGGGTAGGATTGAAATAAATATTATAAATAACAGAAGCACAAAAGAGAAACCAATTTTGGATGAAAAATACATACGGTTATTATACAAAATTTTTAATAAAAAAATAGAATAAAAGTATAGCCAGTCTTTACCTGGGCTTGTTCGCTTCGTTTTGAACACAATTGTGATAATATTTCTTCTTTCTGTTTATCAAGTTGGCTGCTACATTCACGGCATCTATCCAACTCCATTTCCAAACAGTTTCGCTCCCTTTTCAGTTCTTGAACCAGCATCTCCATACTGGCCATTTGGTGATTCATCTCTTTTATCTAACCAATAAGAATCCAATTAATAAGTGTTAATCTAAAAAATTATGTAATGTGCCTACCTGTTTCTCGTAGCTGCATACCATCGCTTCGTGCCCTTCTATTTTTCTTTCTAAAGTCGCAACGTGCTCTAACGTTGCTGATAATTGAACTTTATGATTATTAGCACTCTCCTCTTCTGATTGTTTATTATTTGTTAGCTGAGCGTGCTTATTGCTAAGATCCTTGAATTGCTCCAATAGCTCAGCTCTTTCTGCCTCCTGCAAAAAATAAATGGTTGCATTGTCTTATTAATTTGAGATACCTATGTACTTGTAAAAACGATAGATACCTTCTGCGACAATGCATCTTCGTACTTTTTGACTTCTCTTACATAATCTTGCAATTGCATTTTCAAGTCTTCAACTTGCCGATGTGCATGTTCTAATTCATTTGATGATTTTCTAGCATCTGCTCTTGCTGCAGCAATTTCGGCCATCAAACGACTAAATAATTAAATATATTAATTGCCACATTGTTTTGAATTAAAAAGACTACTCTTGAACAGTTATAGGGGACTTTTTCATTTTCAATTAATGGTATTGCAACTTAGCTTTTATTTTTACAAAAAAAAAGTGATTGACTTCAATGAAGGGGAGGATTTCAGACGATTACAATTTCTTACAATCACATAGAAAAATAAGAAATAAAAAAAAAGTGCAGTCAAGAAAATGCTAACAATAAGAACATCTCGAAAACAACAGCTCTAAATGCATTACCATTTACAAATTTTTGATCACCAAATGCTTTAATTTTTCTCTTACGTAACAGTTAAGATGCATGGATATATTTTTACTGAAACTTAATACAACGTCCTTTCTAATTCTAAATAACTTTGACAGTAATAAAATAAAATAAGTAAATACCAATTTTCTCTGCTAGCACATTCTTTTTCCCTGATGACATCATCTAATTCCTTTTTCAAATTCTCAATCTCTCGACAACTTGCCCTTAATTGGAACTCTAAAGCAGCTGATTCGTCGTAAATTGAACTATGGGGTGCAAAATGAAATAAAACGTACAAAAAAGTAATTTTAATCGTAATCAGTAAAAATAATAGTGAAAATAATCTTAATAAAAATCAATCTCTATTGTCCAAATAAATATTCATTACCAAATTGCCATATTTTAGATAGGCAAAAGTAATCGGTAAAAAATAAAGAATATTAATTTTGTTTATTAGTTGGCCATAGTTAAGCATTTAAATAAATTCTTATAATTTCCTATTATATTTTTATTAGGTAACATTATCTAACACATGTTTGAACATGTGAGCAACTCTTAATCTTTTTATTGTACAGAGTACAGATCATCACGAAAGTATTAACTTGGTTAATTTTTAATATTTTAGACGAGTTTAGGAACTTTGAATCACATAGGGTATTCCATTAAAATAATAATTTATAAGGCTCTGATGTTTACCAAAATTGACATTAAGTTTTCAATACCTTCATACCTTGCACATATGTAATGGTGCACAAGCAACAGTGGGTAGGTACTAGTTGTAAGCATGGAATTTTTAAAACAAGCACAAATTTTTTAAAGTAGAATTGGGTTAGAGGTGAAAACTGCTTTAAATTTGAGTGCAGAATTCCAAAATTCAATATTAATTTAATAAAATAATTAACAACCACTTGTAGTACAACTGGAAGTTGAATGACCACGAATTTTTTTTTTGTTAAAAAGAACATATTCGACCACCAAATTTTTAGAAAACATCCAATACCTACTAGGTACTACAACTTTCATTTCTCTATCTTTAATTAACGGCTTGGGTGAATCACCCTGTATACGTATACGAACAATTGTCCCAATAAATATTGAATTACGTGTGTGAATACCTGTAAATATTTGTGTGTACATATTCAATAGATAATGTAAATGTCTTGAAGCAAAAGTTAAAAAAAAAAAGATGTGTTATCTAATGGATAATTTCGCAAGAATCATCTATTTGTGTGTGTGTGTGTGTGTGTGTGTGTGTGTGTGTGTGTGTAAGTATATACGTATGTAAGTGTGTATGCAAGCATCTATGTATAATAAGAAAAGCCCATGTAATATGTCCTACATGTAGCACTAATAACAGATAAATGGTAAATTAACAACTAACAGATCACACATTTCCTTGTTGTAAATCTGATATCTGATTACGGAAATATAAAACGAAGAAAGCGAATTGCTAAATGGCATGATGATAAGTCTCTCTAATATCTGTATTATCTACAATACTTTCCCAGTTGAGTCATTAAGCATAAAATAAAGGTAGACTTTTTAATTGCTTCTCAAAAAGCTTGTAGTTCCCTTTAATCGAAAGATAAAAAGAAAAAATGAAAGGTGCCCTGTCTTGTTCCAATTGACTTTTAATAGCCGGTTGACGACATATCAGCATTAATAATTAGCATACAAACTATTTACTATATAAAAAAATTAATACATAATGAAAATGAAAATTACTTAACGTCTATTTTCAACTTAAAAACATTCAGTTATTTACTATTTTTATATATATGTGTATGTACGTACAGTATAATTGTTAATAAATTTCAAATAATATACCCATTGGAAGAATAAGCAAAACTAATCAGTCAATTTAATTTCAAAAAGTTACTATGTGTATACATAATATGTATAATGCATTCATAACACATATTTTATTTTATTCACAGACTTCGGAAAAAGTTAAACAAGTTCTTATGCATAATGCATCATACAGTGGGGCACAAAAAAATTGTAATATAATGGACGATATTAATTCAATTCAATCTAAATAATACTTTTTTGTTGACGATTTACCGTGGATAAAAACCGTTAGAAATGAGGAGGTATTAAAAATAGTAGGAGAACAAAGGGTCCTACACTAAAAAAAAAGGAGAGAGAAGATGATAGGACATTTAAGACCTGCAGAGATACTCCGATAAATATTAGAAGCAGAAGTAAGATTAAAGAGGGACAAAAGAAGAACTAGATTAGACTACTGTTCGCAGATAGTTAGGAAGGTGGGATGTTCCACTTTTCAGATATCCTCAAAGTAGGAAGAAGTGAATGTGTATTTTCAGCCTAAGATTATGGTAGTGATGACGAGAAGTAAACTGTAGAATAGGGTATTGATAAATTCTAACACATGAAGTTTGTTAGATTTTTTTAGAATTACATATTTTTTGCATGTGTTTTTGTTCCACTTGAGGTTTTCTTCTACTTTCTTGCTTCTGATGCCTGACAGTATTATTTAAGACATAAAAACGTAAGAGGAAGCGAAATGAGAAGATTGCAAACATTTTCACGAAGATTGTACATTTATGAGATCATCAAATATCCATGCTTTTGAAACTTTCAAAAATTGATTTCGAATACGTCATATCAGAAACAATCACAGTTTAAATTTAGCAACCTTCAGGCGCCGTGTATTTATTTATTTTGAAAGCTAGAAGCGTTATCTATTAACATTGCTGTTGCATCTCGAATAGATACCTTTTTACTGCATGAGGCATTTCAAAACGTGCCATCACGTTTATCATAAAACCGAACGTGTCCTTATTGTCCTTATTTCATTGAGAAACCAAATATATACGTGTATTTATAAACATAGACGAATTTCGCAACTGTAAGGCCAAATGAAAACGCTTTTCGCCGATAGTTGTCTGCAAAGACTGATTTCAATTGAATTCTAATAACTGACGCACTAAAAACGCACGTTGTTGCAACGCCATGAATTTCCAAAATCGTAATCAATTACTTATTATTCAATAGTAGCAACTGAGTAAAAGAGATTGTAAACTTGACCTAAAAACATTTGTAATAACATTTAATTAATATATAAAAAACTGTAGGTAATGTAATTATTACTTTCTTTCTCGTTTTCAAAATGCACCGCAAATAAAAAGAAATTGTGACCATTAAAGATCGAAAGCTCACAATAAAAATTTACTTTGTATCTTACAAGGGGGACGTTTGCTAAGTAAAATCTTA
>NW_020439516.1:1760959-1773020 GCF_000699045.2 Agrilus planipennis | reverse complement strand
GCTAAGTAAAATCTTAAAAATAAAATCTTTAAATTTATTAACTCCTTGTTTTGTTGATAAATGTATAATTTTATCAAAAGTAGTGTCTTTCTCTACTCTATTTATTTAATAAAAACTTTTACTATAAATATAGTGTATAATGATAGTTTTGTATGCAGTATTTCTATACAATTTCTAATGAAAATGGTATAGACACCCTTTTTATATGGAACTTTAAAGCTGTAATGAATTAAACCTGCCACAATTTTACATACATATCAACTCCTCTGCATATTCATCAAAAATTTCGAATAAATAAGTACAAATAAACACGTTGACTATGCTCTTGTTGAATGTCAATGAAAGCGAAATCGCCTTTATGTAACCCGGTGCCCTTTTTACCTAATACCAGCGTGAGTCGAAGTTAGATAACGGGAATACGAAAGGCAACGTCCCGGCGAGCCGCAGCGGATTCATTTCTTTTTTTTCTTTTTTTTTTAATTAATTATTATACAATCACGACATGATATTGACTGAACGAGTCGGAAGAGTAGTAAAGAAACTTAAAAACTTCGTGAAGCGACCGAATATTTTTTTCAACAGGTGAACCATTCCGTAATTAGAAACTTAAAATTAATAGGCGTACAGTGAGATGAGCGGTAGTGTTATGTCATGTATAATGCTACACCTTGTCCCACAATCTTCAAAATAAATTTTCTTTCAAAACTAATGCAAGTTATAAAAAAATTCTTTTGCTGAAACAGAAAATTTAAACGTTGCCTATAAGAGTGTAAGATAAAGTTTAAATGATCATTATAAGGGTGAAAAAAAGTCACTTCTATGCTCGCGAACGATTAATTTAGAAATTCGAAAAAGATTGTTAAAGGTCTATGTTTGGAGCGCGGCGCTGTACGGGTGCGAAACATGGACGGTGGGCGCGGCGGAAAGGAAAGAAGAAGCGTTCGAAATGTGGTGTTACAGACGAACGATAAGGATATCGTGGGTAGAGAAGCTTAGAAATGAAGAGGTATTAGAAAGAATAGGAGAACAGAGGATTCCTCTATGGAAGTCAATAAAACTATAATGGTTTCAAAACCATTAATTTAGTTTTAATTCGTTCAACGTTTTTGCTAGGATATTTTCAAAAACTTTCTTCCTGGGTACATTTTTCGGATTATAAATTATGGAAATAAAGTGGGGTAATTGTTAGTATTTTACTTGCATATTTTTGCGAAAGATCGTGGGTATTTAAGAATTACAAATAAGGAAGTATCGAAAAAGAGGGAACTGTGGAAGCTAATAAGGAAAAGGAAAGATACGATGGTGAAGCACTTTCTGAAACGTGAAGGACTAGTTAAAGACGTAGAAAATCAGAAACAGGAGTAAATAGGGGCGAAGAAAAACATAGATTAAACTACTGTTAATGATATCGGATGTTCTAGTTTTCGAGAAAGGTATATTTAGTTTCAATGAAGATAATGTACTATTTGGGACACCCTGTAAATATATATATATATAAATGGATTTTAATACAGTAATGAGATTCTGTGAGGGCATCAACCAGTAACAGATTATTACTTTCGGCCTGTTGACCTTATTTTTTGAAATAAGAATAAATTAAATAATGAAGATCTCTTTTTTCTAAAACGTTTACTGTATAAAAAATGTGTGATTTCATGGGTCAATATCACGACCCTTTCTTCTCAAAACTTATTATACTAAGGCCAGTTCTGCACCTTTGTCCATTATGGTGGCTGTTAAATCTTTATTTTAAGGACATAACATTATTTTATGTTACTTTTAACTTTTCTTTAAAAAGAACCGTAAAATTTAAGACAACCGCATCAGTGTTTATAATTTTAAAACGACAATAAAACTAGTCGAAAGTTTTCTTAACACTTCCGACACGACTTAACTTATTTTGCCACGGGCATTTAAGAACAAAAAGGGTAAACGTTTAACACCGAAGAAATTCAGTTTAGAAGAATAGAGCGCAATACTTCTTTAGTACAATGCAAATTGCAATTTTTTATAGCAAGTTAATTTTAACGAGTCACTTTTACCAAGAGTTTATGCATATGTATGTATACGTAAACTTCCTAGGAATTATATAGCTTGATGAAGGGGAGATGAAAGACAAATTTACCATAATTAAATGGATTATTATAATTCAAACGAAATTCGAAGGATTCGAGGAAGGCTAGGTGGTGTTACTGTGCTTTAAAAACGTACAAAAAGAGTCGCCTCGTAAACCCACTGAAAATAAAATTACGGTTTCAAATATTTAAAAAAATGTAGACAAGAAAGTAGTAAATTCATTGTTAGCTATTACCATTTAAATATTATGTAATGTCTTAGAATATATGCAAAGTTACTTAAGAGGGAACCCCCTTCTCTTTGAACACTTAGACCTTACATGCTACCAGTTTTATTAGAGCATCGAAAAAGACCACGATCAGGCTTATTGAAAGTTCATTAACAATACATTTCAAATGCAAATCGTATCGAGTTAGCATACCTCTTTTATGAGTTTATACAGTGAAACTTTTCTGTTCATAAAACAATATTTATCTATTCAAAAAGAACAGAAATATATTTAAAGATTCGGAAAATGTAGTGTAGTGATTTGTGGTGTCCAAAAGGCTTTTAGAATGAACCTCGTAAATCTATTGGAATTGCAGGTATAATAACGATTATTGCAAAATATTATTCTATTTCTATACCACAAATAAACCACTAGTTTTAGATCTCATTATTAATTTTGTAATCAAGTATTGCAAGAGTATATACTATATTAATACTATTAAATCCTAGTTGAAACTTTCCTGTTTTATTTGTATAGTATGTAGTTAAATTTCTAATGAAAATGGTATAGACACCCTTTTTATATGGAACTTTAAAGCTGTAATGAATTAAACCTGCCACAATTTTACATACATATCAACTCCTCTGCATATTCATCAAAAATTTCGAATAAATAAGTACAAATAAACACGTTGACTATGCTCTTGTTGAATGTCAATGAAAGCGAAATCGCCTTTATGTAACCCGGTGCCCTTTTTACCTAATACCAGCGTGAGTCGAAGTTAGATAACGGGAATACGAAAGGCAACGTCCCGGCGAGCCGCAGCGGATTCATTTCTTTTTTTTCTTTTTTTTTTAATTAATTATTATACAATCACGACATGATATTGACTGAACGAGTCGGAAGAGTAGTAAAGAAACTTAAAAACTTCGTGAAGCGACCGAATATTTTTTTCAACAGGTGAACCATTCCGTAATTAGAAACTTAAAATTAATAGGCGTACAGTGAGATGAGCGGTAGTGTTATGTCATGTATAATGCTACACCTTGTCCCACAATCTTCAAAATAAATTTTCTTTCAAAACTAATGCAAGTTATAAAAAAATTCTTTTGCTGAAACAGAAAATTTAAACGTTGCCTATAAGAGTGTAAGATAAAGTTTAAATGATCATTATAAGGGTGAAAAAAAGTCACTTCTATGCTCGCGAACGATNCTCTTTTTCAAACTGGACCCTTTCAAGCATCTCAAAGTCTAATAAAGGTTGAATTCTTTTTTTAATTTTCAATAAGTAGCTTTTACTACATTTAAAACAAAATGTTCATACAATTTCGCAAAGTAACAAGGGAAAAAAGCAACGTGTATGCAAAAGGCGTGGACTGTTTTATAAACATACCTTTCTACATACATTAATAAGGTCTTTTTTATTTAACATGCTTGACCGATTAAACTAGGAGTTTTAATTGCCTGCGATTTCTGAAATATTTCTGCAACAACAGTATTAAAGGAACTTTCCAATTTCTTATTGGCGTAAAAGTATTGAACCTATTTTGACTGTGTTGTAAGCAATGAAATGTAACCGGATGCTTCTAGGGATGTATGGATGGGGAGGTTTTAGAATCATCCAGTTGCTTGATTAATATTAACTTATTAACGTTAGTCCTTTAATAAAAATAAATAATCAGAGCAATAAACGTAGTAAGATCTAATTAATTGATTAAAAACCAACATGGGTTTTAAAATTTTAAAAGATATACTAAACCTTACTATCCTTATTGCTGTGATTATTTATTTTTATTAATACACCTGGGGGGTAGATATAGATACTGCATTAGTCTTTTAATTTAAAATTTAACGTATCTTTTTATTGCAATAATTTATCAAATATTTAACACTGATAAGCAAATTTCATTTTTTTTACCCATTTTAAATATATGCACATCTATACTACTATGTTACGACATACAAACTGTTTTTAAATATCTCTATCATATTTTTAGGTTTTGTATACATTTTGCTCTTATTTGCAATTAGCGAGTATGGTAACTGCAGCAATTTTACCACCCCCATGGGCAAATCCAAATATAAACCCTTGTGCTTCTAAGCCTAGGGGTTGGCAACTATTATTCTGGCCACCGGATGGCCAATGCTATAAAATATTCCAGGTAATATGTGCGTTTTTTAATTTATCATTTACCAAAAAAGTTCGGAAACAAGTATACATTATCAAAATAAATATTAGGTACTAACTCGTTTGGAATATACGAATGAATAACAGTTTTCCCCCTTTCAAAAATAAGTAAAAAGATCTTAAGGATAAACAAATTTAATAACAACAGTTCTCTTTGCTTTGTTTCATACACAACTCTAATAACATCTTTTATTCGATAATACAGTTTAATGAGTTCTAAATACCGGTAGTAATATCCAAAATTATTTTTATTAAATCAATCCATAAAAATCTACGACTATCGCTCCCTTTCTTAGATCACAAAGAAACGATATAAAACAACATATCTTCTTCACTTTTTTATGTTATTGTGGTCAGTCATGTAAAGTTAAAAAGGATATTTAGTAGGAATTCCTACTTTGTTTGACCTACCGCCTTAACAAAATACGTTTTTAGTAGTTTTTATTTATCTCCTATATACAATTAATAAAATAAGAATCAAACTTTCTTCTTTTATCACCAAACTAACATAGTTTTACAAGATCCGTATTTCTATTTTAGAAAAAAACTTCCTTATTTCTATTTTCCGATAGTTATGTAAATAAATTTATTTACACTAAGAAATGGCAATTGGTATGTTTATTTTCTTTACAGTTTTCCTTTTACGAAACTATACATTTTAATTTTATTCATATATTCCAGTAAAGGAGCAAATATTGTTACATGCATTTACTGAATAATAATCTAATAAGTAGTAACTCGTTTATTATTTATTTAATAAAGTACCTATCAGACTTAGAAGTTTCTTTCGACATTTACGTTAGTGTATTTTTAGATGGGTTACCCATGCCCAGAAACAATGGAACTTAGTCCAGTTACATTCGGACAAAATTACACCGCTGACAACTCGTTTATTTTTTATTTAATAAAGTACCTATCAGACTTAGAAGTTTCTTTCGACATTTACGTTAGTGTATTTTTAGATGGGTTACCCATGCCCAGAAACAATGGAACTTAGTCCAGTTACATTCGGACAAAATTACACCGCTGAGTGTAGATGTCCGCCCAAAACTGCCTTGCATGAAGATGAGAATCGATGCTACCAAATTTTTACTAAAGGGCCATGTCCAAAGGGTTATTTTTTCGGACCGAATGAAGAACGCTCTAATAAAACCACGTATGTAAATAGGACAGTTTAATACAATTAAAAAATAAATAAACCTTCCCTCGTTATTAGAAAACTACACCTGGGTGCTTGCCAAAAAATAAAGAAATGTCCTAGTACAAACGAAATATATTATCCTAAGACAAATCGTTGTTACAACACCTTAACAAGAGGACCATGCCCTAAAGGACTTCTGATAACCGTTTCAGATGAAGAAATTGCTAAATGTGAGTGCTCCAATAATGGCCACACCAAGCAAAATTATTACACGCAAACTAAAAGCTGTTTTGAACATTTTACCAAAGGACCATGCAAGGAAAGGGGGGCCATATTTCTGCCAGAAAAAGAATGTGGGTGTAATGACCTTCTACCCCACTTTGATAAAAATACAGAAATGTGTTACGAAATAGGTAAATACAACTTATATCATATGTAAACAGATTTAAAAAAAGAAAAATCTACTTTTTCAATAGGAACTGCAGGACCTTGTCAACCTGGAGAACACTTCCTAGTTGAACCTAATGAATACAACGCACGATGTCAGTGCAAAGCTGGTTATGTACGATACGAACTTGATTCGAAGTGCTACCGACCCTACACCCAAGGACCTTGTCCGGCACATCACATACTCCTCAATTCAACCACTTGTATAGTTCAACCTTGCAATCGTGGTCATTTATATTTCCCTGATGAAGGAAAATGCTTCAGAATAGGCATGAGAGGCCCTTGTGCCCCTGGAAAACTTGTAACCTTCGATTTTGACACAAAGCCTTCACTAGAGGGCGTGTCTTACCGAGGAAAGTGCCATTGCAACGCGCGCACTTCTTGTGAAAAAAGTGAAATTCAAAAGTGTGCTGGTAACAAAAACAATGTGTACTATGAGGGACGGTGTTACGAATTATATAAAAAGGGGCCATGTCCCGAAGGTGCGTGGATGGCGATTAAAAGACAAAAACGGGACCAAATTTGGGACGAAGGGAGTTACTTAGAGGGAATTTGTGAGTGTATACCCGGTTTTAAGACGATCTCTGGGAAGAATAATGAGTTAATCGAATGTGTCTCTCCGACTGAAATTTTAGCTATTTATCTAAACGATCAGTATTCATTAGCAACCGATTTAAACTATAATAAAAACACGTGAAATCGACGGTATGTTTAGTGAATAAAAACAATTATCTATTTATTTAAATCTAAATCCTGTAATGACTTTTACTTTAGTTCAAATAAAATGAATTTAGAAAATTAGATATTTTGCAGTATTCACCTTTAAACTCCAAAAGCCACAAACTTTCATTATGTTAGGGTTCCTTTTAAAAACCCTTTTTAATTCATTGTAAGGTAAAAGTATCTGTGACATTTCATTTACAAAATAGTTTTCATTTTACTGCTATAAAATTAATTTGATGTAATTGCCAAACATTTTAGTAATTTTAAACTCAATGATTATTTCGCACATTAAATCTGTGTTTTATTAATATTATAATGAATTTGTATTAAAGACAAAGTTTGTATAAACGTCTTAAATAAAATCTGTTTGACTTTTTCTACAGAAACAAGGGTCACAGTAACAAAAAACAGTTTCAAGAAAAAAAAAATAATAAAATGACTTACCTCAATTTCTTCTGTAGTTCAGCATACCTTCCTTCTAAGCACATCAGCTTTTCAGTTTTAGCACATAATTCTTCCTCTAGCATAGAACACCTTTCGGTTTTAGCGTCTAATTTCATCTGAAACAAAAATGAGCATATTTAATCCAAAAAGTGACAAATATTTACACTCCCAAGTTAACTTTAAAACCAATAAACAATATTTAGAGTAACAATGTTCACTCTTTTTGAAAATTCATTATTAGTCTAATTTATAGTCAAATTATAATAACATTCTATTGTTAGTTACTTGAATATTGTACATTCCATATACATACCAATAATTCGTCCTTTTCCCTGTCTACCATCTCCATGCTCCCTCTTGTCGAATTTACTTCACCCCTTAAGGACGTTAGCTCTTCAGTTAGTCTTCGGTTATTATTCTCCAGAGATTTGCTCTTTTCACTTGCTTCAGAAAGTTGGGACTGTAGTTCCGCTATTGTATCCTGGGCTTCGACTGCAGCTCGATCAGCTTCATCGTGAAGCGCTCTTAAAATAACAATAACAAAGAAATAAAAATTATGATAAAAGCTAATTCTAATGATTTACATGTAACTGTGTATATAACACACAATACACTAGAAAATGGAAGAAAGAGAGCATAGTTTTTCACTTTATTTTTTCTTAATAGTTTATTTGAAAGTTAATAACTTACTTTACTTGATTGTATAAACATTTATTTTGGTTTGCTTCGGCTCGGGCGTTTTGAAGTTCTTCGGTAAGCTGCTGCACCTGTTGCTCAAGAGAGTTAATGGTGTGTCTTTTTGTTCCTTCATCGGTTAGTAAATCTCTTTGCTCATCTTCTAACTTCTGTATCGTTTCCCTTGCCATCTGAAGCTCACACTGTAGATTATATTCCATTTCGTTATACTTTTCATTAGCTTCCTATAAATGAATTTAAAACATATAAATACATGCATTATTAAATTTTCATTCAAGTTGTTTTTGTAAAATGGTCGTACCCTCAAGCAACGTTCCAAAGAAATTTTTTCCTCGTCTAACTTTCTTAACTCGCATTCAAGCATTTCTTTTTCCCTCTCCACTTTTCTTAACGTAGACTAGAAGGTGATAAAAACAGTATTACTTAAAAGTGTCCATTTTTACACAGTTACTATTAATTTACCTTAGTGGAGAAAGCCTCGAACTCAGACTCTGATCGTTGTTTTACCGATTGAATTTTTTGCTTGCAACGCTCGTTCTCCTCTTTTAGCATTGCTATCTGAGCTTCCTTTTGTTCCAATTGTTGCTTCAACTTCTCCTGTTCTTCACTTTTACATTGAAGTTGTTCTTGAAGATACTTTTCCGCAGAAGGACGCTTATCTTGACGCTGATCACGTGAACGACGAGGCTCTTCAGATTGTTGAGGTCGTTGTTCTTGAGACTGCAGAGATCGCTGCTCTTGAGAATGCTGAGATCGCTGTTCTTGAGAAATTTGAGATCGTTGTTCTTGAGAACGACGACAACGCTGCTCCTGAACTTGTTGGCATTGTTGCTACACATGAAACAAAAATTACGTTTAAAAAATGATTTATACGTAGAAATGTTATAAAACAGGCAAATTCTCGCTGAACTATTTACACGAACCATTTGAAACACTTTTATCAACCTGAATATACGAGATTACCCACTTTAAAAAAAAGGATGTACCATATTTTAAAGTTTGGCACTGACAGTATTACCAATTCTCTTGTTGGTAAATTTTTTTGGTATAAAACTTTATTTTTTTACATTTAAGCTTATGTGGGATAAACCGTTATTAAATGTTATAAGTTCCATTGTGTTTTTAATAGATCAGTTAAAATAATAAGAACAGATTAAATTCAATAGTTGACTTGCAACTAAAGACTTTTTTTTATTTTTACTTTTTATCATTTATACTAATGCTAATTACCGTTGATTCAGCTGCTGGATGAGAATATTTGGTACTGCCACTCCCTAGACCTTCTGCTTCAGAGAGTTTCCGCTTTTGGGAAGCCGACAGTTGAGATAAACGATCTATTTCCATATTTAGGTCTTGTTCTGAAACATCTTCATTTTTATATGGGAGGTAGCAAAAGTGTAATTTGTTTGATCCTCTAAAGCTATTTTGTTTCATTTTTAGTTAATTTTTTTATTTTTATAATTTAGTACCAATTAGTTTATATTTGCATAAAAGAAATTAGAAAATTTTGCTAAACCTAAAAAGATAAATATTACGTCATTTTTGACGCTTATTAACCTAGTTAATGTGATCTGTATAATTATCTAGTTAATCTCTTTAACACTAATTACTATATTCTCACATTTTTAGAATTCATACCAAAGATAAAATGGAACTTTTATCGTCAATTTATGCGTCACAATTTGTACCTTACAATGTAAGAAACAGTACCGAAAAAAATAACTAAATCCTCCTTTTATTAATTTTGTGTTTTTATATTAATTTAAAAAGTTTAAAACACTAACCAATTTTTCCATATTCTTTCATTTTGTCAGACAAACGATGTTGTTCCTCTAGAGCATTTTCCAAAGCATTCTGCAATTGTACCTTCTCATTCTTAAGACATTCCATTTCAGCCCGAAGCTGATCTTTCTCGCATTTCAACTCGGCCAGTTCTCTTTCAAAATGTTGATTCTGCATCGTTATTTCATGCATTTTTGCCTGCAGTCTAAAATAGAGGAAAATCACTTGTACATATTACTGAGAAATTATAGTTACATAATTTATACCTATTTATTTTTTCAACGCTGTTTCTAACTGTAGAATTACATTCTGCCTCAACTGATAATGCCATTTGATCAATATCTCCAAGTTCCTTTTCAAGCTGTTTGTTTTTATCTACCAAACAAAGGGCCCTTTTCATTGCTTCATGTTGTTTTATAACTGATTCTGTAATTTTTAATTACATTTAAATACTTATAATTTATTAAATGAAAATTGTAAGCTAAATTAAAGTCTAAAAACTTGATGACAATGATTTTAAATTATAAATAAGCAGTAACTATTATTTAGATTATTTACCTCTTAAATGCTCTTCCAAATCCATTTTTTCTTTTTTCAATTGGCAAAGCTCATCTTGTAGTTTTTCTAATTTTTCTTCAGCATCTTTATAACAGCAGTCTTTAACAAGAGCATCAGCTGGGCGACCCCCTTCTAACATGCACTGAAGCCTTTCAATTTCTTTTTCTCTACACCTTACCTATTACATAACAACATACATTAATTAATAATATTCAGTGCTTAAAAAATATAAAATAAAATGTTATTTGATATACAACATATGTATAAAACGAATTTATCTATTACCTATATTTAATAAACCTGTAATAGACTATCAATCTTTGTGAATAAGATTTTTTATTTTTTATTAGTATCTAATTGTGACATGTCTTATTGGGGTCAAGTAACTGCAGACTTGATTTTTTTTCTTAAAATCAATTATTTTAAACTATGATTGATGTACCTGTTGTTTGTAACATTTGATCATTTCAGTATACTCCAATCTCTCTTCTTTTAAGAAGTTAATTTCTTCTAATAAGTTATGTATTCTTTGATCACACATGTCTAAAGTTTTATTGAATTGTATTTTGCATCGGGGCTTCCTAACTTCTAAATCTGAAGTTGTTTTACTTCTTAGTGCTGGTTTAACACCAGAGGCAGCTGCAATCAGAGATATATGAAATTATAAATGAAAAAACCCACTTCTTTTGTACCTGTTCTTGAATATCTTTTATGCAATTGACTTTCTAGATCGGAACAGTAATGTTTAAGCTTCTCACAAGAATTTTCAAGTTTAGTCTTTTCTTTCTCTAACTTAGAAATTTCTTTTTTAAAAACTAAAACCAAAATAACAAATAATAAAAATAACAAGCTAATACTGGATATATATTATACACCTCTTATATTTTTATCATTGTCTTCTTTGCAGTGGAGTAAAGCTAGGTGTAAATCATTGCATTCTCTAACCAATTTTGCATTATCACACTTGTAAGGTTCAGCTCCTAATTGTAATAAGTCTCGTTCCTGGAAAAAAAATAAACAACTCTCTTTTACTGCTTCACGTTACTGTTTCTTTTATAAATGTTTATTTGAATTTGTTCTGACACTTCAATTAATTTTTGGTTAACATATCAAAAAACTATGCCTACTATAAGATTTATATGTTAAAAGTAATCATTTATCTCTTACCTCTATTGCTCTTTTTGCTATAGTCATGTATTTTTGTAAACTTTCGGTTGTTTGAATCAAATCATGCAGCAATTTCTCCACTAAAGGAACAGCTTCAGGGACTAATGGTTGATTATATCCTAAATCGTTTAAACGCCTGCGAAGTTTTTTATATTTTGTATCCATAGTATACTTTTTATCACAGAAAAATTAAAATTTAAGTACAAATTACTAAAGTAACTTTTTCATTTTTCATCACTGTATTTTTCACAATGAATTGTATGAGCTGAGCTATGTATTATAATTAAACTTAACTTTCCACATAATTATGTTTCGTAACTTATAATATATTAAAACTAGAAAGAAAAGGTTTTCTTATTAAATAAAATCTAGGAAAATAAATAAGCTTTTGAGGTTAATTCAGAGTAATTTATAATAAAAAACAATACAAACAAAATTTTAAATCTTAGCTCCTAACATATATGCACTCCATTTAACATGGGTGTATACTGCAAACCTATTTTTAATAAAGAAAATGTTAATTTAAAAACTGGCTATAGGTACTTTAATATATTAAATAATTTTATTAATGTTTTTTATATTTTTTATTATGACAATATCACAAAACAGAATACAGTCTATTAAATTATAT
>NW_020439516.1:1752666-1760860 GCF_000699045.2 Agrilus planipennis | reverse complement strand
TGCTTAATTAATAATAATAATAATATTATTCATTAAAGATTTATTTGGATTACAAAGCGTTTACAAGCTCAAAATCATATTGTTTGGTTCCGCCATTAGTCATATCTTTACAGTAAAATGTGTAAATGTAAAATATTCCTTTTCAAAAAGAAAAAACATATCGCTTTTAATTGTCTGTTTTTAGTAACGATAACTTTAGAAGCATAATAGAAAAAGAAAGTTAATCAGACAACAATAAACTAATGAGAACATAATCAAATAAGGTTTTAGATAGGACCCCTCACCATGACTTTAAGCTTAAGTTTAGTACTGATCATGATACCGATAATCAACTGAATAAAACCTACAACCACCATTTATGAAAGATTTATTTTTTTCTGGATGTATGTTACACATGTCAGACAAATCCTGGTAAATTTGGTGGCGAAGGTTTTTTACTTTTTGTTTATTTAATTTAATTTCAAATCATATATAAGTTGTAAGCAAATATTTTGGTGATATTAATTTTTAGCTTATCAAGTCTCATGTCATTTTCAGAAAGACGATAAAAATCATAAATAAAATAAAAAGAACATTTTACAAATAAATTACATTATTTTTTAATACTTTTTTCATTTGTTCATTATTTATAACATTTTCTTGCAAGTTCTTACAATTCTTACATAATAAACTCATTTCTAATATATCTCCTTTTCAATAAAAATATTTTGAAATCACGTATTTTTGATTTATTAATTTATTCTGTTTTATAATACTTAACGTATGTTAAAGAACTCTTAGCTTGCACATTAGTTCCCTAATATTTTAAAAGCAGCGTCTCTATCCTCTTCTAACTCTCTTCTACTTGCATCCATCATTTTCTTTATTTCATCCTTAACAGTAAGTCCTTGCACAATAAACCACTTCCCATCTTTAATTTCCACAGGGAAGGAGAATATCAAATCTTTTGGCACACAATATGATCCATCACTCATGACGCCCATCGACACAAACTTTCCACTCTCAGTCCCCTTGAACCAGTTATTCATTTGATCAGCAGCAGCTTTAGCTGTCGACATTGCAGCCGATTCCCCTTTAGCTTCCAAAAGTATATTTGTTCTTTGTTGGATCGTTGGAACAAATTCATTTGTAATCCACGTTTGGTCTTTTATAACATCTTCAACTGGTAGTGAGTTAATTTTAGCTTGGGTTACGTCTGGAACCTGTGTGGACGAATGATTTCCCCAAATGATGACGTTATTAATTTGACTAACAGGCACATTTGCTTTACATGCTATTTGTACTGAGGCCCTGTTCTGGTCCAGCCTGTTTAAAGAAGAGAAATTTTCTTTTGGGATAGAAGGAGCAAATTTTGAACAAATTAGGGCATTGGTATTAACAGGATCTCCCACAACGAGAACTTTCACATCCTTCTTTGCGTTTTTATCTAATGCTTCTCCTTGAGCTTTAAATATGGGTGCATTTTCTGGTAGAAGATCTCTTACATCCATCCCTGGGCTCTGACTCTTAGCACCAACGAGGAAAGCTGCAGTTACATCCTTGCAAGCATCTTCAAGTTCGTCGGTACAAAACACACATTGGACTAATGGGTAGGCACAATCAAGAAACTCCATTACTAAACTTTGAAGTTGTTGTTTCTTGTCGGGTATATCAAAAAGGTGGATCATTAAAGTTTGTTCAGGACCAAATACATCCCCTTTTGCTATCATGGGCAGCAGATTGTTGGATATGCGTCCAGTAGCTCCTGTTAGTAATACTCTTATAGGTTCTGGAGGAGGTGGCTCTGACTAAATGTAAATTTGGGGCTTTTACAATTGCATAGTTCGAAATTTATTAAAACATTACGTACTTATATGAAATAGAAGAAAACATATGAAGTTAAATTTCGTCTTACCGATGTTCCGGAACACTTTTGTTCTTCGGTATGTTTATTAGGTTGTGTGGGCTGTCCGATAAGTTCTTTGGGTTGTATGGGTTTTCCATTGAATTCTCTAGGTTGTATGGGTTTTCCGACGAGATCTTTCAGTTGTACGGGCTTCTTGAGGGGTTCTTTAGGTTGTGTAGACTTTTTGATGGGTTCTCCTTGTTCTTTGGGTTCCAAAGTGATCGGTACATTTTGAGAATTATTTGGTGAAGAGTCATTCTCACACAGTGCACGTCTTTGGTTAACAGATAATCGAACCAAACGATCGATTTCCATTTTATAATTCTGTTCTACGTAAAATAATCAAATGTTAAACGTTAATGACTTCTCGATATCTTATAAAAAAAAAATAAAAATTTTCGCATAGGTGTATCTTGAGAAACTTTTTAACTAACCACATGTTTCCAATTCCTGTATTCTTTTACACATTTGACATTTCTCATCAAGTGCAGTTTCTAATGCACTCTGCAATTGTGATTTTGTATCCTGAAAACACTTCAGTTTAATTAATAGCTGTTCTTTTTCACACCGTAAATCAGCTGCTTCCAATTTAAGATATTCACTTTGCAATGCAATTTCATGTGCTCTTGCTTGCAATCTGGATGAAAGAGAGAGAAAATGAGCTTTTAGGTACTATTTCCGGTTACCATTTCTTGTCAACTGAATAAAATATTAACTTTTAATAATTAGCCAATGTGGACTAGCTCTTGAATTAGTAAAAATATTTTAGAGGCATACATTAAAAACCAGCAAATTTCATGAATTACGTGATACATATATTAATACTATTGTACTACTGCTGTTAATTCCCAATGGTACCTGTTAATTTTTTCAACACTATTCCTTATCGCATTATTGCATTCTGCTTTAACCAAAAGGGCCATTTCATTAATATCGGCCAACTCTCTTTCAAGTTGTTTGTTTTTCTTTGCTAAGCAAATCGCTTTCTTCTTAGCTGCATGTTGTTGACATATTGTTTCTAAAGTAAATGTTTTTGTAATTTTTTAGCCAAAATCATTAGGCACTATTATGATATATGTACCACAAGATAAGTAAAATAGTTAAAACGTTAACAAACAAATAAGTTAATAAAAGAAAGTAATAAAAGTTCTTTCCACTTTCAGAGCTTATCATTAATAAATCTGTTTGGGACTTAAATGAAATGATAAATAGCGTCTACTTTAAAAATATTTCTACATGGTGCGGTCACTTTCAATTTAAAGTTACATATTTGTTTGTTATTCCTTATGGGGTAGTAAGCTAAGAGCATCATATGTATTATACGATTTAATAAGAAAGAAAAATGCCTTTTATTCAAAATTTCACATACCTACCTTTTAAAAGTTGTTCTATATCTAATTTTTCTTTTTTTAATCTGAAATATTTTTCTTCCAATTTATCCAAACATTTATCTACTTCGTTTATTCTACATACAAGCTAAAAACTTTCATCTCAATGAATCCTCACATTTTATCACAATAAATTAAATAATTATTTGATATAAATAATATACCTGACGTTTCGTAAGGCATTCGGCCATTTCTTTAAAATGAGACACTTACAGTTTTCTTACAAACATATTTTAAAATCGTAAGTATAGATTGACCGACCTCCAGAAAGACTGCCCCCCATCCTTTCCCATTTTTACTACTTAAATAAAATTTCCGAGTTTATTAATATTGTCAACAATTTTGGTTAACATTTCNAAAAAAAGGCTACTGAGATTTTAAAAATTCAATCTATTTTATAAGTAACATAAAATAAAGCTTTTATAAAATCCAAATGTTAGAGAATTTATTTTATTTAATCATGAAAATCCATTTACATTTGTATTGAAATCCACTACAGGTAATATAATTGTAAAATTTGTTGAGAAATCATTTGAATTATTCCAAATATTTTCAGACAGCAAAATATTTGTGTTTATTATTCTTTAGGTAAGGAGATGTATTTTGCCGCTTCCTCTTTGTGTTTCATTAATTCGTCAGCCGACTCATTCATCAACTGCTTGTGGCAATCGCTAACAGTTAATTGTTGTGTCACACAATATTTTCCACCACGAGTGACAACAGGATATGAAAAAATTATATTAGGTGGGGCTCCATAACGTCCCTTTTTTCCACTACTCACACCCATAGAGACGAACCTTCCAGGTTCAGTTCCCTTAAATAAATAACGAATGTGATCGGCGACGGCTTTAGCCAATGGAAAAACTGAATTCATTTGTCTATATTTAACCACTTTCTGTTCCCTGTTACAAACACTTGTGATAAAGTCGTTTTCAAGCCATTCTTTTGATACTCTTTCGGCTACAGGAATGTTTTCTTGTGAATTTTTTGGACTTATAACTGCATTGCTAGCATCGGGGACAATGTTGGGCCCTTGATTACCCCAGACGATTACATTGAACACCTCGTTAGGGCGGACTCCAACTTTCCTAGCAATTTGGGCTTGCGCTCTTAAATGGTCGAGCATGGTAACTGCAGTGAAATTCTCTTTGGGGATGGTTTGAGCAAAAGCAGAACAAATGATGGTACTAATGTTAACAGGCCTACAATAAACAATAACTTTCACATTTTTGTCTGCATAATCCCGTAGAGATTCGCCATCTTCCTTTAAAATGGGGGCATTGGCCTGTATTAAATTAGCTAGATCATCGGTACCATCGTTGGGTGCTTCCCCTATTATGGCTATAGTAACTTCTTTGAAAGCTTCTGTTCTATTAGTTGTTACAATTAGATCGACGAGTTGTGGATAAACGCAATCTATCAGCTCCATTTGAAGTCCTTTCAAAGCCTTTTCTGAGCTATCAAACAGATGCAATACAATTGGTTGATCTTCACCGAAAGTTTCTCCGCTACATAATAGAGGAGCAAGAGAATAGCCAACGCTACTTGCAGCTTGTGTTAGCAGAATTTTTAATGGTTTCTATAATCAAAATAAAAGAAATTATATAACAGTAGTCATATTGTACTTATAGTAAAATATTTGGAACATCTTTCTGGTTTGAAAACAATATGGCGCTCAAACAACGGATTGATTCGAAGCCTAGATGTTGTCCTTTTTTGGATGTAAACTGCACAACAAGAACTTTTTATATTGCCTTCTCAAGATAGACATTATGCTACATAGTAATGTACTTTTCCAATTTTTAAAATATGCCAACATGCTAGAATTAATTAACTGTTAATATAATTTTAACTGTTGATGGTGTAACTATTGTGAAACTGCATGTGTGAATCAAAAAGCAAAAAAAAAACGTTGGTAGTGTGATCTGTTCTCGTTATTTGTTTAAAATTTCAGTATTTATCTTCACTTATAATCAGGTCTTGTACCAAAAGGGATTTTTGTATCTTCTTCTTACGACGTGGTTGTTTGACGTAATACTACATTACTAACTTTTTAAAATTTAACTGATTTCTAAATTAAATGCGTTTTAGTTGATATAAATAGTGCGCGAACAAGAGAAGTAATCGGAGATTTAAATTTGCAAGTGAAATAATAAAAAACTGTTAGATAAATAATTGCATATAGTGCGATTTTATCTTAAATAAATTACATATACATACAAGATCTGTTTAAATAAATAAAAATGCTATAAACAAGATATTAAACAGCAACATTATTTATTGATAGTTTAAAATGATTACAATTAAACGAAACGGTGGTCAAAAATAATACAGATATAGTAAAGCATACAAAAGTAAATGCGAATAATGTAACAAAATAGATCTGTTAAACCAAAAGCTTTAAAGAAGTTAAATCAGAAGCGCACCTTCTACATTGCTGTTACATAGGTACTAAAAGCAATGCACTAATATACAGCCAGAAAAACCAGGCTCATTTTACAGCTGAATAATTGTGAAGAATTTCAGTTAATTGAAGGTATTTTACAAAAAGTGTACAAAAGAAAATTTGTATTGGATGCTGTCAATTTTTATGTAAGATGACTGAATTAATTCAAAAACTGAAATTCTGATCCAACTTAACTTGTTTAAAGCTTCGTTAGGAGTCACGAGTTGATAACAGAAAATGCTTCAGCTTTTTCTTCTTCTAATTCTTTTCCAGTAGCAGTCAATAACTGTTGATAAAAATCGTTAATAGGGAGTCCCTGTACAATTGACCATTTTCCATTTTTAATTTCCACAGGGAATGAGAATACAACATCCTTGGGTGCTCCATAACTTCCATCGCTGACAACGCCCATCGATACATATTTTCCTGGTTCAGTTCCTCTGAACCAGTCCCTCATGTGATCTGCTGCAGCTTTTGCAGCAGACATCGCTGAAGACATTTTTCTTGCTGCAATTACTGCAGCTCCCCTTTTTTGAACTGTTGCAATAAATTCAGCAAGCAACCATGCCTCATTCTTTACTGCATCAGCTGCCGAAATAGCTGTATTTGGTCCTGTGATAACTTTAGCATGAGAAGCATCAGGAACTTGAGTCGAAGAGTGATTTCCCCAAATGAAAACATTGTAAACCTGATTAACTGGTACACCAGCTTTGGCAGCAATTTGAGCTTGTGCCCTATTTTGGTCTAATCTGGTCATAGCAGTGAAATTTTCTCTCGGAATTGAAGGGGCATATTTTGAGCAAACAAGAGCATTCGTATTTGCAGGATTTCCAACCACCAATACTTTGACATCCTTCTTAGCATATTCATTCAGTGCTTCCCCTTGGACTTTAAAAATTTTAACATTAGCAGACAATAAATCTTTTCTTTCCATTCCTTGTTTGCGGGGCATTGCTCCTACAAGGAAGGCTGCAGAAACATCTTTGAATGCCTCTGCTGGATCAGCAGTTGGTACTACACCACGTAATAAGGGAAGTGCACAATCAGCAAGTTCCATTACAACACCTTGTAGGACCTCCATCATGGGGGGTATATCCAATAAATGCAAAATAACAGCTTGATCAGGACCAAACACATCTCCTTTAGCTATCATATAAAGAAGAGAATAAGCAATTTGACCAGCTGCACCAGTTACCACAACTCGTATTGGTTCAGACTAAAACAAATTAATGTGATTACATAACTACATTATGAATTCCTAATGACGAGTTTAAAAATCGTATTATTCATTTTAATTACTTAAAAACAGGTATATTACATTATAAAATCTTTATGTAGATTTCTCTACACACTCACAATACTTAAATACAGACACTTTTGCAATATAGGTACTTACCATTTTGTATTTTTGAACAAATTTTGTAAATGTGCTACAGTATTTCCAAACGAAAATCACAAATAATTTGACCTTATCTTATGACCGGATAATCTTTTGCCCTAGTAACACTAACGTCAAGTTAAATAGTCTACAAAATATTTATAAAACAGGGAAAACCTGTACGGTTGTATAACTTTATAATTATTTATGTTGGTATCCTTGTGTGCATACTTAGAGGTACTACAAAACTTGAGCAATAAATAACATTAAGTAATTATATAATAGTACATATACCAGTGTAAAATAAAAATAAAACTGACAAAAATAATTTAATAAATAATTTAAAATTGTTTGATGCGCACAGACTAGCTTATTATGTATTAATTTTCAATAGTATATCTAAATATTAAAGAAGATGGCGGTGATGGGCCACGCCAGCAAATTAATTGCATTTTGCGTTAGATTTATTTTAAATCATAGATAATAGATATACAAAGGGATTTTAAATACACCTAATGTAATCTTGTAACAACGACCAATATATGAATACATTAGCTATACATTCGGGGTTACCCCGGTTTATTTTGTTTGGCGTGGTGATTCCTATCTTGCGGTTTACCCACCATGGCCATTACGTAAAAAGCAAAAAAATTGTTGATTGTTCCTTGTAACTCGAGGTAGCAACAAATGTCAAAATAGTGACGTACGTTCAAAAACAAATTAAATATTTGTAGATTATCTGTTTTTAAAGATAGAGATAAATTATAAATAAAAATTGTTGTTTAATAGCTATATTAAATGCGTTTCCATATACGTATAAACCCAATATAATTTATTTATTTATTAACTTAAATGTAAAATACGTTATATGGGAAACGAATTAATTAATTAGTAATTATTCTAAGCAGAATATATAACATCTCTAACATAATCTTTTTTTCATGTACAAATAATCATTATAAAATATTTTCAAAAGGGCAAAAAATGTACCCGTTTTAAATTTTTGTTGGAAAAATTGATTATGCGTGTAGAAGTTTTTAATGAAATTGATATAAAAAATGTAAAACCTTTCTTTATACTCACTTGCTTGGTATATA
>NW_020439516.1:1750277-1752544 GCF_000699045.2 Agrilus planipennis | reverse complement strand
AATATTAAATAAGTAATTTGACAAACAATAGGTGCTGTCATATAATAACATTAAATCTGTCTTACAATTTGTCTATTAAATAAGTACATTAATGTTCAAAATACCCATTTAAGAAATACCTTTTCGCATTGCATAGCACATCCTTTTGTCCACATACGATCGGTTTGTAAGATAAGTTATATTATTTTATGAAAAATAATTATGGAAAGACTTTTTACCACCAGTTTACTTTGATTTAAAACTTACATTTTCGAAAGATATTATTATTTTCAGTTAACACAACTATAATTTATTTCCCAAAATATTTAAGCAGGTGTCATTAAATTTCAAATATGTTCTGGTATGAAATATTATAAGAAAAAACAAAACAAATTACTTGTTAAAAACAAACTGTCCTTTTGTGTAAATAATACGTATTAAAATATAAGTATCTTTAAATAAGTATTGATTACAATTAACAAATTCCCGCTATTATTTAAAAAATTCATTATTTTGAAACAGCCAATAAGAATTGAATCTTCAAGGCCATTTACTTCAAACTTTTGTATGGAATAAAATAAGGTTATATTTTGTAATGATTTGATTTATCTATTATCTTATTTTTTAATTTTTAAATCTTGGATTTGATTTAAAAACAATTCTATACAATCGAATAATTTTGAATATATTTTACATGTTGTAATGTTTAAATTACATAAAAAGATGACTTATTATAATATAAACAAAATATGTCGAATATGCTTACTTGAAAAACCAAATATGAATTCTTTACTTGATCCAGTCATTGGGGACATTTTTACTTATTGTACATCTCTAGCAGTAAGTATTTCTTTTTATTATCTTATTATCACTACTTTCTTTGATTTAATAGCAAGTATTAACATGTAATTAGTTAGAATATTCTGTACTTAGGCATTTTTTTTAAGATAGTGGAGAAAGATAAATATCCTGCGTTTATATGTAGAGAATGTGAAATTAGCATGCATTCTGCTTGTTCCTTTAAACGCCAATGCTACGACTCTTGTATGAAGTTAGAAAATTTTCTTAATACTCCTCAACACCAAGACGTTAACAACATTCATGAGATTAAAGAAGATCAGTCAAAGCAAGATGATTTATTTTCAACTATTTCCTTTGATATTCATTTAGGTGAGTAAGTAACAATTCTATTTATAAATTCTATTATTTTCTTTAACTTTTAAGATAATAATGAAATTTCTGAAGATGATCAAAATATTTCTCAATTAAGACCAGAAATCAAGAAGAATGAAAGAAGGAGAGAGCATAAATTTAATTGTAATTTTTGCAAAGAAGGTGTGGATTATGAAGAAGATTTACAAATACACATGGTAGCTCATCCTCAAGACTGCAAGCCGTTATGTACAATTTGTAATAAAACATTTGCTGATATGAATGTTTTAAAAAGACATGTAAGAGTTCATATGAAATTTAAACCATTTTGTTGTGAAATTTGCCAAAAAACGTTCGCAGAATCTGGAGGATTAACAAAACATGTAAGAAGACATAAGGGTGAAAGAAAGCATTTATGCAGTTTTTGTGGAAAAGGATTTTATGAAGCTAACATATTGGCTTTGCATGTAAGACTGCACACAGGTAATAAAAACGCTAGATGTCCTGTAGGAACTAAATGATTTATTGCAATTTTAGGGGAAAAACCATTAGATTGTCATGTTTGCAAAAAGAAATTTGCAACACCAAGTGGATTGAAAAGTCATTTAAAGTCTCATACAGGCGAAAAAAGGCATCTCTGTTCACATTGTAATAAGTCATTTGCTCATTCATTTATGTTAAAAATACACATGAGAACACATACAGGTGAAAAACCTTACAAATGTACGGTGTGCAACAAGGCTTTTGCACAGGTAATTACACTCTAACCTCATAAAAAAATGATGATACAATAATTTCAAGTTACTTATTTAATCATTTTACAAACAAATGCATTTATGGTCTGTGATAATTCTAAAATAACTGATATCAGAAGACTGACTTATTGACTCTATAAATTCAAAATTGATGTACGAGGGTGGATTGATAAGTTTCCGGCCTGACCAAGAAAAACAAGGTTTTTAAAAATTTTTTTTTTTATTTCTCAACATAATCTCCTCCAAGGCTGATACATTTCTCATAGCGGTGTTCCAGTCTATTAATGCCATCTCTATAGACTGATTCGTCAAGCTCCTCAAAATAACCATTTACAGCTTCGATTACTTCTTCATTGTCCGCAAATCTCTTACCGCCAAGCC
>NW_020439516.1:1741008-1749435 GCF_000699045.2 Agrilus planipennis | reverse complement strand
TTGTAGAAGTTCGGCAACCTTATGTACATAGTCGCAATTTTTACCCTCTTATAAATTCAGTTGTTGATATTTATTCCCAGTAAAGTTTTGCCACGATGCCAAGTATTTATCCTTTTTTTTTCTTGTTGAATTGTGTTGATCTGGGACATTTATACCGTTTTATTTCGGGCGTATAACCCACTATGGATTAATTTACGTTGTCTAAAACTGTTACACTATTATTATTGCTGATGCGATTGTGCTGTTGTGAGTGCGGTTTTATTCTTCTCGTGTCGATAATGTTTATTATATATATCTATATATAAAAGTAATAACAAAGTAGATATCGTCGTGTCAGTGCCATTTTTTCATAGTTTATAAGAAACATGTGCGTGTGTGTCTGTTACTATCTATTTAGGTACAAACGTTTAGATGCGAACGCCTAAATAACACGGAAAAGGAGGAGGAGCTCGGTTTGGATAAGCAATAAGACAATTTTTATTTCAACTTGTTGAAAATTTATTGCAAAAATATATTTAGGATTTTCAAAAAGTTGTCCTTCCAAAATAAAACAATCTTTACCATTTAAAAGAAATAAAAAAAGGACAAATTACAGAAGACTTAAATATAAAATTACTTTTTTAGATGTTAAAAGTTTGATGAGAATCAGAATAAAAAGTAATTGAGCTCCAAATTTCGGACGAAATAAGAGGTCACTTAGAAGCTACGTAACTTTTTTGTACTTAAATTAGATTCACAATTTTGCTTTCTTTAGTATTAAAATTTGACGCGCAATCGACTCCCACTAATTTTAATAATGTGTAACATCTTACTTCTCGGCGCCTGCGTATGCGCCTAATGACGGAAACGTGTAAACGGAAGTTAGGGAGGGAGAAGCCTCTGCTAATTAGAACTTTTTCGCTTTAGAAAAAGATAAAGAAAACACAGCTTCCAGCTGGTAAACTTGGTCTTGAGCAACACGACCCATAGTCAGGGAACTTACGTCTTGAAATTAATATTTTGCTAGTTACAGACATTAAGATGTAACACATCATTGGTGGACTCTGTATAGTATATTCTTAACTCGCAAATTTTGAAATATATTCCATGTTTAAGTTGTTTCATTGAGGAGAAGCCGATGTAATACATTGTAGATTAAATTGTATTGTATTTAGGTTTGTGGTAAATCCTTTGCCCGTTCTGGAGATTTGACTAGTCATTCGAGAACGCACACAGGCGAACGTCCTTTCGCTTGTACACTTTGCTCGAAAACGTTTTCGACCTCCAGCCATCTCAAAGTGCATGTGCGAGCACACAAGGGCGAACGTTCACATGCGTGCTCGTTGTGCAATAGAAGGTTTGTTGTGTCTCAATCTCTTAAGGCACACATGCGTACACATACTGGCGAACGACCTTATCAGTGCGTTGTTTGTGGAAGACGATTTTCGCAGTCAGGTGCGCTCGCTACTCATCGAAAAACGCATGGAAACAATCGAATTGAACATAAAACAGCAAATAAATGAATTACTAATTAATGTGTTTAACTTTTATGTCATGACTGAATAATAAATTACTCCAAATGTAACAACTTTAAATAGAACTTCTTGTGCTTGTACTTAAAGGCCACTGAGAGATAAATATGGTTATTTAGCCCTAAGCAATTTTGTTTGGTCGTTTGTAAATTTATTATTGGCCATAATAATGCAATTTGGTTCTGTTAATAATGAACTCTTGCATACATGATTTCATACAATAAAAACAAATGGGGTTCTGAGGAACTGAAATAAATAAAATCCTAAAACCCTAAGTTCCACATAAAAACGTATAAAAGATCTAAAATGTATTTTGACGCCCAAAGTGTCGTTAGGTACAGATAAAATTAATCTATTACTATACCCAGTTAAGATCCTTCTGCAGGACATTTTGAAATTACTGTTAAAAAGGGTCCAGGTGTTTGAGGGTGGTAACACTCGTAAATCTAATAGGACAGCACACAGCAAAAAATAAACAAATAGTATCACGGATTTGAATTAAAAATAGTAGACAGTATTATTAGAAAATTAAACTGAAGAAAACATATCAAAAGGGCTTGTTTTGTTAAGAAAACATTTAAAAATATTATACAGTATTGAAAGAAATATTTTTCATTATTAAAATTAATTATGAATATAGCATTCTCTGAATAAGTATTTTAAGTATTATTTTACAAATGCTATATATTGATCAAAGTGACAGTAAAGTTTAAACAATTGAACTGAATTTAGTAAACGAGTGAAATTTTTCTTTTCAAGTGTAATTAATTATACAACTCTTCGGAGTTTTTCTGTTTTTTAATTGGTAAGCCTCTATTTTCTATTAATTATTAATTTTAAAATCGTTTATCATTATACAACGATTGATTATTTGCATATTTAAAAGCACACGCCGACTTTTTTTATGCTAATTAATTAAACTTTTGATTAAGGTAACTTTATTAAGTGTAGCGTCATTTCATTTGTTTAATGCGTTTAATTTCTTGGTAAAATTTTTATATTAAAAATTTATTTGAAGGTGAACTGATATACAATCTAACCAGCGTTTATTTATAAAAACATTGCGGTATCATTTGTGCGGATCTTCATAGATTGCGGACGTTTGGTTTCCCCGCGCAGTACATTCCTCTGATGACGTTTTATCGCCCTTGCACAGACGGCAAACGCGCCATTTTATTAAACAGTTAGAACCAGACTCGATATTGTAATGATACGAACACCGACATTAATAGCATGTTCTGTGTATTTTTCTCGTTTTGAAAGCAAACGTACACTTTTGTAAAAAATTAAAATCATCGTTTCGGACCAGTTGCCTCGGTTGCTTCCAACGTTAATTGCTGATAAGTTGATGCGCTATAATTTTGACCTGCTTTTTTGCACATCAGATCTAATCAATTAACCAATTTTTCATACGTGAGTTTTATTCGGAGTGGTATGTTTATGTTCCAGATGATCTCGCGAAATTAAATTTCGTGGATGTGATTTTGTGACTGAAAAAAAAAATAAGGTTAAGAACACTGGTTATACATAATATACCTGGTAAGATTTTATCATGGCAACAACTATGAAACAAGAAATAAGTGAGCCTAATAAAAGCGAATTTCACAATGGGAAGGAAGAATTTCCGAACTTGGATATTTCTGCATTTGGAGATGGAATTCAATCATGCAGTGTTATTTCCTTAGAAGGTGGCCTTTTGACAGATCCAGATACTTGTGGTTTATGCGGGTAAGCAATAATTGTTTTATTACTTAGAACACGTTGCATTAATGTATTAATGTTTTTTATATTTTCTTTTAGAGACCGATTGACTCTGCCACGAGTACTTTCTTGTCTACATGTTTTCTGTGAACGCTGTTTAGATAAAGAGCTAATAGATGAAGCAGGAGATTCTGGTTCCCCTGAAACAACAGTAACATGCCCCACCTGCAACCAGGATACCAAGGTTCACCACTTTGATAAATCATAATAGTTTTCAATAGGATTTTTTATATAGGGGATTCCCAAACATTTTAGCATAGAATGTAATAAATTTTCACAACATTATTTATTCTCTTGTCAAGTTACTTTAATCAAGTAACACTATCCTTATATTTTCCTTAGCTTCTTACTTCTACGTACTGCTTAAATCTATGCTGTAATCCTTTCATTTTGACATTAGCATAAGGACTTGACTTTTTGTTTTCAATAACTTGTTTGGATAAGCAATAAGACAATTTTTATTTTCGTAGGTTGGCAACAAGAAGTTAGCTGCCCTGCCCATGGACGTGACCACCATTAATGTTTTGGATGTTTCAAACGCATCAAGTTTGCAATGCACCAGCTGCACATTTAAAGAGGTGGCATTGTCGCGTTGCTGCACTTGCCACAACCTACTATGTTACAATTGCGATAAGGCACACCGTTTCATGCGCTGCTTTGAGCATCATACAGTCATCTCACTCGAGGATTTACGCAAGGATGGCAAGAAAATCACTGTGCACAAGCCTCTTACATGTGATTTGCATTCAAACGAGCATGTACTCTTTTATTGTTCTACCTGCGACATGCCCGTTTGTGGAGAATGTACTAAGACTGAACACAAGCAAAATGCAGGACATCAATGTGAAAGCATCTTGGATTCTGAGGTAAGTGACAAATTCATAATTTTAATATGTTGGATTGTTACCACGTCTGTTGGTAAAGCTTACAGGCAGTTATTATTTCTTTAATTTTATTAATTATTGCAATTAATATTTTTATTTAAATTGACTAGTTCTTCCCCCTTCCCCCTGTCATTTTTATTGCTCCACTATGACGTAGTATCGGCCATCATTCTTTTCTAATTGTTGCAGTTGTCGGCCATCATTCTTTTTCAATTGTTGTCGCATTGTTACTGATGTCAGCCATTATGGGTTTTTAAAAGATGTATAGTAATCAATGATTAAAATTTAAAGGAATTGTTTGTAAATAGGTATGCAACACATCGTACATCATACACTTCAACATAAGAAATTGCTGATACTAACTTTCATTTACGTAATATTACTTTTCCCTGTGCTGGCAGCACTCATAATCTTTTTTATATAGAATTATTTAAATTGACTAGTTCTCTCTGCCCCGGCCATTTTTATTGCTCCACTATGACGTAGTATCGGCCATCATTCTTTTGTAATTGTTGCAGTTGGCGGCCATCCTTTTTTTTTAATTGTTGCAGTTGACGGCCATCATTCTTTTTCAATTATTATCGCATTATTGTCGGCCATTATGTTTTTTTAATAGAAGTATAGTAATCAATGAATAAAATTTAAAGGAATTGTTTGTAAAAAGGTATGAAACACAATGCACACTTCAGCATAAGAAATTGCTGATATTAACTTTTATTTACGTAATACTACTTTGCCCTGCGCTGACAGCACTCAATTTTTTTTTATATAATATTAAAGAATGACAAAAGCTATTTTGTTTTCTTTAGTGTTTAAAGGGGCATATTTATTCATTTACCCACGTCTGTGTACGTAAACAAATCAGAATTGTAACAAAGATATGAAAGTTAATACTTATTCAAGGTAAATTTTAATATTTATGGTGTTTAAAATATTTAATTGATTTGGTAAACCATTAAAAAATTTCATAGTTACATATAAATGACTTCTTTCCCTATGTTTTTATCACATTTGGGTAATTGTAGAGATTTATTTCTTGTAACAGATATACTTTCTACATATGATTTACTGAGGTTGTCATAATTGTAGGCAATTTAATTGATGTACTCTTGTTTGAGAGATAGTCTTTAGTTTACTTCCAGGATTAGCAGATTTAATCTGTTTTACTATTTTATTGTGTACGTTAAAGACATTGATCCCTATGCAATTATGCCATAGGGCTATACTATAGCAGAGACTATACTTTATAGCCAATAAGCTTTCACTCTCTAGTAATGACTTTATCTTCAATGCAAACATTAAAAATGGTTGGTAGGCTGTCTTTGCAGTTTTTAAAAGTTACTCAAGCTGTTCTTTGTTTATGATAACATATTTATTATTTCATTGAACTGGAACTCTAGTCCATGCATAAGATTGTAGTGTCATCAGCAAAAGAAAAAACAAGATGTCGTTTATATAAATTATGAACAGTAAGGGACCGAGTATAGTTCCTTGTGGAACACCAATATCAATTCATGCGTTGTATTCGTGTATTGTGCAATTATTTTATCAAAATGTGATCAACCAAATCTAAAGCTATAGAGAAGTTAAAGAAAATAGTTTCAGTTCGCTTTTTTTATCAAAATTATTTTATATTATTTCAGTGAGCTGAATTAAAACATATTTGATTCCCACTCCCCCTCTGAATTGAAATTGCATCTTATTGTTAGATACAAGCTTATGTTTATCAAGAAAATGTATTATTCTTGTTCTTCACAAATTTAGGTGCGTGTTCGTCAGGAAATCGAAGGCATGTTGAAAGAGAGTAAATTGAAGCTCGAGCAGCTTGGTAAAACTTCTGGTGAGGTTCACACTTGCTTAGAAGAGCTCGGTCATCAACGTAGCACCGCAAAAGACCTTATTAATGAATCATATCAAAGTTACAAGGCGCTTTTAGAACAATGTCGTGATGATGCTTTGAAAGAGTTGCGTGATCTCTATCAGGAACGTGAATTGAAGCTGATGGATCTTACTGAGAAAGTTGGACGCAATTCGAGTCTGCTTGAGGATGCTTGTAAATTTACGTCCCGTCTACTTGAGAACGGCACTATCGCAGAAATTATGTACCTGCGCAAGACAGTTGGCAACCAGTTGGCCAATCTTAATGGAAAAACCCCGAGGCCCGAGAAAGGTGGTTATTCGATCGAATTTCGAACTGATTTCGATGAATTCAAAAGAACTTTAAAAGGTAGGTAACAGCAAAAAGCAGAATCAGTTCATAATACGCTCTTTAATTTTTTTTTACCCTAGGAATTTTTGGCAAGTTTCATACAGAAACATGTAACGGTATTGAGAACGACATTAAGAATGGAAACCTATCAACCTCACCAACTAATTCGGCTATTAGTCTGCCACCTTTAGTTACAAATGGTACATTATCGAACGGTTCCACAACAATTAGGTCCCCGGTGCCAACTACTAGTCCCACAATGGCTCTTGCACCGCCGCCATCAACAACTGCGGCATCATCATTTGATGGTGATTTGGCTGCCAGTCTTCAAAATCTATCTCTGGCACAAGCTGCGGCGGCCGCTGCTGCGGCGGCTGCTGCTGCGGCTTCCAGTCCGCCAGCTAGTGCTGCTCCACAGGCGCCAATGACTCCTACTGATGCTGCTCTCCAAGGTTTCTCGAGCATCGCCGAATACAACATTGCACAGTTGGCAACAATTGCAGAAAACAACGCGGCCGCAGCTGCCGTAGTTGCAAATGTGGCTGCTTCTCCTCCTCCTTCTTTTACCACCCTTGCTGACCTATTTACCACTGATACAGCGTACAAAAACCTGGCGTCGCTAGCGAAACTGGGACTGGCAAATTCGAGTAATGTTGCTTTGTGTTTTTTTCTCAATTTTTTTTTGTAATGTAACTTGTTTCATGATTTCAGCTGAAAATGCCATTTCAAACGGTAACATATTGATGCGTTCGAACTCGCCTGGCTCTCTTAACATCCCGAACACGCTGATGAACGGTTTTAGCGGCGTTTCATCCACGTCTCCTTTAATGACGACGGCAGATGAAATGATGGCTGATCCACTAAACGCAATAGTGTCGCAACAAGGTAACGCAGCAGCTGCAGCTACCGCTGGTCCTCCAAATACAGTTAGTGGAGTGGGACCTTTGGTGACTCGTAGCAATAAGGTCAGCCCTATGCAGATCCGTTGCAAGTTTGGTCAATTAGGGCCAAGTAAAGGACAGTTTAATTCACCACATGGTTTTTGTCTTGGTCTCGAGGAGGATATCATTGTAGCAGACACGAACAATCATCGTATTCAAGTAAGCTTTTTATTTTTTCGTTTGTCTATTTTAACGTTTGAAATGTGTTTGTCATTTTTTATAGGTATTTGAGAAAACGGGTACGTTCAAATTCCAGTTTGGCATTCCAGGTAAAGACGAAGGTCAGCTGTGGTATCCGCGCAAGGTGGCGGTAATGCGCGCGAGTGGTAAGTACGTGGTGTGTGACAGGGGCAACGAACGTTCGCGCATGCAGATATTCACTAAGAACGGCCACTTTGTCAAAAAAATTGCAATTCGTTACATCGATATCGTGGCCGGATTGGCGGTGACAGCCCACGGTGAGATTGTGGCCGTAGACAGCGTTAGTCCCACTGTATTTGTTATATCAGAGAATGGTGATCTTCTGCGTTGGTTTGACTGCAGCGATTACATGCGCGAGCCTAGCGATATAGCTATACATGGTGAGTAAACATTAAAATTAGGAGATATTTAAGTGTTTCGTATAGAGGGTGGTGGAAGAATGAAATTGGTTAAATTTTTTCTTATTTTTATTAAAATTGAGAGGTTCCTTACTACTCAACCTTTGTGGTATAGTTTTCTTGAGGTTTCTTAGAAGTGGGGGGCCGTAATACTTTAGCGCTTTCTTTCCGTTATTATTTACTTTAGAGCATAATTAAAATAAGTTAAGATAGTTTTTGGTCCATAAATAGTTATTCTGGTTTTTTAATAGGCAAAGAGTACTACGTCTGCGATATCAAGGGTCACAATGTGGTCGTTTTCAGCGAAGATGGCGCTTTCATTCGTCGAATAGGTTGCGAGAATTTAACCAACTTTCCGAATGGGATAGACATTTCAGACGCCGGTGACGTCCTAATAGGTGATTCTCATGGGAATCGCTTTCATGTGGCGGTATTTTCCCGTGACGGTTCTCTTATATCTGAGTTCGAGTGCCCCTACGTGAAGGTAAATCAAGTTTGAATGCACTACTAATAGCACGTATG
>NW_020439516.1:1734431-1738044 GCF_000699045.2 Agrilus planipennis | reverse complement strand
GTAATCTTGTTGTTATTTGGTGTGTAGCGTACGGGCGTACTGCCTTTTCGGCGCCCGTGCTCCTACAGCACATCATTGTTTTTTAAACAAAAAATATATGTATATATAAGGATAAAATTTCGAAAAAAAAGATTTTTAAGGCATATTTTTATTTACAAAATTTACTGTATCTTATACACTTAAATGAATTAAATTAGTTTGTATTGGTTAAGTTTAAATGAAAACGAAACTTTATCGTCGTCAATCTCACACCTAACTATGATTAATTTTACCAGGGTGGTGTTTGAATAATAATAATTTTTTGATTTTCGAAATTGCTATTTATTAAAATCGATGCACCAATCGTTGCTAGGCTCTCAACTGCTTGAATTTCATCGTAAATTAGACGTCGTTTTCGTTTCAATAGAAGAATACGGCGTAGTTATTGCTTTCTCATTTTTTTCCAATTTTTTAAGAGGTGGTCTTAATGTACTTTTTAGATAGGAGAAGATAGTAAAACGGATGTGTGCGTCAAAGCAGTTGGGATTGAGACGGTTTTATTTTCCTGTTGGTTTCGTTTTTCGGTAAAAAAAGTTACCACAGAAAAAAATTGCTCACTTTTTAAATTCGTAACATAGGACAAAAAATTCGGTACCTCTCGTGTTCATATATGTAAAATATATCAAGAAAAACGAAAGTATTAAGCGGGGACTGCGCTTCTATTGACGGTCGGTACAGTTACAGAAAAAGAAAATGAAATTATTGCTAACATTTGAAAACGTGAGGTATGGACGATCAATCAAAATTGTAGTTTTTCCGCTTCGTTTTGTTCTTTTTTAATACGGTATTATTATATCTTAAAGATAGAAGAAAAAAGAAAAAACAAAAAGAAAAATAGAAGATATATTGTTAATGTGATAGATTTTTTGATGGTTTTTACAATCACAGTTTTAGTGTGTGTACAAGTCATTTTTAGATACTATTGTCCTTTATGCGCGCCATATAATATTTAACACAACTACTATACATGACTAAAACTTTGGGTGTTAAATGCTAAGCAATAAGTATTTTCAGTCAGTATTGGAGTGAAAAAATGTAATCATTCCGTTTTTAATAAGCGACTTCCTCTACGTATGCATATATATATATTACATATATATGTATACATAATATTGATTAAAAGTAATATTGTAATTATAGTTATTATTATGATAAGATATAGGTTCGGTAATGATGTACGATGTAGTTGCACTTTCCGTTGCTAATTTCGTTTTTATTAATTTTTCGTCTTTCTTGATCAGTCTTAAAATCATTATTACTTTGCTTCATTATCCAGCTTCGGTAAATGAAATTTTCATTAAGGGTCTACGCTATTATTAATTTGCGACAGGTTAAAAGAAAATGTCGGGGAATTTAGGGAAAAACAAAAACGCGTAACAGCCATTATACACTGTTACATGTACGATTATTTACATGGAGTAAAATCATAAAATATTATTCATGGAAAGCGCTTAGAAATCATATGACTTAGAAATGAATGCTGCTTTTAACCTACGCAAATATGTATAGGGCAGTTAAAGGTTAATAATTTTTGCACTTTGAATCAAAAATTGTAATGGAAAGGGAAAAGATTTCGTTAAATTCCACCACAAGATACGAATTCCCTGATTAGATTAAAGCATGAAATGAAGAATAACAACTATAGCCTATCAGGAGATATTTTATCACGTGGTCTTTAGCAAAACATAATCGAAAGTTTAAGTACATATTTAAGACATTTTTTTTTTATTGACAAACAGTTTGTGTGAAGAAGTTGGAATAGAAAAGGTACATATGATACTAATCGATAAAATTGAATTTTTTGGTACAGCAGGAAAATAAACTTCTTCTTTCTGTTGGTGTACGTGTAGCAATATTTAACCGCCCTTCGGAAACATCTCTGGCTGGCTAACAGTCGTAACGAAAAACGAAATAAAAAGAAGTAATAACACTTGATGCTTTCTCTCGTAATTTGTTAGTTGACCGGTGATTTATTGTTATAGAATTTTCTTTTAATTTATACATGCGTGTAAATAATTTGTTGTCAGTGCCATTTTTTCATAGTTTATAAGAAACANTTCTGTTTTTAAATGTATGGTATCGTATTTTTATAAAGAGAGCTCCTTGGGTACATTTCGGTGAATGAGAAGATGGGACGAAATGGACCGATATGGAGTTCACAAAAAAAATATATTAAAACAATCAAACACGTTGGTTTTTACGCCCGACTACTATTACATTGGTACTAACGTTTAGTTAAGTGTTTCGTATAGAGGGTGGTGGAAGAATGAAATTGGTTAAATTTTTTCTTATTTTTATTAAAATTGAGAGGTTCCTTACTACTCAACCTTTGTGGTATAGTTTTCTTGAGGTTTCTTAGAAGTGGGGGGCCGTAATACTTTAGCGCTTTCTTTCCGTTATTATTTACTTTAGAGCATAATTAAAATAAGTTAAGATAGTTTTTGGTCCATAAATAGTTATTCTGGTTTTTTAATAGGCAAAGAGTACTACGTCTGCGATTTCAAGGGTCACAATGTGGTCGTTTTCAGCGAAGATGGCGCTTTCATTCGTCGAATAGGTTGCGAGAATTTAACCAACTTTCCGAATGGGATAGACATTTCAGACGCCGGTGACGTCCTAATAGGTGATTCTCATGGGAATCGCTTTCATGTGGCGGTATTTTCCCGTGACGGTTCTCTTATATCTGAGTTCGAGTGCCCCTACGTGAAGGTAAATCAAGTTTGAATGCACTAATAGCACGTATGATTGTAGAAAAATGGGGGGGGGGGTATCTTGCAATGTGATAGTTTAAGGTTGGAATTAGAATTTATTTTCGAGATTTTCCATGCCTATGGTATTATCCTCGTTATCAATTAAGGGTACAATAAAGGGGCAATTGATATTTTATGAAAGCACCTTTAAGGGAAGGGGTGTAGAAAATTGTTTAGTAAAATAGAGAATTTATTTTTTTTGCGTAGGTTTCTCGTTGCTGTGGTTTGAAGATTACGTCTGAAGGTTACGTGGTGACGTTGGCTAAAAATAATCACCATGTTCTTGTACTGAATACCCTGTACATCTTGTAGAGCGACTACTAAAGAGCAGGTCGCACTATAACTGCCCAGCAGTACAGCAGCTGAGCGCAAGTAAAGATTATGATTTTAAAAATGAAATCGGTATATGATCTCTCCTCTCGCACTTTTATTTAATTTTAATTAATCTGAAGAACTGATCTTGTCTTAGCGTTATTATTATTAATTGTTTATTATTTTTACTATATATATTACTTTAAAAACATTTGCATAGAACAACAAACGTGCAAAATGTTTTAACAGCATCGTTTATACACACGTATATATTTTTTTTTTGGTATTTGTTGTTATTAATTAATTGATTGATTGGTTTAAATAGTCGGATCGCATTTCTATAGACTTGGTAGTACTATTATGATCCAAAGTTTTTTCCTTTTTTTATATAAGTATACAAATGAACGCGATAATTTTATTATTATTACTACTAATTAATATTATTACTTTATTTACATGCAGATACGTATAGCCATTGCTTTTGCAGTGTTGTTGATTATTTTTTTTTCTTA
>NW_020439516.1:1724347-1729316 GCF_000699045.2 Agrilus planipennis | reverse complement strand
GTGCGGAATGATGGATAATTGCAGAATTAGAAACTTACGCGACTTTTAAAGCGTCAAAATAAATTATGCGTGAGCTTTGCGTAAGTTGCTAATTACACATGTAGATGGCGTGAGTTTTTTTCTAGAGTTCGATCTGTAGAGGGCAATAATTCTAGTGTTATGTACCAAGTAACTTAAACTACTGTGTTGTTTCTAGATATACACAAGAGCTTCGCGCTGTTTAACGGCCTGTTACGAAGAAGCCTTGACTATGTTTTCCCGTTGGAATTATACTGTTAGAGCAAACAAAAAAAAAATAAGGCATTTGAAGTGTTTTTCTGTTTTTAAATGTATGGTATCGTATTTTTATAAAGAGAGCTCCTTGGGTACATTTCGGTGAATGAGAAGATGGGACGAAATGGACCGATATGGAGTTCACAAAAAAAATATATTAAAACAATCAAACACGTTGGTTTTTACGCCCGACTACTATTACTAATATTATTAATTAATAATTGTACCTTACAGATATATCCTCTATACTCTGCTTAACCAATTTATGAGAAAAGTTGTTGCATTTTAGTTTACCATCCGAATGTCTGTCGTGCAAATGTTGTGCGACGTGCGTGCGAAGACGGCCGTGCGTGATCGCTGTTTTTAATTATTCTTATTACCATTATTCATAATTATGAAGGTAACATCGTCTTTTACTGTCTGGCGGTACGGTTTTTCGGTCGTTTATGCGTGCGCACGCGCACATAATGCGTTGTACTTGCGCGTATACAGCGAATGTTTACACGTAGTGATTTACCCGTATTGTATTGATTTGTTATATTTACCCTCTCGTCTACGGCAGTTTTACCGGTTTTAAATGTGGCCAAAATTAAGGCACCGTCAAATCGTGTTTACACATTTACCCGAGATATAGTAAAATATTGTAATATGTATTTGAAATTTTCTACCGTATATCGACTTTTGTTCTACAAATGTGGTTATTCAGGGTTTCGTGCAGACTTTAGCTGCTTATTTTTGGATGATGTTTAATTTATTTAAAATGTACTGAGGTTGTTTAATTTGTGTTATTTGGTTTTTCGAATAAATATTAAAAAAGTACACTTCTTTTTACTAATACTTAATATCTATAAGTATAGAGATATAACTGCTTCCATTTTTTCCATATGCTTTAATTTTTTTAAATTCTTTCTTCTCTTTCCTAATGTTTTATCTTGGCTCCTCTTTTTGCCTCTTGTTTTGTGGCTCCCTCTTTGTACTTCCTTATCAAGCTATTTGTTTCCCTTCTTACTGCTCGTTACCTTTCGAAATCTTTATATTTTTGTTGTTTTTGCAGTGAGTTCCCCTTCTCTCTATCCTTGTTTCCTCGTTTTTTTTTATTTTTTTCAGAAGTTCTTTATTCCTCGTTTTTATAGACGTTTATTCTCCTTTGGTGGTCGAACAGTTATTACATTACCATGTGGTGTTATAGGATATTAAACATACCATGCAAAGAAATGGTTAGAAGTGAGGTATTAGAAAGAGTAGGAGAATAGAGAGTATTACGGAATTCAAAGAGAAAAAGGCAAGGTAGGTGGGTAAGATACCTTCTCAGATATGAAGGGCTAGTTAAAGGCATAATAGAAGCAGAAGAGTTAAAGGGACACCTGTAGACCTAGATTAGATTGCTGTTTGCAAATAAAGATGTAGTTTCTTTCGTTTTCGAGAAATGTGAAGATTGGCTCAGGGTAGGAAGAAGTGGATGTATGTGTCCAACTAGTTGTCAGGCTGAAGTCCCTTTTTGATGATGATTAACAGGTTAATGTGTTTTATTCTGCTATGTATATGTAGCCCAATTTTTAAATTAGTTCATCCTGCTATTTAAATTAGTAATATTATTCATACCTATTGATTACTTAGGTATTTAAAGTTTGTTTCCTAGTAATTAGTCATGGAAAGTGAAGAGATCACTTACTGGTATTAGTTAATGGTGAATTAGAATGAACACAACTGATAAAATTTACATGCTATTTATAGAACGAAAGTGAACGCAACTTTTTGTTCTTAAAAACATATTGCAGAATAAAAACGTAGGTTAGAAGAACGAAGAATTTTTTTGGTAAAAACGGTAAGAAAAAACTTTGATAATATAATCACATTTTATTAGAACATTTAACCTGTATCATTCACACATATCCTTTTAATATTTCGACATTATTTCGTTCCTGAATTTATTACATAAAAGTAACAATGCCTGAGAATTATTACTGGTACTTCTTCTACTTTAATAGATTGCCTTAAAATATTTATTGTTTGGTTGTTAAAGTGTTTCGTTAAATAATGTGCTTCTATTTTTTCAGTTATGACAATTTTTTCTATAAACTAACTAATATGGAATCTCCAAGAAAAAACAATGATTGCTATTTTTATTATTACTCAACATGTACAAAGGTGTGTATTATTCACTTTGTTTTTAAAATACGATTTAACAGTAATTTTGAACTTGTAGGGAGATAACTGCACATTTAGACATGAACCATCTGCTTTAGGCTGTGAAACAGTATGTTCGTTTTGGAAAGAAGGGAAGTGTCTTAATGTTCACTGTAGTTTTCGTCACATGGAACTTCGGGTAAGTATTTTATAACTTGTCTTACTTGACCACAAACAATTTGCTTTTATTTTACATAAAGAAAAATCGAAAAACCATTCCTTGTTATTGGGAGAATCAACCAGGGGGCTGTTTGAAGCCTCATTGTCCTTTTATGCATAAAAACCCAAAAGACTCAACTGGATTAGTGAATATAGTTAAATCTTCAGAAACAAAATCGGGTGATTTGAATGGTAAGTGAGAAATAAACATTATCACATTCTAATTCATTAATTGAGCAAAACAGAAACTGTAGCTGCGGTAACATAACAAGTAGAAAGATGTTTCTTCTTTCTTACTAAAGTCTAAAATTTCAATGTTAAAACACACCTTATGCAGGTGCTTGAAGGAAAAGGATTTGAAATTGGATGTTTATGACCTTTATAATGATTTTATTTCCAAAAGGATGTGGTTCTTTGTTTCATTCAATTCCTTTTATTGATTTTAAATCTTCTGGTTGCTTTGGGTGTATTAAGTAAAAAATACGATTTTTGAGTTTGCTGTATCTGAAATGGGCTGTGAGAATTGATCTGTTTGTGTGTCCCATATGACTATTTTAATCTTAGAATTTAATTTTGCAAATCCTTTTTTATAAAGTTATTGAATATGTTGTATCCTTAAAAAAACAACTTGTCAAAAGATATATTGCTCATAAATTATTATGGTTTAGATTAAGATTAAGATACTTTCTGTTGGTTATATTTACTTAATTATCTGATTTTGTAATTCCAGCAACTGGCTCACAATCGTCAGACACAGAAAAAATGCGGAACCAATGTGGCGAACCTAACTATAGTCGTTCAACAGTTGACCCACTTGTTGTAAAATTTGAAGAAGGTATGAAGCTTTTCAATTAGTTGCCTGCGTGCTGTGTTTGGAAATTACAATAATTAATTAGTCGAAAAGAATATTATTTAATATGAGAGTGTGTTTTGTTGCTGTGCATTTTATATTTTTCTTTTTTGTTTCTTCTTTTTTAAATAATTGTTAAATGGACTACTACATCATGATTATTAATAGTTACTAATAGACCATTTGTTGTGCTGTTGTAGTATCCACTCTGTGTGGCGTTATTATTTATCAGAAATATTTTGGTATGTTAAACTTTTATTTTTTGGCAATTATAATACTTTTTTGTCTTCCCATGCAGATTGACTGCGTCATGATGAGAATACTTGTGATTTTATGGAATATTGTGAATGATGATAGCTAATTTTGATTTTACATGTATTTAAATGCAGGGTGGACATAAATAATGGTACACAAGCAGTAAAGAACATTGAGGTGAAAATATTACATATTTAGTTTGTTATACCTACGAAAATTGTCCAGAAGTGCCAAAGTGGTATTTTTGGTTTATATTTTGTTTTCAATTTTTTACGTTACATTGTTTTTTAAATAATATAAATTACTAGAGAAATAACTTCAGTACCCAAATTTATGCTTACCCTGTATGGAATATGTTCCTTATAGTTTACAAGTACAGATTTTTTTAATTAAAAAGCAATGTGTTTGAAAAAGCATATATCATTTGTTTTTTTATTATTAATGCTTTTAAGTTAATTACAAAAGTGAGCTTTAAACTCGATTAACAGCTCTATAGATTTCCTTATGATTACTTAAATAACTTTTTACTAGGTAATAATTGAATGAATTAGTTTAAAATTTAAGTATAAATACATATTTGGACTATAAACAAAAAAATCTTCTGCGAATGTTATGTTTCGTTTGGTTTATTAAAAAAATTACCTATAGTTTCTAGTCAATCACTAATTTTTTTTTTAATAGTCAGTAATATTTAGTTTTTTTTTCAACTACTTTTTATTGAATTAGTTTTCATTAGTTTGTTTTATATATATGGTATCTGGTGTTGGTGGAATTGCTTTTACTTTTTGTTTTTGTAGATCTATTTATAAAATAACATAATATAGGGTGAAAAATTATTATTTATTACTATTACGATAAAAGACTTCAAAATTTTTATTGCCATACGCTTCTTTTTGTACTTAACACTAATTTAAAGACGAAGGAGAATGATGTGCAGCTATAATATTATTATGCGATAAAGTTATTTTATGTTATTTATTTACCTTCTGATTCATTCTTTTTTATATGTTATATAAAGTTGTTAAAGACTTTTGTCTCGAGGAACTTACTGAAAGTTTTTAAATGATTTTTTTGACGTTTTTAAGAATTCAATAATTTTGATGATAATTTTAATTAATTATTAAAGCAATTGAAGGTAACTCAGCGTTCGATCAAGGCTGTAATATGTATTGAAAAGACTATCGAATATCAGCGACAATGTTAATGCTATGAATTGTACTGCATATTTTCATTAGCGATATAACT
>NW_020439516.1:1719363-1723663 GCF_000699045.2 Agrilus planipennis | reverse complement strand
ATATATTGATATTATATATACTAGTACTATTATTATCATCATTATAAAATGTATTTAATTTTTATTATTGTCGTTCGTTGATGGGTGTATGAGATCGGCATATATGTAATTATCGGCTCGGGGTGTATCTTGTACTTTATTAAAAAGTGCCAACCGCGGACGGGCGTGCGTAGTTAATCTTCACTATTTTTTCTTTGCCATAAAATATAACAGCACAATAAATGACGTATGGCCCCCTGTAACATCATCATGTCGCTTACATGAAACGTGTAATTTGCTCTTTATCCATAAATGGATGTACGCCCGAAATGTATAGTTTCTTATTTTATCCGTAATATTTTTTTTCGGCGCTATAAAAGTTAATGAAATTGTTTAATAATTTGATTACTATTATTATTATTATTTTCCTTTTTATAATAACTTTGTTGATGTTATTCTGGTTAATAATTATGGAGGTTGTCTTAAGAATACCATTTTTGTTCCTTAATTTATTTTAGTCATTGAAATTTTTTATGACAAATAATGTCACACCCTCCTGTCTAATTGTTACAATTGTAAAAGATCTAAATTAATACTGTTATACCCCTTGTAGAAGTTCGGCAACCTTATGTACATAGTCGCAATTTTTACCCTCTTATAAATTCAGTTGTTGATATTTATTCCCAGTAAAGTTTTGCCACGATGCCAAGTATTTATCCTTTTTTTTTCTTGTTGAATTGTGTTGATCTGGGACATTTATACCGTTTTATTTCGGGCGTATAACCCACTATGGATTAATTTACGTTGTCTAAAACTGTTACACTATTATTATTGCTGATGCGATTGTGCTGTTGTGAGTGCGGTTTTATTCTTCTCGTGTCGATAATGTTTATTATATATATCTATATATAAAAGTAATAACAAAGTAGATATCGTCGTGTCAGTGCCATTTTTTCATAGTTTATAAGAAACATGTGCGTGTGTGTCTGTTACTATCTATTTAGGTACAAACGTTTAGATGCGAACGCCTAAATAACACGGAAAAGGAGGAGGAGCTCGCTATCCACGCGTCTTGCCTCCTTTACACCCTCGAACATCCCCCTCCGCTTAATTTTCGCCGTTTCTTTTATCGAAGGAACATCGCGACTTTTCGAAGTTACATACCTAATAATTTTTAATTAGATAGATTGTACTGCATATGTACATTAATTTTGAACGGTAATTTTATAGTTAGTCCGGAAGGTGGTAACGGATTTTACCCATCATACTACTGAGCAATCATTTTTGGTGGGTTAGCAAAGAACATGAAGCACATAAATTTTGAACAATATTAGACCACAGAGCTATTGATGATTGAAGATGTTAGGCTGATTATTTTGAGTTAGTTCCAACAGTAGTAGTTTGTAAAAAAAGTTAAGAGGCCTATAAGTTTAGGGGGAGTTATCGGATATGACCTTTGTACCTATTTTGACTCATGAATAACGTAAATACGTCAGTGTCTTAACATTTTCAATCATTGATATCCATTGTTTGATCTGTTATATGTTTTTCATGTTTTCTGAAAGTCTTCTAAAAATAGTGATACCAGTATAGTGCGTCATCTTATTCACTCACTTCTACTAACACTACATATTAGTTTCGATTTAGTGCCAATTTCCAATTTTATCGTTTAGATGGAATAAGAATCAGAATTGTTTTTTATTTTACATATTCTAATATAATTTATAATTTATTTATTGGTAGATGAAATGTTTAATTTTATCTGATTAATCGTTTAAGCTTCACTACTAAAATTTATTGGAAATTGGCAATTTTGAAGTCAGAATGACTGCGGTTTCCTTTCTACTAGTTCATTATTTTTCTTTCCAGTCAAAGCGTTTGCGTGCGCCGTGTATAAATGCGTTCTATAAACTCCCTGTGGTGTACACCATGGAAATACCATGCCTGTGATAATAGTAATTTCAGGATAAGTTGTGACCTTAGTAATCTTGTTGTTATTTGGTGTGTAGCGTACGGGCGTACTGCCTTTTCGGCGCCCGTGCTCCTACAGCACATCATTGTTTTTTAAACAAAAAATATATGTATATATAAGGATAAAATTTCGAAAAAAAAGATTTTTAAGGCATATTTTTATTTACAAAATTTACTGTATCTTATACACTTAAATGAATTAAATTAGTTTGTATTGGTTAAGTTTAAATGAAAACGAAACTTTATCGTCGTCAATCTCACACCTAACTATGATTAATTTTACCAGGGTGGTGTTTGAATAATAATAATTTTTTGATTTTCGAAATTGCTATTTATTAAAATCGATGCACCAATCGTTGCTAGGCTCTCAACTGCTTGAATTTCATCGTAAATTAGACGTCGTTTTCGTTTCAATAGAAGAATACGGCGTAGTTATTGCTTTCTCATTTTTTTCCAATTTTTTAAGAGGTGGTCTTAATGTACTTTTTAGATAGGAGAAGATAGTAAAACGTATGTGTGCGTCAAAGCAGTTGGGATTGAGACGGTTTTATTTTCCTGTTGGTTTCGTTTTTCGGTAAAAAAAGTCACCACAGAAAAAAATTGCTCACTTTTTAAATTCGTAACATAGGACAAAAAATTCGGTACCTCTCGTGTTCATATATGTAAAATATATCAAGAAAAACGAAAGTATTAAGCGGGGACTGCGCTTCTATTGACGGTCGGTACAGTTACAGAAAAAGAAAATGAAATTATTGCTAACATTTGAAAACGTGAGGTATGGACGATCAATCAAAATTGTAGTTTTTCCGCTTCGTTTTGTTCTTTTTTAATACGGTATTATTATATCTTAAAGATAGAAGAAAAAAGAAAAAACAAAAAGAAAAATAGAAGATATATTGTTAATGTGATAGATTTTTTGATGGTTTTTACAATCACAGTTTTAGTGTGTGTACAAGTCATTTTTAGATACTATTGTCCTTTATGCGCGCCATATAATATTTAACACAACTACTATACATGACTAAAACTTTGGGTGTTAAATGCTAAGCAATAAGTATTTTCAGTCAGTATTGGAGTGAAAAAATGTAATCATTCCGTTTTTAATAAGCGACTTCCTCTACGTATGCATATATATATATTACATATATATGTATACATAATATTGATTAAAAGTAATATTGTAATTATAGTTATTATTATGATAAGATATAGGTTCGGTAATGATGTACGATGTAGTTGCTAATTTCGTTTTTATTAATTTTTCGTCTTTCTTGATCAGTCTTAAAATCATTATTACTTTGCTTCATTATCCAGCTTCGGTAAATGAAATTTTCATTAAGGGTCTACGCTATTATTAATTTGCGACAGGTTAAAAGAAAATGTCGGGGAATTTAGGGAAAAACAAAAACGCGTAACAGCCATTATACACTGTTACATGTACGATTATTTACATGGAGTAAAATCATAAAATATTATTCATGGAAAGCGCTTAGAAATCATATGACTTAGAAATGAATGCTGCTTTTAACCTACGCAAATATGTATAGGGCAGTTAAAGGTTAATAATTTTTGCACTTTGAATCAAAAATTGTAATGGAAAGGGAAAAGATTTCGTTAAATTCCACCACAAGATACGAATTCCCTGATTAGATTAAAGCATGAAATGAAGAATAACAACTATAGCCTATCAGGAGATATTTTATCACGTGGTCTTTAGCAAAACATAATCGAAAGTTTAAGTACATATTTAAGACATTTTTTTTTTTATTGACAAACAGTTTGTGTGAAGAAGTTGGAATAGAAAAGGTACATATGATACTAATCGATAAAATTGAATTTTTTGGTACAGCAGGAAAATAAACTTCTTCTTTCTGTTGGTGTACGTGTAGCAATATTTAACCGCCCTTCGGAAACATCTCTGGCTGGCTAACAGTCGTAACGAAAAACGAAATAAAAAGAAGTAATAACACTTGATGCTTTCTCTCGTAATTTGTTAGTTGACCGGTGATTTATTGTTATAGAATTTTCTTTTAATTTATACATGCGTGTAAATAATTTGTATATTTCGTTAATTTTTGTACGGGAATTTTCGAATAAGTAAAAAATACCTTAAGAAATGGTAAAAGTCTTCCTCTTCTATAAAATTTTAGTCGTAATCTTGAATCTATATGTGTACTAATAACTAACGGTGTTATAATATTGATTCTCAACGAAATGTTTTTTTCTTCGTAAGTGTCATTACTTTTTTCTATCGAAACGGAAAATAGCCAGACTGTAAACAATCATCGTTAGACCATAAATACATAATAATGGTTGTGAAAGTTTTTTGTAAATTAGCGTTTAAGATTCC
>NW_020439516.1:1711333-1714498 GCF_000699045.2 Agrilus planipennis | reverse complement strand
AAGACTTTTGTCTCGAGGAACTTACTGAAAGTTTTTAAATGATTTTTTTGACGTTTTTAAGAATTCAATAATTTTGATGATAATTTTAATTAATTATTAAAGCAATTGAAGGTAACTCAGCGTTCGATCAAGGCTGTAATATGTATTGAAAAGACTATCGAATATCAGCGACAATGTTAATGCTATGAATTGTACTGCATATTTTCATTAGCACTCAAAATTATTGATTGTTAGATGGGGAGTTTGTATTAAAAGAAAAAAGAAAAAAAATTCAACATAAAAATTTATTGGTTTTACAGATTTATGGGATTGTTTTTTCATTTGTGTTATAATTTATTCGATAAGTTGTTTAATTAATAGCAAAGTGTAATGTTGTTGTAAATATTACATGGTAACTCCTAACACGAAAATTACGTTAATTTTGTTAAATTTGTACGAGAGAGAGAGAGATAATATTAAATTCTTTATTTTGCAACCGTCTTTTTTTTTCGTCTGCAAGAATGCACTGCACTAATTTCTTCGCTGATGCCATTTCGTCAATTCTCAATTCACTATAAAAATTTAAATATAAAATATTGAAATGTTTTTCTTTCAATAAATTACTAATAGTAGTAGGCTGAAACTAATGTGGTGTATTCTTGTAGAGTCGGACAATGAATCTGCTACTACCAACTCTCCAACTAAGTTTAATCAACCCCAGAGGGTTGTTAAAGTTAAAACCTTGGAAGAAATTCGACTGGAAAAAATCCAAGCAGAGTCAGCAGCTTTTTATTCATATCCTGGTAAGTAACTCATTAATTATTCTTTAAAATACAAATTGTTGTGTCAATCCTCGTTACCTTTTTTGGGCACCACGAAACAAAAAATTATAAACTAAGAAAAGTAAATATTTAATTTTTATTTTTATTTAAAATATTGTTAAATGTGTGTAGCTTTTAAATATTTTATCAGTAAGTTAATGAATTGATAATGGGTGAGTTAACGTCTGTTTATTTAAAAAAAGGTTCTGATCAAGTGACAATAATTCCTGTTCACCAATTAGAAGAGGACACAAAAACTCAAGATCTCAGAGCGAGGATATTGCAAAGATTAAATATAAAAGTGGACGACAAACCAAACATTATCAACTTGGAAGACAACAGAAAACGAAAAATTAATTTGGCACCAAGTGAATTAGAGTCTAAACAAGCCATTGCAAGAATAAAGAAAAAGAAAATCACATTTTCGAATCAGAAAGAGGATGTTGATATCAGTGAAATAAAAATAAAGACATTAGCAGAAATAAGGGCTGAAAAGCAGAAAGCTTCGGACGGCACTCTAGTATCTGAGACAGATATTTGCTCAGAGGTAAGCAGTACTTCCAATGATAAAGACGAAGCAGAAGAAACCCCCGTAGAAAAGGAAGAAAAGAGTAATATTATAAAGAAAACGAAAAGGGCTTTACAAGGAACAACAGAAGAAGCTTCGAAGAGTAAAATTAAATTAAAACGACCTAAATTATTTGATGACGAAAATGACGAAATAGTAACTAGTCAAAGTGAGTCTTCCTCTCAAGTTCAACCGAAAGAAATAACTGAAGAAAGGACAAATGAACGGGAAGAACGAATAAACGAACTGGATGGAAGATTGTCAGAAGTTGAAGAAGAAGAAAAAATGACAAAATTGGGATACGATTCAAAGGATTCGTCCAAATTTGACGATATACTATTTTTAGATGACGAAGATGATACAAGTGTAACTTTAAGAGCAGAAGATGATATTTTAAAAGACATAGATGAATTACTTAATGATGACTGATCCCTAATTAAATTTAAGTTATGTTTAAGAGGGTTACATTTGCACTAAATTGCAATTAGTTATGTATGAATTGTTCAGGTACCACCTGCAATGATGATTTTCCTATTATAAAGGAAGTTAATAAAAAATATTAATTGTAAAAGGTTGTATTATAATATAATTTTAATCAATATGATTTTATCTTAAGCATTAAAATAACAAAAAAATATGTTAAATTGTTGAATTATATATTTTTATTGTGCGTAGTAATTCTGTAAAACATAGAAATAAAATGCCATTTTACCATTTAAGATACGTTTGGCCTTAGTCTAAACAAGTACTGCAAACTTAATGTATGTACGTTTTTTGAAATATCATAAAGTTAAACAATGTTGTTATGAGTTTTATTACTTACTTCAATTTTTAGCAAAGTACAATATTTTTCTTAATGTTTTCAATGCATTCATATAAAAAGGACCCTACGGACTATAATCCCTGGTAATTGAAAATTTTGTTATTTTTTTTTATTCGCAGATACTTGTAGGTACTATACAACAAAAGTTAAAGGTCTCATAATTCTACGTTCATTGAAAAAGAGTGTAGAAAAGCTGTTGGATACGAATATTGTGAATGTAATATGGTCACGAGTGGTCTCAAATGAAAGGTACGGGGATCTGTATGTGTATAAAACTGAAACAAGTCGACAAAAAGTCATTGTGACACTGTCTACATAACTAAACGTACAGGGATGATTTAATCTTAAAAACTCAACTAAGGCTAAGGGGTTTGTATTTCTTTTTTTAATGGGGGAAACCTCTGAATTAATTCTTGAAAGACAAATCCCTATCTTAAATTAGAAAGGTACCTACATAAATGATATATATTTTATTATAATCTAAAATTTTAGAGGTTTGATACAAGCGCGTATACTCGCAAGGGTTGTAGGTGTAATTTATAATTATAATTTATTTTTTCTTGAAAATTTGATCTGTAAATGCCCGTTGTTTATTGGAACAGATTTCCTCGTAACGTTATTTCTTGAACATCCTCTGTATAGCGTTTTTGTTTGAAAATTGCTGATTTATACCAGTAAAATGTGAAAGTGCCCAAACGACTGATAACATCTCGTTGAAGGATACAACCAATCTATTTTTAGATATGACGAGCAGTAAAAGGCAAAAACAACGTAAAAGAGTCATGAAATAAAATTACTACATAAAATGTATAATATTTAATCGTAAATGTATTTGTGCTTTAAATCTGAAATAATACTACAGGTAGGACATTAATACTCTTAATAGTATATGTATGTAGCCCTATGACAAAAAGAAACATTTTGTTTCTTTCTCAAAATTAGTGCAAAGGTATTTCAATTTAATATGCTCATTA
>NW_020439516.1:1707973-1711007 GCF_000699045.2 Agrilus planipennis | reverse complement strand
TTATTAATGTATTTTTCATTATTTCAATTCCTCAAAATACTTTTTCGATTATTTGCGAGTGTTTCTGTTTACAAATAATTGAAAGAACATATGAAAATCAGTCTTTTATGGGTATTTTTGACTATTAAAGTTAAAGATTTTGTTTTGCAATAATGAACAAAGTTGATTTGCTCGTATATGTATATCATTTAATTTTAGATTTTATTCCTATTTAAATTTTTACCTATACCTAAATAAAACGCTCGAATTGCAAATTTTTACAATATGTATATTTACAACTCACGATAATTGTTTGAAAAAGTTACTGTGTAGCGAAACAGTTGTCGTGGGTTATAAGTATGTACATATATTGTGAAAATTTACACTTTGAAGTTTTATTTATGTGTAATAAATTAAAACCAAATAAATGCCGATTCCATCATGTACTTGAATTTTTTGCCTGGTACGAACTGGCACTATTCTGTTTTCTTGTTACACAAGCTTTTAATTCTACTGAGAGAAGTTTTTTTAACTACTCCATATATTACCTATATTTATACAATTATATCTTATTAGATTTGTGCATAATATATTACTAATTTAATATTAAAAGATAACTTTCCATGTGTAACCCATAAATAGTTGTTTTTGAAATAGTTTGAGTTTACAGATACTTAATAAAAATATTCATTCCTAAACTAATTCAATATACATACAGCGTGTCTACTTAAGTTGACAACATATTTGAAACATTTTTATTATTAATCTTACTAAAAAGTTACTCTTTATAAAAAGTCCTGCATGGTCTAAAACACTCAAATATTCATTATCTCTCACATTTGAAATTATTTTAGTTTTGTTTTTCAAACTAAAAATCATAATTTCAGCAATTAATAGATACGGTTGCATACTTGTAACTACTTATTAATTCTCAAAAACTTTTCTTCTTTTTCAAAAATAATGGTACTTTACTGTTACACAAACTTCATGTTAATGCCAAAATTTGTATATGACTGACAAAATAATTAAGTCTGACCATGTCATTATGTATTTTAGACTCTTTATAAAGAGTAACTTTATTTCGTAAGATGAATAATAAAAAAAGTTTCTCGTATAATGCCAACTTAAGTAGACACACTGTATATGCTCATAAAGGGATAAACTGGCTGACTTATATGTTTATCAACGTATAGCCCAAACTCTTGCGTGTGGAGACTTGAAATTTTGCAGATACGTTTCTTGTACAACGTTAGGTCAACATTAATTATAGGAAAGGATTTTGTACCCTAAAGGGCTGAAAAAGGGATGCAATGTTTGATGTATTGATCAAGGCGCAGCTCAAACCGCTGACTCAGGATGCTTGAAATTTGCACAAAGGTTCCTTTTACAACGATATGTACTTATCATCCACTATTAAACGACTTTTCAAAATTCCAGACCCTAAAGAGGTGAAGCGGTGGTTAAAAGTTTAATATCAGCTCATACTCTAATTGCTTGCTTACTCTCTAAAAGGTAGTCCTAAATTTCAAGCTCTAAAGGTATGAATGATGCGTAACTTTTCAAAATTAAAATTCCTAAAGTTGTAAAAAGGAGATTTGCGATAAAATAGAATTCCACGTGGACGAAGTCGCGGGTAACAACTACTTAAAATATGTATATAAAGAAATACTGGATTACTTTTCATATTTTCACATATTGCAGTTACTGAATATTTTTTTAGGTAAAGGTACCCAATGATTAACTTTCAGTAATATGGTTTCTGTAGCTTAATTTTAATTCATAATAAATTTCCTGATTTGTTGTAAAATTTGAAACTAGAATTTCATTTATTTTTTGTTAGTAGGAATATTATTCATTAAAATTTGAACTTATGATAAAGTAAGAGTTAGGTAGTAAAATTTATTGGAAAACTATTGCTGAGATCATTGAGAAAAAACTTCTTCATTAAACCCCGTAGGTATTTAGCATATCCTTTCACTTTGTACCCCTTCTCTGGCGGCACAACCGCAGGGTCCATTCTCCGTCTTCGCCATGTTCGGCACGTTTTCGCTCAATCTGTTGAAGTTGAAGTTAATAGTAAGTCCTGTAAGTAGTTGGTCCTGTTAATAAATATTAAATCCTGTAATATCATAAGGTTCTAAAAAACTAGGCACGATACGTTTAATAAAAATTGTGATATAGGTATTGTACTATTCAAGTAAATTTTTGTTTCCTTTTTTTATTTACGAAATTATTTTTTGCAAGTTAGTAAACAGATAAATGTAATTTTGCAAATGAAGAAAAATATAACGTCATTTCTTTTAATCAGAATTTAATTCATTTTAATGAATCATCTTTAAATGTAACTTATTATAACTCATTGTTTTTTTAAAAATGTTCTCTTTGCAATAATAATTTTTTCAGTATTTTAATATATAATTTGTGATTTAATTTGTTATGTATAATTTTTCCTTTCGTTAATTATATTTATTCTATAGTTCAGAAAAGATGATGGAATAGTTGAAACTGTTACAATTTTATCGATCGTTTAGCATGGTCGAGACAGAGGTCAAAAGGGACAATGGCACAGCTAGGAGCAAAAAACGTCACGCATACAGAGATACAAGCTTTTACACAGCGATAAGAAGTTATATATTTCAGTTTCTTATTGAAATAACAAGAATATTGAATTGAGAGAAGATAATTTTAAAGGTATATGGGTTACATTTATGATACTTATTAAATAAATGATTGGATGGTATTTAAAATATTTTGTACTAATAAATTTATGAAGTTTGTTAACTACTAATTACTTCTGTAATTAATTTAAAAACACTTGCTAAATTGCATTTAAATTAACCTATTCTACAAAAATTTCTGTTGGTACCTACATTTCAGCTCCAATAATTTTTTTTTTATTATCAAATTGCAATTAAATCAATTTAGTTCATAAAATTTCCTGTACAGTTTGTTTTCTTATTTTTTTTTTATTTTTAAAACTTTATATGTAATTAAGTTTGTTTGACCATCAACTGCATTTATTTTAATAATTAGATTGTATCGTGGAAATATAACC
>NW_020439516.1:1703973-1707697 GCF_000699045.2 Agrilus planipennis | reverse complement strand
AATTTGTGTATTATTTGTTTAGTAATTTCAATCTGGAAGGCTTGCTACCGAGAAAAGGCTACTCTAATACTCAAAATGAAGACTACACCATCCATCATTTTTAAGCAAAGAAAGATATACTTCCTGAAGTCTTTCTTCAAAAAAATGATGAGGTAACGTACCTTTACTATTGTTTATTTTATTGTTCCATATGGTTAATATTATGTATTTATTAGATTTATGATATAGTTTCAAATATAATTTATTTCATATAATAATGTGTATTTAGTATTACTTTACATTACTATATTTTAGTTTTCATATCTAAAAAATTTCCTAATTCATTACATAATATGAAATTAATTCAATACAGTCTTTATATTCTTCATTTAGGGAAAATTTTTAACATTCATGTTTGAAGAATTTGAAAAAAACTTTATTTTGTTTATAGTTTGTTGAATTTTAATTAAGTATATATTTGAATTTAGATCCTTTTCTAGGGACTCCTTTCTTTTGTGTAGCACAAACATGAATTTAATTCAGTTTGAATTAATTTTAATCTGTAGTGTAGCTAAAATATTGATTAACGTATCACATAAAAATCCTTTTTTTCTTATACTATTTGAATTCTAGAAATGTTTTCATCTTCCACTGATGGATCCACTTCTCTTTAATGTCCTGATGAAGTGTGGAAAAGAGTGTCGACAGTTTTCAAGGTTTGATATTATTTGAATTGAATTTTGTAATCCTAACTGGCGAAATGCTTTTCCTTTTATTGTACTTTTGATAATGTCATTTAAAGTGTAATCTACCATTGAAATTAAAGAAAACAAAATTGGACTAACAGTTACGATTACAGATTGATTTTAGTAACAATAAAATATTATTAATCTTTTGTAATTTAGGTGATAGGCTTGATAATCTTTAATAATGCTTAAAATTAAAATTGTTTATATTTACCAGATTACATTTTTAAATTAATTTATGCTACAATTTCTTTGCACTGTTGGTTTTCAGTATAAAATTGCCACCTTTTCTTATACAGGGTAGTCCACTAAGCGCGCCTTTCTCTCTGGCGGTCTTGCCGTTGAAATTGGAAGAATATGTTTCCAATAAAAAATGTTAAAATCATCCATCAGCGGAAATTAATTTCAGAGATGGCGGACTTCCGGATATACCGGAAAGCAATTACTAAATAACTCATACAGGGTGTTTCATTTAAAATAAGGCAGCTGATGTATACTTCCGGTATATCCTGAAGTCTGCCATCTCTGAAATTAATTTCTGCAGATGGATGATTTTAACAGGGACATTTTTTATTGGAAACATTTTCGTCCAATTTCAACGGCAAGACCGCCAGAAAGCAAGGCGCGCTTAATGGACCACCCTGTATACTGTATAAAGTTTTTTGAATTTTAATTAATTATATACTTCAATTTAGATCCTTTTTTAAGCAGCTTTTTCTTTGGTATAGCACAAAACATTTTAATTCAATTTGAATTAATTTAATCTACAGTGTAGCCAATATTGATTAACATGTGACATTAAAATCTCTCTTTCCTTAACTTTTTGGAAAATTTATGATGTAATAGATAATTTAACTTTAAATTTCTTCAGTTTTGAAAATTTATAACACTATATTTTTTCTTTAAACCCACAGAGAGAGGACAACTATGGAATTCTGGAAATATTTGTATCTTCCAGTGATGAGTCAACTTCCCTTTAATGTCCTGATGAAATTTGGGAAATGAGCATCAACAGTTTTCAAGATTTATTTCGTAGTCCTAGTGGATTTTGGAAATGAATGTTGATAGTTTTCAAGGTCTGATATTTCGTCTGAATTTTGTAACCGTAACTAGCTACATATTTTTCGTTTTACTATCCACTTGATAATTGTCATTTAAATTGCAATTTTTCTGTAAATTAAATGAATAGAAAACAAAATTTACAGTTACGATTACAGATTTACTTTCGCAATTACAAAATATAAACCATTTTTCCAATTTCTTCCCCTAGGTTAAGTTATAAATAAAGTATCAGAGCCAGTGGAGTGAAAGTTTTTATTTATTTATTGATTGATTGGTGTGGTATCAACAAATAAAAACTTTCATCCCATGGGCTCTGATTTTTCATTTGTAGTTCATTTTTGTTAATAATGACAAAACTTTTCCTCAAAATAAAAGATGTTCTGTTACTTATTTCAATATTATTTAAGATTTGCTATGTACCTAATAGTGAATTTTTATTAACTTCTTGATTAAATCTAAATTGACACTGAACCTCGTAGGATAAAGTAATGGTTATTTACAATAAACAGAAATCAGCTAAACTTTTCGATTATTTATTTATTTAATGAAATTATAATGAGAAGAAAACAAAAATCCATTAAATAGGTACTTAGTGTCTTTGCATTAAAATTTCATATAAAAACTGATATGTCTTGAAAATAATTGTTCAAAAATGTTTAAAGCTAAATTGTTGAAAATCCTTTAGGACACACTCTAGGCAATTCTCCTGCTTTGGCGATCACAAAACATTTATATTTGTACTTCCTTAATTTTTTGAACTACTTACGTTTTTCTTTATGTTAATAATAAAATGCAGAATATCGAAGACTCACTTTGTAACTTCAGTGTTTTTTATTTTAATTTCTATTTGAAGTACCAAACGAGCGATAATTTTTATTGAAAACATTCATTTGTTTGGTAATTAGTACAATATTCATGAACCTACTTGCAGTCGTTTTAGAATTAACAAATCAACTTTTGAATTTTATATAAACTCACAGAAGAATTAAAGACATGAAGTCCCCACACTAAAACTTTACTGTATTTCTTGCCTTTAAGTGTTTATTTAATTTTATATCTCATTCAATACCGTAGTTAATTAGTTTTTCTTGCCCGTTTCTATAGATTGGTCTACCAATGAGAAAGAATGGATGGTAAATTTCATGGTACTGAGCAACCAATGCCTACAATGCTATAGCTTTTCCTGGACTTCATTCTAGTTTTGATGTTGACTCTTCACCTTTTTTTCACCAATGAAGGTTGAACGGGATACTACTGAAACAACAAATTATCTGCAGTAGCATTGCTTTTCCAGGATTTTATTCACACCTGTAATCTTTGGAACATCGCAGTCTGTAGTTTCTTAAGGTGAGAATATATTACATAATTATTATTAATTGCTCTTTATTAATCTATTACCACCCCATCTGTTTCAGATCAACGGTGGAGAAGACAGAGAAGACCCCCCGTAGTTAGAACTTTTTTTTTTTATTTCAATCAAGATTTTATTTTGCATGTTTTTTTAATTTGAATTCATTTATTATTTTGCATGCTTATTTTAGTTCATTTTATTTGAATTAATTTTTGATCTTAGATGTTTTTATTTTTTGAGTAGGTATAGTAATACTAACAAGTTTTTAATTTTTTTTCAGTAGTTGTAGTGCAGTCTAACATGTCTCTTGCTTACCTCTTCGCTTAGCTTACTGCATATTCTTACTATAAATTGCTTTGCATTTACCCTACGAGTTCTACATGATTCAACGTTTCGTTATCGTGTGTGTTTCTTCTCACCCTTGTGGAATTAGGGAGGGCCTCCCCGAACGACTTCCCTTGGGCTTAGCTATTTAGTTGATCTTAAAAGTGTCTTATACACTTTTCGCGAGTCTACTCTAGCGTTACTTCCTTTCAGACAGGGTACAGTGGGTTATCTGGAATAGGAGCAATAGGCGACTGCCCAG
>NW_020439516.1:1701096-1703558 GCF_000699045.2 Agrilus planipennis | reverse complement strand
AAATTGCAATTAGTTATGTATGAATTGTTCAGGTACCACCTGCAATGATGATTTTCCTATTATAAAGGAAGTTAATAAAAAATATTAATTGTAAAAGGTTGTATTATAATATAATTTTAATCAATATGATTTTATCTTAAGCATTAAAATAACAAAAAAATATGTTAAATTGTTGAATTATATATTTTTATTGTGCGTAGTAATTCTGTAAAACATAGAAATAAAATGCCATTTTACCATTTAAGATACGTTTGGCCTTAGTCTAGTCTAAACAAGTACTGCAAACTTAATGTATGTACGTTTTTTGAAATATCATAAAGTTAAACAATGTTGTTATGAGTTTTATTACTTACTTCAATTTTTAGCAAAGTACAATATTTTTCTTAATGTTTTCAATGCATTCATATAAAAAGGACCCTACGGACTATAATCCCTGGTAATTGAAAATTTTGTTATTTTTTTTTATTCGCAGATACTTGTAGGTACTATACAACAAAAGTTAAAGGTCTCATAATTCTACGTTCATTGAAAAAGAGTGTAGAAAAGCTGTTGGATACGAATATTGTGAATGTAATATGGTCACGAGTGGTCTCAAATGAAAGGTACGGGGATCTGTATGTGTATAAAACTGAAACAAGTCGACAAAAAGTCATTGTGACACTGTCTACATAACTAAACGTACAGGGATGATTTAATCTTAAAAACTCAACTAAGGCTAAGGGGTTTGTATTTCTTTTTTTAATGGGGGAAACCTCTGAATTAATTCTTGAAAGACAAATCCCTATCTTAAATTAGAAAGGTACCTACATAAATGATATATATTTTATTATAAATACTCATAATTTGCAATAAATGTTTCCTTGAATGAATTCTATCTTATGTAACTGCAAGTGATGTGTAACAGAAATACGGAATAAATTTGTTTTTATATAAACAGCGTTTAATTTACTAAAAAGAAATGATCTTTATTTGTTAAGAATATAATAACATATTGAAATTTACATTAAGTCCATTAGAGATTCCCGCATGTGACCTTGATATCGTTTAATTAATATCCTAAAAGTTGCTATAATTTTGGTATTACTAGCGCCCTCGCACGTCGAGGGGCTGAACTATGATGAGAAATAGAAGGAAAACTACTATATATAGTTGTTCCCGCGCTAAAAATGCGAATTCTGAAAAAGACCTTATGCGACTTATGCTCTCCTAATACAAATGTTCAAATTTATGAAAATTTTCAGTTTCGCGATCTATACGAGGTCTGATAAAGAAATAATTGATCAATCAAAACTTGCAATTTAAAAATTTTGTTTTTTTTGTTGTTCAATTATTTCTTTATTAGACCTCGTATAGGTTGCAAAACTCTTAATAGTATATGTATGTAGCCCTATGACAAAAAGAAACATTTTGTTTCTTTCTCAAAATTAGTGCAAAGGTATTTCAATTTAATATGCTCATTACAGATTGCAATCATGACTGAGATTCAATTCTGTAATTAGATATCATTATATATATTTAATTATTAAGTTCAAAACTTACGAATCCTGTATGTTTTGTGTAACTTTGATAATGTAATTATTGCGCCGTTTGAATTTTGATTAGGATCCAAAACAGCAGTTGTGGTTGCTAAATTACAATAAAAATTAAATGCGGAATGAAGTTTCCCCAAATTGTTTAATAGTTTTCACAATTCTTTATTTTTTTCGATTGCTTTGTCCTCTAAAATGATTCATTATTAAATAATAACTTACAATCGTTTTTTTTTGTAGTTACTTAATTATATATATAACGTGGAAATATAACCAATGTACCCTTAAATTTCTATGAGGATATTTAAAAACTTTTATTATTAATGTATTTTTCATTATTTCAATTCCTCAAAATACTTTTTCGATTATTTGCGAGTGTTTCTGTTTACAAATAATTGAAAGAACATATGAAAATCAGTCTTTTATGGGTATTTTTGACTATTAAAGTTAAAGATTTTGTTTTGCAATAATGAACAAAGTTGATTTGCTCGTATATGTATATCATTTAATTTTAGATTTTATTCCTATTTAAATTTTTACCTATACCTAAATAAAACGCTCGAATTGCAAATTTTTACAATATGTATATTTACAACTCACGATAATTGTTTGAAAAAGTTACTGTGTAGCGAAACAGTTGTCGTGGGTTATAAGTATGTACATATATTGTGAAAATTTACACTTTGAAGTTTTATTTATGTGTAATAAATTAAAACCAAATAAATGCCGATTCCATCATGTACTTGAATTTTTTGCCTGGTACGAACTGGCACTATTCTGTTTTCTTGTTACACAAGCTTTTAATTCTACTGAGAGAAGTTTTTTTAACTACTCCATATATTACCTATATTTATACAATTATATCTTATTAGATTTGTGCATAATATATTACTAATTTAATATTAAAAGATAACTTTCCATGTGTAACCCATA
>NW_020439516.1:1694696-1701070 GCF_000699045.2 Agrilus planipennis | reverse complement strand
ACCCTGTCTGAAAGGAAGTAACGCTAGAGTAGACTCGCGAAAAGTGTATAAGACACTTTTAAGATCAACTAAATAGCTAAGCCCAAGGGAAGTCGTTCGGGGAGGCCCTCCCTAATTCCACAAGGGTGAGAAGAAACACACACGATAACGAAACGTTGAATCATGTAGAACTCGTAGGGTAAATGCAAAGCAATTTATAGTAAGAATATGCAGTAAGCTAAGCGAAGAGGTAAGCAAGAGACATGTTAGACTGCACTACAACTACTGAAAAAAAATTAAAAACTTGTTAGTATTACTATACCTACTCAAAAAATAAAAACATCTAAGATCAAAAATTAATTCAAATAAAATGAACTAAAATAAGCATGCAAAATAATAAATGAATTCAAATTAAAAAAACATGCAAAATAAAATCTTGATTGAAATAAAAAAAAAAAGTTCTAACTACGGGGGGTCTTCTCTGTCTTCTCCACCGTTGATCTGAAACAGATGGGGTGGTAATAGATTAATAAAGAGCAATTAATAATAATTATGTAATATATTCTCACCTTAAGAAACTACAGACTGCGATGTTCCAAAGATTACAGGTGTGAATAAAATCCTGGAAAAGCAATGCTACTGCAGATAATTTGTTGTTTCAGTAGTATCCCGTTCAACCTTCATTGGTGAAAAAAAGGTGAAGAGTCAACATCAAAACTAGAATGAAGTCCAGGAAAAGCTATAGCATTGTAGGCATTGGTTGCTCAGTACCATGAAATTTACCATCCATTCTTTCTCATTGGTAGACCAATCTATAGAAACGGGCAAGAAAAACTAATTAACTACGGTATTGAATGAGATATAAAATTAAATAAACACTTAAAGGCAAGAAATACAGTAAAGTTTTAGTGTGGGGACTTGGTGTCTTTAATTCTTCTGTGAGTTTATATAAAATTCAAAATATATTCATACTTTCTGTTACAGCTTATACAAAAATAAAATAAATAAATGCTGGAACAAAGGTAGTTTTATTTTAATTCTGATGTTTTTTAACATTTCTGAATGCTAGAATAAATGCAGCTTTACTTTAGTTCTGCAGTTCTGCTTTGACAATTTCTGAAATGAAACTTAAAACATGATGTTTGAAAGTAGATCATAAATGCTCTATTGTTTACTCAATACTTACTGATTAAATAAAAATATATCCTTCCTTTAGCAGCAATACACCGACTCTGTTTCCAGTACAAAAAGGCACTTCTCTTTCTTCAGGTCAGGTATCACACTATCCTGGGGTACAGATACAAATGCTCCATAAGAAATGGCACCCAGAGTCGTTCCTATAAATTAAAACTTTAATCGTTTCAGCATACAGATATATCTATAAACTTATTGTATTAATATTTATTTATTATCACCTTCATTGATTGCAAAATTAAATAAATATATAATTAACGAAATACAATAAAAACAAGCAACCTAAATAATGTAAAATTTTAAAATGGCCATGTGACGTCATTCGTATGGCACATGCATCTGTAAAAATTTTGTTAAACATTAACCAGCAAACAATAACTGTTTGTTTTCAAATACATGATTTAAAATTATGAGATAATGCACTGCAAAAACTAACCTCTGTATTATTTTAATTACTTTAACTCGATAAATGATTCTAAATAACGTGCAGACAGGACGTCTTACACCTACCAAGCACCGCGACTGTCTGGTAACGAACAGCACGTTTGAGCTTGCATGGATTTTGCGATTGCTTCTGCACGAAGCACCGATGACGTCACAAATACTACGCAGAAGCATCGAATTTGATTTCTGCGACGGTTCGCGGCAAATATTTCGAAATTTAACCAATCACATAGCTAGTTTTAGTTCTCTTTTTTATGAAATTGAAATATTGTGTGTTTTGCTTCGTTAAAGTTCCATCGCCTGACCACAACTCTAGAGATACTTGAATACCTACAAGAGCGAGAGAGACAGAGATATTGTAAAAACTTAAAAGAGATAGCATTAGAGATAAAGAATACATAAATAATGATAAGTTTTCCTGTCCTAGTTTGAATTGTCCTCTAAAATATAAATTATTTAAGGATGACACATGCTTTTGAAATGACGAAAAAATATTAAATTAAATAATACCCTTGAGCAGTTAATAAATAAATAACACATGAATAAATAAGTAATTTAGTTTTTAATTAAAATCTAATAATTTTAAATTACTTTTGTTGCCACTTACATTTATATTGATGCCAGTCAAGATGCTGTTTGTTCTCAGTAGAAAAAAGGAACTTTCACACTTTCTTCATGTGCTACTGCATTCTGGGGTGAAAGAGGACTGCTACAACAATATTCATATACAGATAAATAATTTAGTGTAATTAGTACACTTATGGATCGTTAAATACATAAACTTCCAGCAAGTTAGGTATAATGCATATATTTACTCAATTTATACACTTTATAAACTGGGATCGTATTTAACAAAATAAAATTACAAAATTGCTATTCGTAAATCGAAAAAATCACATGTACTAGTTCATTGCAGCAATTGAATACAAGAGAATTAAAAATATTTTATAAATTAGACTGACAAAGAATTAGAGAAGCAGCAAGAACGTATGGCACAGTCATTTTCTTCGGAAAAACGATGAAGTGACGACGAAGATTTTTCACTGAAGTACGGTTGTAAATCATTTTGTTGTATCGCATTAAAATGATGATGAATTATTGGGAGAATCAAAAATGTGAAAAATTTTCAACAAGAGTCTTTTCCCCTGTCTACCTTATATCCACCAAGGTCACTGGATTCGAGGCCAGTATTGGGTTGTCATATCCGTTTGGCCTGGTACCGCTATTGGTACCGATACTCCAGGTGATATGAGCCCTAAAATGGAAAAACAATTCTTGGAGATGCAATTACTCAAAGGTTCAAACTTAATAGAAAATCCAGCATCTTGTACAAATTTATAAGTAATGGAGGACTACATAATTTTACGTACCTGTTGACGAACCTCCATTAGAACTATACTGGTGTCCGTTCATCTGGTAAGGTTGTGCTGGACTGCATGGGGATGGTCTTGATCCGTAACCAATTCCCAGATCATAACTGGGCGGTCGACCCATGCAATAGCCTCCCATCGAATTCGTCATTCCTGGACTGTCTCTTTGCTGAAGACACGAACCAGGAGATGGACCCATTGTAGTGGGAAGACCGCCGTGACCAAACGAAGACATTGTTGCCATTGAATTACTGAGAAATAAGGAAATAACACTGCTTATAACACCTTGTAGTACACATTGATATCAAAAAGTTAACAGTTACGTTTAGCTATAAAGTTTAGATAAGTTAAAAACGGAGAAAAATAATGAGGAAGTTCCTAATTGTAGTAAAGACGTAAGAAGCGGACTATAATATAAGTATTGACTTACCTGTAGCTATCTGCCATTGTCATTGGCGGAGCAATGGGAGAATACATTGAAGAAGGATTGTTAAATCCTTGCAACCTAGGCGGTGAAGATGGTGGTGCTGGTTGGTCAGTGGCTGAAGGGGCCCGACGCTGGTTCCTTAATTTTTCTTCTCTCCTCCATTTAGCCCTTCTGTTAGAAAACCACACTTGGATCCGAGCTTCTGGGAGACCTATCTTCGCAGCCAAACGCTCCCTTGCAAAAACATCAGGGTAATGCGTCCTTTCAAACTCTGAAATTAATTTAAATTATTACTGAAGTCCTCAAGGCTAACTCGGTCAGCGTGGATTAATTCATTTAGAAATTGTTGTGTTGTGATTTAATGATAGCAGCCGCCCGTGTTAATCTTATGATAACTGATGGGATTCATAGGAATCGTCTGAATTTTTGATATGTTACAGCTTTCGTTATCCAGATAAAAAATCGTTACCTAGTTATCAAGCGCGGATTTTTTTGTTGGTTAGCATTATTAAAAAAGTGCTCGAGAGATTTCTAGGAAATGAAAACTATTTGTTGTAAGCTTTAAAAGATGAAATGTATGTTTCAAAAAAATACGCCACGGTGTTCGTCATCATAATGTCGTCAGTCCTAAGACTGGTTGGACACACACCTCTTCTCTTTCCTATCTTCGCATTTCCCTAAAACTAGAACATCCCACATCCTTAACTAGTTGCGTACAGTAATCTAATCTACGTCTATCTCTACTCCTCGTAACTCCTGTTTCTGCCTCTAACACATCTCTGACTAGACTTTAATGCCTGAGAAGGTATCCTACCAACCTGTATCTACTACGGCTTAATTACTGTTTAAATTAAAGAAAATAAAAAGCGCTTGTGAGATCTCTAATTATTAACCATTTATTTAGTTTTAAAAGATGACATTTATGTAAAAACGTACGTAGAATTTTATTGTGTTAACAGTTTTCTAGTGCGAAAAATACGTCACGTCGTAACGAAAATAGTCACAAACCGAAAAGGCGCTCTTGAGATTTTTAGGAAATGAAAGTATCATTTGTTAAGTATTAAAAGATGACATTGATATAAAAAAGAACGTAGAATTTTACGGTAGGTGTCAACAGTTTTCCAGTGAGGTTTAAAAAAATGCGTTATGGCATTACCATTGGTTAAATTAACGAAACTGATCTCAACATGAAGAGACTCTCGTTAGATTNCGTATTGTTTTGTGTATTTCTAAATTTAGAAGAGTAAACCTCTAATAATACCTATGCATCTATTGTCTTTTCCTGTTAACTAAATTTTGTCATTAAATATCGATATTCACTTCATAGATTAAGGTTCCTATAACTTTCCTGTAGAGGTGCGACACGATGCAGTTTTCCAGTGAGGTTTAAAAAAATGCGTTATGGCATTACCATTGGTTAAATTAACGAAACTGATCTCAACACGAAGAGACTCTCGTTAGATTTTTATGGTGCCGGCAGTTTTTGTTTTCAAGAAAGCACGCCACTGGTTTACACCAAAATGAAGAACATTGTTTAAAAATAAAATATCGGAAATGTTGACTTCAATAGCGGTGTGACACTGTGGTGTTTTTTATTTTTTATTTTTCCTCTCGTCTATTGCTTTATGACACAGTTCCGTCATGATTACGAAAAGTAAACCGTCAATAGAGAGAACATTACAAAGAAAATAAATTGATTCCGTTGCTTTCAAAGATTCATTAAAATTTCCCAAGTCGAATCGAACCGGATAAAGGATTCTGAAATGTATTGTGAACGGAAATTAAGAAAAAGATTTAACAGTTCTCGATGGCGCGCGTTAATGAAACTGGACGAGAAGGGGAATTGCTAAGGAACGGAAAATGGTAGAGACGAACAGTATTTTTAATTTTAATTCCAATGGGATTTTCTAAGGCAAAACTGATTACTGAAAAAACTGCTTCGAATATTTCAAATTATACATACAATTTTTTAGACATCTTTTAGAAGTGAGTTAGTTTAATATGAAATATTATTCTGAAAATTCATTTCTTGAATTCTTTTTTTGCCCACTACACATTTTCCTCATTAATTTGAGGAAGTGTGTAATGGGCAAAAAAAAAAGAATTCAAGAAATGAATTTTCAGAATAATATTTCATTTCAAATTAATTTCAATGGTGCATACTTGAATGTTTCGGTTTGTTTATTCGACTATTAATTTAATTAATGAGTAGATAAATAATTAATCTTTCCAATCATTAGGACAGCATACATTGTTGTTTACAGTAGATGTGTCCATCTAAACTTTAGAGAATAATTGTAACTGATGAATGCAGAATCAAAATTTATATTTTTAAGAGATTCGTGATTTTCTTCTAGTAAGTAACTGTTGTAAGCACTCAGTGGAAGAAAAATTTTTATTCGTAACTTGACCGAATTTTAATGAATATCATCATCAACATAAGGTCGTCAGTTCTAAGACGGTTGGACACGCACCTCCACTCTTTTCTATCCTGAGCTAGGGTTGCCATCTCTAAAATTTGGAAACCAGGACAAGACGGGTGAAAAACCCGGACATGTCAACAGGTTTTTTTAAACGTAGTCAGTGTAATAAAAAACAGTTGAGAATGTCATAAATCACCTTTTTATTTATTTTCAGACTAAAATTAAAATTAGTCATTTTTTATCATCATTTTAAATGTACCTAACAAAACAGAATCTTATTACAGTTTGTTACAAATTGTTTTATTTTTGACTCTTAAAATAAAACACAAATTATTAATATACTTTGTTATGAAAACAAAACCTTATAAAAATATGAAACCTAAACAAAATAAATTAAATTTTTAAACGAGAATTTTAAAAGTACTGAGACTTTAAATTTTTAAACCCGGACTACAAATGAAGCTCCCCGCAGGACGCTCCCCGGATGCCCTCTAAACTAGGACAAATCCGGGGAAACCCGGACGGATGGCAACCCTA
>NW_020439516.1:1678988-1689375 GCF_000699045.2 Agrilus planipennis | reverse complement strand
GAATAGGAGAACAGAGGACTCTATGGAAGTCAATAAAAAATAGGCGAGACAGGTTGGTAGGACACCTTCTTAGGCATGAAGGTCTAGTCAGAGACATATTAGAGGCAGAAACAGGAGTTAGGAGGGGTAGAGGTAGACCTAGGTTAGATTAGTGTTCGCAAATAGTTAAGGATGTGGGTTGTTCTAGTTTTAGGAAAATGCGAAGTTTAGCTCAGCATAGGAAAGTCTTAGGACTGACGACCTTATGATGAGTAAAAATGGTAAAAAAAATAGATAGAAAATTATCATTAGTTCTTTAATTTTCTACAAGTATAAAATATTTTTTAAGAAAACCTTACAGGCATTTGCTCATTTTTTAAATATTGGAGTTTTTCTAGATAAATAGTGGTGTTTGCATTATATCACCAGCTGCAGAAATTAAGTATGATTCATATTTTTTTGTTTGAAGTGATTGAGTATAGTTTTTCTATCGTTATGTTATAGTTTCTTCGGTTCAGCAGCAAATAATTCTTCTATATGTTTCCTTATTTACTTTTGTCACCCGTTTTGATCGGATAGAGGGCACTGATGACAAAGTAGTTTGCTTAACGTAAAAGATCAGAGCCAAAAATGGGTTGCAAATAATTTTACTGATGTAAAATGAACATCAATCATTTTATACCAAAGTATTTACAACCTCATTTTGTTTCTGATCTTTTACACATTGTAATAAAAGAAAGAAATGGAATCCATAGTTTCTTTAGCTTTGGGTTCATCTAATAAGTGAAGTTTTTCGAATCGTTTTGTAAGAATTTTGGATTATATGCATTTATTAGCATACCACGTCTTATAGTTTTCAGTTTTACACAGTTGGCGTATTCGATATTGTTTTGAGGGCTGTTTTGTCTTAATTCATAGAATTTCGTAGTTCCTTCCTGATTTGGCAGGTGCTGATATCAATTTGGAACTTCAAAATTCCATGGACCACGACATTGAACCCGGAAAACGATATCGATCCAATATTTTAGATTATCCATTTCCAAGGAGTCTAGACATTTTTGGGCTCTCTTCAGTTAAAAAATTAGAAGGCATTCACGGAATGTCTTTTTGTTCCCTTTTTGTGTTTCTCATACCTTCAATAGCCAATGTGAGCAACTTTCATTCATCATTTTAATCATTACTAATTTTTAAAAACTTTCTTGTATTCCAATTTAGTTTATATGAATGGTCAGTGTCATAAGGTGAAAAGAACATGTAGAAAACGTAATTCTTTATTGACCACCTCTCTACGTTAACTGGTTAAGTTCACAGTCTTCTCATACAAAACTAAAGCATAGTTTATACAACCATTAGAATCCAACACCTAAGGCTGATTTTTAGTATTTACTGTTTAAGTAACTCCTGACGTTTTAAGAAAAAAAGAAAGAAAAGGCTTATTCAAAAGGCCAACAGCAGATACGTATTCATATAGGGCAGCTTAGGAGAGAGTTTTATGAGTCGGTTCAAAAGCGGAGCGCGTTTGAAGTTTTTGCAAAAGAAGGAAACTCCTATGATGGGTAATTGGCAAAAGCCTTAGCGTAAGCGAGTGAAGCGAGAAAGGATCAGAAAGAGGAGCAGGCGAAGAAGAGAACAGAAATATGTATACCACTACCACCAACACCATCAGAGCAGTACCACCACCACCACCAACGAACGACATCGGGTCCTCGACAGAGGCAAAAGCTTTGAAGATGTTGCCGCTTCGACTCCTTTAATCTGTTTGCTTTTGCACTTGCGGCAAAACGTTTACAAAAGCAAGGAAACGGATACGGTAGTTTCATTTACTTACAGTTCTCGAGGCGAACGGATAAAGATGACAAGGGCTTTGCTAATTGGAAGAAATTTGAACTAAATACCGGAACTGAAACAGCTTCATACAAAAAGGGACGGGGATTTTAGAAAAGGCGGCAATTGGCCAGATTTTCTTACTGTTTTCATTCAAACCAAAAAAACAAAGAACAGTTTTATCGAAGCAACTAGGGCTAGGTATTTGTTAATAAATCGATTATTGCATTTTTGGTATGACTCCGAGTAGCATTTAGAGTATGGGTGGAATATGGCCCAAACTTGTACTCGCAATTTTGAAGTACGGCCATGTATACAAACTTCTGATGCGACCCATATTACGCCTTGGAATATATGGCCCGTATTAAGTAATAATCTAGGGTCCGGAACAGAAATCGTAATCAGGTCCATACATAAAATTAAATTTAGGCCAATTAAATAAAATAAATCGATTATTGCATTTTTGGTATGACTCCGAGTAGCATTTAGAGTATGGGTGGAATATGGCCCAAACTTGTACTCGCAATTTTGAAGTACNATACTTTGTTATGAAAACAAAACCTTATAAAAATATGAAACCTAAACAAAATAAATTAATTTTTTAAACGAGAATTTTAAAAGTACTGAGACTTTAAATTTTTAAACCCGGACTACAAATGAAGCTCCCCCGGACGCTCCCCGGATGCCCTCTAAACTAGGACAAATCCGGGGAAACCTGGACGGATGGCAACCCTATCCTTCGCATTTCCCTAAAACTAGAACTATCACATTCTTAATTAGTTACGAACTTCTACTCCTCTTCTGTATCTGCCTCTAATATGTCTCTGACTAGACCTTCATGCCTAAGAAGGTGTCCTACCAACCTATCTCGCCTATTTCTTATTGGCTTCCATAGAATCCTTTCTTCATTTATTGTTTCTAATTCCTCTTCATTTCTAACCTTCTCTATCTACGGCATCCCCATCATTCAGATGTAACACTACATTTCTAACCCTTCTAATCTTTTCTTTTCCGCCGCGCCCACTGTCCATGTTTCGCACCCGTACAGCGCCGCGTTCCAAACATACACTTTAACAATTTTTTGAAGTGAAACTTCTTTACGCACGGTAAGGTAAGTGCGTTTCATGCGAGTTGCTATGTAACGAAATCATGCAACGGATGTCTCGTAGTGGAGATCGCTTGAGCAGTGAGCGCGCTTCAATGCGACGTTTTCTTACAGGCAACTCCGGCATTTGTAGTGTAAAATTTAAATTCATAGTGTACAAATAATACCATTAAACCAATTCCTTAACCCCTATCCCGGTATGTTTGTGTGTTTGAAGAAGTTTTACATCAGTAGCGTGTTGTATAATTAGACGTTGTATTTTTTTTTATTTCGAATTTCTAAATTAACCGTTCGGGAGCATAAAAGTGGCTTCTTTTTATGGAAAGCGACTTGACCCTGCACTATCCTCTACTTTACATCTGATATCCTAGATACCTTCTTTCAATTTTTCGTCTTCTATCTTTATATTCGCTGTTTCCCTACTTTTTCGTCCCTTGCGTTCCAGTATTTGTTTTACTTTTATTTATTTTCATACAATACTGTTTTGTAAATACCGCTTCCATTTCATTTTAAGCTATCTCTAACTCCTGTCGTAAATACGTGATTATGTAAATTAGACTTATTATTGGAATATTAGTCATTACTTACCCTTCTCAAGATTGTCGATTTGATCGTTCGTAAATGACGTTCTATTTCTTTGTAACTTTCGTTTCAATCGCAATCTTGCTTGGTCGTCGTCTGCTCCAACACTTGATCCAGCGTTTGAATTGTCTCCTGAATTGGTTTCGTCGGAATGGACTCCATCCAAATCTGGAACAAAAACATTAAAAAATAGTAACTTTTGCCGATTTTGGATTTGGGTTTTAAAACAGTAAAACTAATAGGTACATCGTATTGTTTTGTGTATTTCTAAATTTAGAAGAGTAAACCTCTAATAATACCTATGCATCTATTGTCTTTTCCTGTTAACTAAATTTTGTCATTAAATATCGATATTCACTTCATAGATTAAGGTTCCTATAACTTTCCTGTAGAGGTGCGACACGATGCTCTTACAGCTGGATGATGAAAATATTGTGGGTAGAAATGGCTAAACTTAAGGAGGTATTAGAGAAAGTGGGAGAACAGAGCTAGGAGAAATTAAGTATGTCTACTTAAAAATGGCAACTGAAGCTAAAAAACTTTGAAGAGATCTTATCAGCTTGAATTGATACTGTCCTGATTCGGGTCTATAAAGGTCATCATCGATTGGATTTGCTTCCTAACGTTTCGTTAGCACGAGTGGCGAGCTTCTTCAGAAGCCTTTCCATTTCCGATGGATTGTCCAGTCTACATCCAGCATCTCAGATGGAAGCATCTCTGAACAAGCTAGCCACTAGTGTTGACGAAACCTCAGGAAGCGACTCCAACAACCGACGACGGTCTTTAATCCCAAATCAGGACAGTATCAGTTCACCAACTGGCTGCGAAAGCCTTTACCAGTTTGTCATTTATCAGTTTCTTCATTGATACTAATAAAGAGGACAACTTAAACCTTATTTAGTGAAAACGTAAAGGGACAATAATCATTATTATGTCGAGCCTTGCAGCTTTGAAAACACCAATATAAAAGCTCTGAATCTTCGTAGGTAGATATGAAAAGAGCCAGTTGGAAACATTAGAACTAGAAACAGGAGTAAAGAGAGGTGAAGGAACGCCTAAACTAGATTATTATTAGAGATGCGAGAAGTTCCAGTTTTCGAGAAAAGCGAAAAGAACATTACGATGATGAAATTAAATTCTAACTGTTCAGAAGTAAGTGTTTTGAATGTGAATATTACTTTACAGTTGGCTTAAAAACTTAAGAGTAATAAATCTTTCTGAATCTTTAGTAAAACTAAAACCATAATGATGATGCTCAAATGAATGATACCTGCCTTCTTATCCATTAAAGGTTCATTTTTTTTACTTCAAAAAAATAAAAAACGAAAAAGTAGAAGCGTGACCGGTATTAATTATTCCTTACGACCATTTTTAAACCGGTGACATTTTCTGCCTTTAATATGTTTGGGGAAACACAGGGAAGTTATTACAAAGAAGCCACACCACAGTACGATCAGCGTCGCGCTAGTCGTCGTTCGTTGTCTGTTGAAGGGTGGATGAAAGAGGGTTGGCATCACGAGGGGTGGGGGGCGGCACGGCCGTCCCCGACTAAGAGATAAGACACACCGATCTCCGTTATACGCGGAACCACCGAGCCAGAAAGAGGAGATAAGGTAAGCGGCGGGAAATGGTCTCTTTTCTCCGACGTGTGACGTCCCGACGCCAGAACTTTGCGGCCTTCGAACGTTTCACGGCATATACATAGGTACGGTATCTAAACCTATTTCTTTCCTTGAGCCTTATTATAATGGGTACGTGAAGGTACATTTCCAGAACGTAAAGTAACAGCAAAATATACCTATAATATAAATGCGGAAGGCCAACTTATTTCTGCATCTAAAAAAGGGTAATGCATCCAGATCATATTTAGAAGAAATCGTTTATCTATTAAAAGTTTATGGATTCAATTTTTGGCATCGATAATATGTTGCGTGCATCTGCGCCAAGGGATTTTATTAAAAATGTATATTAGTTTTGGGAATTAATCGCGTCCCTTTCTCTCCAGTCTCTCAGGGTCTTTCACCGTCTCTGAGAGCATTTCTCACAGTCTCTGTATGAGTGACTCGAACGATAAAATTGTTAATGCAGAGATTCGAGTCTCTCGTTCGGAGATTGGAAACGAAATGAGGATCTCTCTCTGTGAGCGACTCTAGTTTTTTTGACAGTCTCTCTCAGCGACACCAGAGAGTCTTGCTTTCAGAGACTCTGAGAGACTGAATATTTTTATCTCGGGTTCGTATATAAGAATTGTAGATGTAATTGATAATTCTTCAGATATTTTCCTCCCGGCATTGATCAAAACCTCAAAGTCACTTTGCTGTTGTGGAGAACATTCTCAGGAATTCTCCTTCACACAATCAAAGTCGACCTTCACTGGTCAAAAGCAATTCCTGAAGATGTCCACGCCAATAATCGAAGAAGTGTTGAGGACAAGAAGCTTTGACGAAAGCGCGAACATTAATAATTACAGTAATTCTTATTTAATTTTTTTAACGGAAGAGGACAACAGAAATTTGCCAAAATAGAAAGAAGTGGTTTTCAAAAACAGATTTATTAGACATGTAATCAAAACAGGAGGGTCAATAAGGTCGTTTATCCGCTATTATAAATTTTTCTGTTCAATTTTTAATAGACATCTTTACAACCAAAAAGCAGTGGCAGCGGAAAAATGAATCAGCATATGAACTCTGCCTAATTTACGATTGTACCGCAATTACAAGTCGAACCCCCAGTACCACAATCTTTAATATTAACGTCAAATTTGTAAAATTTTCCCACCAACTACCCCCTTGTAGGAAAAATATTATAAACTATTATAACAAGGAAATTTATACAACATGTTTCGGGATACGCGCCAACCACATGACATTCTCCTCCTGTAAGTCTTGGTCCGTAGTATTTTCTTGTACATAAATATCAGCATAACAAGCACAACACTGAGACCACACAACTAAAGATTACTTATACAAGTCCTTTTAGATAGACTTTAACACAAAAACAGTTGTACAAATACATCAATTTTTACGTTACGTGTGTGTGATGCCTGGACAGCTAGGTACTGAAAAGTTGAAAAGAGCGAGAAAAGTTGTTGTGAACCTACAAGCAAATCCTTTAGTTTTTGAGGAGATACTTCTTTTCATAAGTATAAAAATTATGTAAAACTTTTTACTTTAAAGCAATCCCTCGAAGCAAAACCTTTTCCTTTGCTTTTTTTATGCATATACCTTGAAGGAATTGCTCTTTTTTTTTGGAGCTAAAGATAAGGCTTCTTTTTATAAATGCCACATATTAAATTATTCATTTTTATACATTTGTTTTCTGATATACCTAGCAAATTACACCCCCTTCTCCCTCAATCAAAATTCTGAATCTGTTTCGCCACGTCTGCATATAGAAAGAAATTTATTACACTAGTAATACGTAACATAACTACCCTTCTCTGTTAAATCTTTGATTATTCATACAAGAACAGATTAATTAATTAATATTTTATTTTTATTGTGGATTGAAGTGGTCGAGATTCACGTGGTCGTTTTCATCCCTTTGTTCGTCCACTAATGAGGTACCTACAAAAAGTAGTCCTCATCTATGCATGTGTGATAGTGCACTATAAATTTATTATTCGAGGGTTTCTGCGTTTCTAACGGCCACCTTTTTTCAATTGCTATATGCATGCGTCTAATCTAAGCGTTTTCGCGTGAGTGGGCTTTTTCAAAAAGCTTTCTGCCGCTTTATTGGAACATATGTTAGGCCATTGAGGCCCAAATGCCGTTTTGTAACTTTTTGTTAACGTATTATCCGCAGTTTGTATTATAAACGACATAAATTTTCGTAAAATGGTCAAGTACTTTGCTGATCGCGCAGCTCAAGCTAAACCCAGGTAGGCAAATATACAATGCGATGTATATTTTGAGACTACTACAAATGCACAAAATAATGTCCCGCATATTTTCACAACAAAACTACAACACTACATATATACATATAAATACAGTCCCTTTTTGTGTTGTCGTCTTTATAGCAAGAAATGACTGAGCCGAATTAGACTCTTTGTTAAAAGATCTGAACTACTAAATTGGATTCTTAACTAAATTTTATTGAATGTGGCCCGGAAACTCCCTCTTTCGTCACCTTCCGGTATTTTAATTATTTCATTAGAGATGTGCAAAATTGTTTTTTAAAAGTATTTAAATACAAAATGAAAATACTTTTTTGATTTGTTATTTCAAATGTAAAATACAAAATAGATTTCCCTTTCGTAGTGGTGTTTGCACTATATCACCAGCTACGAAGATTCAGTATGATTCATATTTTTTTGTTTAAAGTGATTATGATATAGTTTTTCTATCTTTATGTTATAGTTTCTTCAGTTTAGCAACAAATAATTCTTCTATATCTTTCCGTATTTACCTTTGTTACCGTTTTAATTGGAAAAAAGTCACTGATGTCAAAATAGTTTGCTTAGCGTGAAAGATCAGAGCCAAAATAGGGTTGCAAATAATTTTATTGATGTAAAATCACCATCAATAATTTTATATCAAAATATTTACAACCCCATTTTGTTTCTGATCTTTTACACATTGTAATAAGAGAAACAAATGGAATCAATAGTTTCTTTAGTTTTGAGTTCATCTGATAAGTGATGTTTTCGAATCGTTTCCTAAGAATTTTGAATTATATTCATTTATTAGCACACCACAACATTTTGTAGTTTTCAGTTTTACGTATATCAATTCGATATTGTTTTGAGGGCTGTTTTCTCGTAATTCATAGAATTTCGTAGTTCCTTCCTGATTTGGCAGTTGGTGATATCAATTTGGAACTTCAAAAATCCATGGACTATGATACTGAACTCGGAAAACAATACTGATCCAATATTTTAGATTATCTATTTCCAAGGTGTTTAGAATGTTTTGGGCTCTCTTCAGTTAAAGAAATAGAAGGCATTCATGGAATGTCTTTTTGTTTCCTTTTTAATCTTCTAATACCTTCAATGACCAATGTGAGCAACTTTCATTCATCATTATCTATAATGTTTGATTGGTGATACCAGCAAAAGTTTTAACGGCAAAAATGTATTTTGCATTTTACAAATGGAAAATACATTTATGCTTTTCTGAAAAAAGTATTTAAATGCAAAATAAAAATAAGTATTTTTTATTTTGTATATGCATTTTAAATGCAAGTATTTTAAATAAATCACATATCTGCTAGGGAACTACCAAATATGTTGGGTATTTTAAATATGATGTAATAGCAAAGGCGAAATATCGATTATTTTTAGAAAGTTTAGTTTGTTCACGGTATACAGCGGCATAGTATCATTATTAATATTCTATCTACATTATGAGGGGTTTCCGTTACGCGATGTTCACACCTATCTAGTGTCTACTGCATTTTGAAAATAAAACTCCATTCAGAGCACATAAAAAATTATGTTTATTGACTAAGATGTAATAAGCATTAATTTCTTATTGATTCATTAGCTTATGTCACATCCAAGTGGCTAATAAATTATTTCAATCGTCTATCGATTTGTCGGAAAACAGAAGTTGGCAAATTGAAAATGCGTTTATTGTTATTTATAAACTAATAGCTAGCGTTCGTAGTGGATTAACGATTGTACTGTACATATTTAATTAGTAATGTTAATGAGTTTTGTGTTGTTAGTCACCAAAAACAATGTATTGTATGTGTATTATTGCTGGCTGCACGAAGAGTACATGCACCGATTTAGTTTGATTGTGAAGATATAAGAAAATATATTTGCTGGTACCTATGTTTATTGAAAAAAAATCAAAAATAAACAAAAATGTATCATCAACCCCCACCAGATGTCTATGACTATAAGATTCGGCATTCAATAAAAATAAAAAAGAAAAAATAGCACAGCGCGCTATCAACTACCACGGCATGGGTTCCGTACCTTAACAAAGTGTTTTGTTTCCGATAAAATTTATAAAACTCTATCTATTTTTGATTTTTTAGTCTTCAGATTTTATCATTATCGTCATAAGTCCTAAGAATGGTTGGGCACGCACCTCCATTTTTTCCTATCGTGAGATAATCTTCGCATTTTCCTAAAACATCCCACATCCTTAACAGTAATCTAATCTATGTGTTTTTTCTGACTGAGAAGGTGTACTACCAACTTATCTCGCCTATTTCTTATTGACTTCCACAGTTCTCCTATTCTTTCAAATTCCTCCTCATTTCTAACTATGCCTATCCACGGTCACCTCATCATTCGTCTAGAACGCTTATTACCTTTCCTTTTCCGCTGCGCCCACTGTCCATGTTTCACCCTCGTACAACGCCGCGCCCCAGAAATACACCTTTATCTTTTTAAAAATTTTAACTTTTAGAAGCATAGAAGTCACTTCATCCTGTCGAAAGCGACTCGACCCTGCGTTATCCTTTATTTAATATCTCTATTGATCTTTCCATCCTAAGAAAATCAGCCACTTCTTCTAATTTTTCGTCCCCTACCTTTATAATCGCTCTTTCCCTACTTTTTCTTCCCTTGCATACCAGTATTTTTGTCTAATTTTTATTTATTTTCATACAATACTGTTTTGTCAATACTGCTTCCATATTATTTAAGGCTATCCCTAACTCTTCCTTGCTAGGTGCTGCTATATCATCTGCAAATCTAAATATACTAATCTTTTACCCTTGTATATATATCCCTAAAGTTGTCCTGTATTTAATGATATTTATCGCGTCTTTGGTGTGTATACAGGGGGTACCCTCGCCTGACTCCCTTCTTCATATAAATCAATCAATGAGTTTCAAATTCATTCATTAAAGAATTTTTGAGAAATCATTATTTAATTTCAAAATTAAAATAAGAAAAAGGCAATTAATCAGTAACAATGTTATTTTCGCATTCAAAAG
>NW_020439516.1:1673041-1678686 GCF_000699045.2 Agrilus planipennis | reverse complement strand
CGACCTTATGATGAGTAAAAATGGTAAAAAAAATAGATAGAAAATTATCATTAGTTCTTTTTAACAATAATTGCTGATTAATACAGAAAATTATTTTAAAAATATGTAAATTGACACTTAAAAAAATATAAAAACATTGAATATGGTTAAAATAAAAATTATAATATGTATTAGGCCCGGATCAGAAAACTGTTATTTTTAATTTTTATGCATTAGGTCCGGTTAATAAAAGTAGGGTCATATTTTAAAAGGAAGGGAAACTATAAAAATATCCGGACTTGAAAATAAAATGCATAATATGGCAATTCTCATATATGCCGGATCAGGTCCAATAGAAAACGCCTTAAAACGGTTAGCCTTAATATTGCCTTATCCCTTATATATAATCGAGTTAGCCGTACTTATTTGCTACTCGTATGTACATATGTCACTGAAACGGGATTACTATAGGTACTAATCAAGAAATCGGGGAAATCGCTACAAATGATCTTCAAAATTGCATCCACAACTAGAATTTTCGTCACGCTATATCAACGCAATAATAATAAGTATCGCGTTAGAGTTAACCTTACACCGTATTTAAGAAATATTCGAGTCGATAAATTCATAGCAGTCTCGAATTCACATTAGTAACGCCTGAGATGATCCCCATGTAAAAGGGTACAAAGGCAGCGAGATCCAACGGGCAACCAATAAAAGCAGTCGGGCATTTGTAATACTTACGCGAACAATTCATGACTTTTTACCGTCAATTTTTAATAAAAGCTAATGGAGGCTTCGCTACTACTAATGCACCTTTCCAGAAGAGGAGGAGGAGGAGTAGCAGGGGGGCTAAAGGCTGAGGAGGGTCGCGGTGTATATGGTACAGGCACATCTATCCCCTTTTCGGTCACCGAGCTGTCGCATAATTTGTTATAAAGAGCGCTAAACACGTTGCCCGGGACCGTCGGTTATGAAATATGGCAACCCTCATGTAATAATAACAACAACAGATTATTCGTCGACCGAATTAGTATTGTTGGCGACAAGTCGCTGAAAATGCATTTGCTAATAAAGCTACAACGAGATCGCGCGAGGGCTCTCGACACAATGGGAAACATGTCAAGTTGAAACTGACACTGTACTTATTGTACTCGAAACGTTTTCGAGTATTTTGGCTTGCGCGCGGCACGGCGGGGACGGGCACGGGGGTTAAGTTGCCACTGATTCCGCTTTTGTTTTCGATGGCCTATTTTAAACGCATTATTATACCGTGGGCTCTTAATTATTATACTGCTCTCTTCACAAGCAGCCAACAGGAAATAACACGTGACAGAAGCATTTCAAACGATTTTTCGCGTTTTCCATTCTATGGGACTTTCTCAGTTTGAAAAACTTCATGTTAATTGTCAATAAGAAGTTTAAAATCTTGAAAAGCTTTTCGGATCCGACCCTGTTTGGATTTTTCATATTTTGAATACTTCATTCAAATATTTGTTTCTAATCTTATTTGAATATCCAAAATATCCAACAATGAAATATTCAATAAATGAAATACTAAAACATCCAAATATTCATCGTTATCTGCAATTACTAAACAAAAAAAATTTTGGGTGTTTCATTCTCACCAGCAGGGGCGCAACAAATTCACAAATTGACTGGTTCTTAAAAATGACTAAAAAAAAAAGTCAGCAATGAGTTCAACTGAGTTGAGTTCGGCTTTACAAATGACAAAAAAAAGTAAAAAAAAAGGTCATTTCGACTATTTGAACTGTTTCAATCGAACTTTCAAATTAGGTTATTACCTGGAATTGACTGGGTGCCCAACCCAAATCGAGGCCCACCCTTGTTGCGCCCCTGCCCACCAGTCCCTAATGCTGGTGGGTGGGCAATCCCTCCGGACTATGTCGGTGTGATTTCCTTGGATAGATTATTTAGGCAAATGCTGGGGCAGTAATATTCCACAGATGAAATCTTTTATTCTCTTCTGTCTTTATTTCATCCGTCTAATTTTTCTCACCCGAACCATCACCCACAAATTCCCACGATTCCTGAAAGCAGGTTGAAGGGACCTTCCGGCCTAGTCCGGATGGACTGCCCGCCCACCAGTATTTTTGCCTAAACGATTGAAGGAAACGAACGAAGGCAGGTTAAGTCAAATTCTATTGCACAAATATGAACAAAACATTTGCCTTGTCTATGGATGGAGAATTTTAAAATCCTTTCTTATCTCAACTTAAAATTCTTTTCTTGTGGACTAGGTTAGAGACTAATTTAATCCTAATACAATCCACGGAAATCTACAGATTTTCATCGAGTTTCTACGTATTTTCAGAAAACTGACCTTGTAACACTACCCCGCGTCTTTCAGAAGGTGTCAACAAAATTTTATTTTTTACTGAAAATTGTTTTTCGCATTTGACTTTTTGGCGCTCCTAGACATCTGGCGCCTAGAGCGACCGCTTCTCCCGCTGTACCCCTGGTCTGGCGCTAATTAGGTATACTACACAAAATCTAGAAAATAAAATGAGGAAAATTCAAATGGGAGGAGTAGTCGTGGGAAAGAAAAAAGTATGGACAATATTTTACGCGGTTGATATAGTATTGATGGCGAACAATGAAGAGGGGATAATGGAAATAATGAGAAAAATGGGAAGATACATCGTAGAAAGAGGCCTAGAGATGAACAGGCATAAATCGAAAATAATGGGAGACAGAAAAGTTGGTGCAAGAACGAAAAAGATAATATTTACATGGTAAGGAAAAAAAATTAAGGAAGTAAAAATGTACAACAACCTAGGCTACTTCATACAGAAGAACAACGGAAACGAAGAGCAAATAAGAAACTTAAAAAAAAGGCAACTGCAGCCTTAGGGAAAGTATGGATCATATCTGAAGGAAAGTTGGGAAAAGAAAATGTATTTATTTGAAGTACTGATAGAGATTATACTGATGTAAACTTCTTCCTCGGGAATCCGACACTACCCAGTCGTACGGACGGCTGGGTGTCTTTTGAAGATTTCCCCTCTTCGACGAAAACAAAAAAAAAACTGATGTATGGAGCGGAAATATGGGGATGGCCAGAACACAAAGTAATCGAAGGAGTACAAAACAAATACATGAAATGGACCCTCAAGCTTGATCAAACACCAAGTTACCAAAGAAAAGAGGAGGAAACACTAAAACATGTCCTAGAAAATGTGAGCACACGGGGAAAGAGCAAGAAAGTTGGATAATATGGACAAGGAAAAGGAAGGAAAAGGAGAGGGAAAAAATGAAGAGCACGATAGTGATACGTAGAAAAAAAAGAACACACACGCACACACACACCACACCTAATGTAAATAAGAAAAACGAGTTTGTTAATAAAGCTATTACCTATCTGTCTATATCTCTATCCACAAAATCGTCACTCAAAATCTACTAATTGCTTGTTGGAAAGAGAATTTTAAGATTGTTCTCCCTTTTCCCCTATTTAAATTGGTCACTATGTTGCTGCAGTGCTCCACGTAATTCATTTCAAAATAGAATGATAAAAAATTTACTAGTTTTTCAATAAACTTGTCTCACTTCTAAATATAATTAAATATATCGACCTACTAAATTGGATTATAGAAATTTTAAATGTTTGTTAATCATAGGCGAATAGATCAAACTTTCAGTTATCTGACGCTTCCTTTTCGATGTTCCACCCCTTGAATCGTGTAGATAACGATAGCTATCAATAGAATAATTTCTGGGATACAAATGGAGTAAAAGATCAAAAACTGTAGATACATTTTAGGCACGCATTGTTGAGTGTCCTAATTTGTTTATTGATTTAACATCAGTTAATGCATTTAAATCGTTCTGATTGTAGAATCGTTCCCCACGGACGTGAGCGGCGGTAACGGTAACTGTTTATAAAATGTTCCCGGGAGAGAGTAAGAGAAGAGGGATGTGCGGTAATAAAGTTTGTGAAGTGATTTAAATGGGGTCGAAAGGGTGGTTAGTTATTCGTATACGAGGGGGTGTGCATTCGAGGCTACGCTGCGCTCGCTTTCATTTTCGCTTTCGCTTTCGGAGGCCTCGTTGGCTGGACAACAGACGTGCAAAATAATAGAGACGATACTTTTAAACGAAAGACGCTCCTATGTCATCGTTCGCGCGTTAAATTCGGGATAAAAGGAACAATTGGACCGGAGCCGATTGGGATAACGCGATCCGATTAAGATTTTGGCAGCAGCAATATAATTAAAAACTAATGTGATACCCCAGTTACCGCATACATTAAAAAATTGAGAGAGAATGAAGACACGCAAATAAACTGAATAGAATTTATATATATAAAAGAAAGTCCTTTTAGTTACACTTTTTATAACTCAAGGACGGCTGAACTGATTTGGCTGAAAATAGGTGGGGAGGTAGCTTACAACCAGGAGACGGACGTAGGATATCTTTTAACCCGTTCCCATGGAAAAAAAAATCGGTTATCTGTAAAGTCGGTTTACTGACGATAATTGAATGTAACAACGTCATAAGAAAATACTGATGGAATGGTTTCATTTTTCAAAAGAAAATTTTAATTTTATTTGTTTGATAGATATTTTGTATGGATATAGAGAAGGAGGTAAATCGAAATGTATTATTGTATAGCAGCTGTCCACGCGGACGCATCGCTCACTCAAGTAGGAGAGAGACAGATGTCGAACGCTGCCGAACGCGGAGGCCGATTGTGCCTCTTTGTCGCTCGTTCCCCGCTCTCGCTTGCACTTCAAGCCTTAAATGGAACGCCTCAGAGCGAGGTAACGCCGCATGAGTCATGTTTTTTCGTGCGTACAGCCGGCTCCATCGAATTATAAGACGTTGTCACGTCAAAAACGTGGTATAACAAAACGCAACTGAGATGGAATAACAAAACGCAACTGAAAGCTGAACGTAATGTTGTCGATGGTTAAGTATGGTGTTTTATTTATAGTCAGATTTACTTGAAGCTTGGCATTAATGTTCTTCTCTTTCATATAAAATTAGTGACATACATACTTATTTCAACATTTCACAAAATTCTACCTCTTTAGGAAGCTGAAAAGGGTTTGCAAAGATTACATGTTTGTTATTGGTCCGATTTACTTGAAACTGGTTAAAAAATTCAATTTCTGTTGGGGGGGAGGAGTGATGAAGAGGAGTTGCAATGTTTAAATGGAACATATATAATTTGTGGTCAGATTTACTTGAAACTTGGTCTTAACGGTTTGTCATTTAATTTCCTAAAAGACCTATCTCGACATTTTAAAAAATTCCACCTCCAAAGGGGTGAGGGGGGTAAAAAAGTGTTGCAATTTTTGTTTGGGACATACTCGGATTTACTCGAAGGTTGCTCATTGTTGAAATTAAGCAAATACGTGTTTTGGCAATTTTTAAAACTCAACCCTTAAGAATTATGTGGCTACATATATTTGCCACATATATTTTTGTTACGATATAATATCACTTTTGTATATAGCTTTGATATTTTTTCCCAATTCAACATTGTAATGTATAGTGCAATTCTTTCTATTGTAAATATTTCCTATTGTTATTATGTAAATATCTTTTCAAATGTATCTTCTCAAAACCTTTTGTATCTGTACCTTTCTATTATTCTCTCTACAAATTACTTTAGCTACTGCTTCTACACGTGATAGAAG
>NW_020439516.1:1672600-1673007 GCF_000699045.2 Agrilus planipennis | reverse complement strand
TATACATAAACCTCAGCGCGTAATATGTTAGATATCTAACATATGTTTTACAAGTGACCCAAATTAGTCACTGACATATACTGTAGTTTTTATTTTAACAACAATCCTCTTCAAGAAATTATCATACAAATTACATGAATATTTTTTTACATTTATAGAAAAGAAAAGGTTAGACGCCTTCGAAATGTGGTGTTACAGGCGAAAGATGAGGATAACGTGGGTAGAAAAGGTTAGAAATGAAGAGGTATTAGAAAGAATAGGTGAACAGAGGACTCTATGGAAGTCAATAAAAAATAGGCGAGACAGGTTGGTAGGACACCTTCTTAGGCATGAAGGTCTAGTCAGAGACATATTAGAGGCAGAAACAGGAGTTAGGAGGGGTAGAGGTAGACCTAGATTAGATTACT
>NW_020439516.1:1632574-1671580 GCF_000699045.2 Agrilus planipennis | reverse complement strand
ATGATGAGTAAAAATGGTAAAAAAAATAGATAGAAAATTATCATTAGTTCTTTAATTTTCTACAAGTATAAAATATTTTTTAAGAAAACCTTACAGGCATTTGCTCATTTTTTAAATATTGGAGTTTTTCTAGATAAATAGTGGTGTTTGCATTATATCACCAGCTGCAGAAATTAAGTATGATTCATATTTTTTTGTTTGAAGTGATTGAGTATAGTTTTTCTATCGTTATGTTATAGTTTCTTCGGTTCAGCAGCAAATAATTCTTCTATATGTTTCCTTATTTACTTTTGTCACCCGTTTTGATCGGATAGAGGGCACTGATGACAAAGTAGTTTGCTTAACGTAAAAGATCAGAGCCAAAAATGGGTTGCAAATAATTTTACTGATGTAAAATGAACATCAATCATTTTATACCAAAGTATTTACAACCTCATTTTGTTTCTGATCTTTTACACATTGTAATAAAAGAAAGAAATGGAATCCATAGTTTCTTTAGCTTTGGGTTCATCTAATAAGTGAAGTTTTTCGAATCGTTTTGTAAGAATTTTGGATTATATGCATTTATTAGCATACCACGTCTTATAGTTTTCAGTTTTACACAGTTGGCGTATTCGATATTGTTTTGAGGGCTGTTTTGTCTTAATTCATAGAATTTCGTAGTTCCTTCCTGATTTGGCAGGTGCTGATATCAATTTGGAACTTCAAAATTCCATGGACCACGACATTGAACCCGGAAAACGATATCGATCCAATATTTTAGATTATCCATTTCCAAGGAGTCTAGACATTTTTGGGCTCTCTTCAGTTAAAAAATTAGAAGGCATTCACGGAATGTCTTTTTGTTCCCTTTTTGTGTTTCTCATACCTTCAATAGCCAATGTGAGCAACTTTCATTCATCATTTTAATCATTACTAATTTTTAAAAACTTTCTTGTATTCCAATTTAGTTTATTTGAATGGTCAGTGTCATAAGGTGAAAAGAACATGTAGAAAACGTAATTCTTTATTGACCACCTCTCTACGTTAACTGGTTAAGTTCACAGTCTTCTCATACAAAACTAAAGCATAGTTTATACAACCATTAGAATCCAACACCTAAGGCTGATTTTTAGTATTTACTGTTTAAGTAACTCCTGACGTTTTAAGAAAAAAAGAAAGAAAAGGCTTATTCAAAAGGCCAACAGCAGATACGTATTCATATAGGGCAGCTTAGGAGAGAGTTTTATGAGTCGGTTCAAAAGCGGAGCGCGTTTGAAGTTTTTGCAAAAGAAGGAAACTCCTATGATGGGTAATTGGCAAAAGCCTTAGCGTAAGCGAGTGAAGCGAGAAAGGATCAGAAAGAGGAGCAGGCGAAGAAGAGAACAGAAATATGTATACCACTACCACCAACACCATCAGAGCAGTACCACCACCACCACCAACGAACGACATCGGGTCCTCGACAGAGGCAAAAGCTTTGAAGATGTTGCCGCTTCGACTCCTTTAATCTGTTTGCTTTTGCACTTGCGGCAAAACGTTTACAAAAGCAAGGAAACGGATACGGTAGTTTCATTTACTTACAGTTCTCGAGGCGAACGGATAAAGATGACAAGGGCTTTGCTAATTGGAAGAAATTTGAACTAAATACCGGAACTGAAACAGCTTCATACAAAAAGGGACGGGGATTTTAGAAAAGGCGGCAATTGGCCAGATTTTCTTACTGTTTTCATTCAAACCAAAAAAACAAAGAACAGTTTTATCGAAGCAACTAGGGCTAGGTATTTGTTAATAAATCGATTATTGCATTTTTGGTATGACTCCGAGTAGCATTTAGAGTATGGGTGGAATATGGCCCAAACTTGTACTCGCAATTTTGAAGTACGGCCATGTATACAAACTTCTGATGCGACCCATATTACGCCTTGGAATATATGGCCCGTATTAAGTAATAATCTAGGGTCCGGAACAGAAATCGTAATCAGGTCCATACATAAAATTAAATTTAGGCCAATTAAATAAAATAAAATTATAATCTAATAAGATTGTAGATCCAGCCCGGATTACGTTTACAGGTTTTGTTCATCAGTGAAAAATATATAATGATATTTTTTATTCCACTTATATCAAATAGTACAAAATCCCAGAATAAAATGTTTTGTATAGTCAAGAATTCTGTGTCAATTAAGTAAATAATTATTCTTTATCAGAAGATGAACTGCTCGATATAGTTCCTTTATTTCGTAAAAGTTCTTCGTTTTGTTGTGGTTTTTTTTTAGAATCACGATCTTTGTAGCCTTCATCCCAGTTAGGATTAAATAGGTTTGTGAGAAAAGGGGATGGCTGTTACATAAACCTCAGCGCGTAATATGTTAGATATCTAACATATGTTTTACAAGTGACCCAAATTAGTCACTGACATATACTGTAGTTTTTATTTTAACAACAATCCTTTTCAAAGAATTATCACATAAACTACATGCATATTTTTTTTACATTTATAAATATTTTAACCAGTAAAAATGGTAAAATATTTTTTTAAATAGATAGAAAATTATCATTACTTTTTTAACAATGTTTGTTAATTTAATACAGAAAATTATTTTAGAAATATGTAAATACATACTATAATATAAAAACATTGAATATGGTTAAAATAAAAATTATAATTTTAGGCCCGGATCAGAAAAGTATTGTTTTTCATATTATGGATTAATTCCGGTTGATGAAATTAGGCCCATTTTTTAAAAGGAAGGGAAACTATAAAAATATCCGGACTTGAAAATAAAATGCATAATGCATATAGAAAGAAATTTATTACACTAGTAATACGTAACATAACTACCCTTCTCTGTTAAATCTTTGATTATTCATACAAGAACAGATTAATTANTTCATCTAATCACTCTTTCCAAATTTCATTCTCTTCTGATTCGATCCCTACTTTAGTTAAAATACCACTAGCTCCACCCTTTTAATCTTCGTTAAAATTTATTTTCAAAACTACTAACACTTCCGATCTATTATTCAATTGTTCCACTTCTTCCTTCAGCGATTGTTAATTAAATTTGTTAAGTTTTCATTGTGTTTCATTTAGTAATTTTACTTTTGCAAAGTGTGTTAAATTCCACCAAAAACCTAAAATGAAATGTTGCTGCTACGTTTGTATATGAAATCTAAGATGGCGACATTACATAAAATTAAAACGTTGTGAGGGTGAATTGGGAGTTAAAAGGTTTTAAGGAGAAACAATATTAATTTCTGCGAGCAAAACCGCGGGGAAAAGCTAGTCTTTGTATAAATAAATAAAATACGTTTGAGATTTTCACTAATTACTCACTAATTAATTTTGTTAGTGAACAGAAGTCATAACAAATTTTTCGTCAACCTTCGCTTTATTTAGATAATGAGTGTTGTATGAGACTGTGATATTGCAAAAACACATTAACCACAGCAAAACAGGAGAGGATAACACTTACTTAAAGAAAGTTAATTAGTGACAAATCTGTACCGACTTTCAATTCAATTCAATTACAATTGCTCAGTTGATTATAAAATCTTTCATTTTGGTCAAATAGATCATTATTGCAAGTACGTACAATTATTTTTACATTTGAAAGACTGTCTTTATGTTCATCGAAGCGAATATTAACATTTCTTCTCGTTTGACCTTCATACATTAACCTTTGGGAAAAATCCACTTCCAAAGTTAGCTTGTAGAGCTCAGAGTTTTCAGACCCTATGATAAGAAGCAAGATATGGGCGTATGATGTAATAACAGAATGCTAATGTTCTAGAATACAATGTAAAAAAAAGGAAGAAAGACAAGAAGATGATGAGATATTTAACGAGTAGTAGGTGTAAAGCAGTAGCTCTAGGGGAGGTATATACTGAAGAACAAGATAATCTTCCAGAACCGGCGTCAAATAAATTTACTCAATTGTAATTCAAATGAAACGTTGTCAACAAATGCTATTATTATAATATTGAAGAAATCATAGCACAGAAACTCTTGCTTTAATTGGATACTAAAATTTTTAAACCATTATTGCTTGCCTACCATTAAAATAATTGTACTATTTATAGAGAGTATTAGCTATAAACACCGAGTAAGTAGAATGCACATCTTGTCGACTTAATGTGTTTGGGTTCCCCGCCTTGTCCTTTCTCCGAGAAATGATTAAGATCAACAGATTAAGACGCCCCAGATTACGAGACGACGTCGACGTCGGTGGTCGTAATGCGTCGCTCGTGCAAACGACGCCTACGTCCAGCTAGCAACGGTTAGCGTCACGTTTGCCGTGTGCCCGTCCGACGGCATGTCACTCGGTCGCGTCGATTATTCCGTTTCACTTTGACTATCTGACCTCGTCGGGGTTTGGGGACACATGGCGAACAATTAATACGTGACCACTTTATTATTCCGAAAACGTCTTTAATACCAACGAAAACGATTCAAGAGGCAATCGATGACATTTCAGGATAATTATTTGCAGACAGACATATCAGACGCCGCGATTGAAAGTATACTTGCTGCGTTAACAGTTCGACCCACGTCCCGAGGATTTCAGACTATATTATGACGAGTCGCAAGATCCAGAAACAGATCGGGTATCATAACTTGATCCTTCTAAAATTTGGATTTAAGTATTGGAAAATACAAAATATACAAAATGGGCAAAAAAAGAAGTCCAACTTCCATATAATGATTATCAATTTCATGGAATAGAACACCATGATTTAACTCTATAATATTGGGTTGTTCGGAAAGTCATTTCGTTTTTTCCCGACAGAGGATTTAATTGTATTCTTTTGCACCCAACTTCACATTTAAGCCGTATAATTTTTATATGCTTTGAGAGCTCATATAGCAAGGCTTGTGTGTGAAAAATTCCAATTAATTCTACGCAGTAGTTTTTGGTTGGTGCCCTTTTAAATATGGAGATTTTCGACATATCTTACTGTTTTACTACAGAAAGGGTAAAAATGCTGTTCAAGCCAGAAAGAAATTGACTGATGTGTATGGAGAAGGTGTGTTGACAGTACGCCAGTGCCAGAACTGGTTCGCTAAATTTCGATCCGGCAATTTTGATGTCGAAGATGCACCACGTTCGGGAAGGCCGGTTGAAGCTGATAAAGACGCGATAAAGGCATTAGTTGATGTGAACCGGCGAATAACAACACGTGAGATCGGATTGAGGTTAAATTTATCAAATTCAACAGTTTATGACCACTTGAAAGGCCTGGGATTATCCTCGAAGCTCGATGTATGGGTTCCCCATGTTCTCACAGAGAGAAATCTGTGTCGCCGCATTGACGTCTGCGATTCGCTTCTCAAACGTCACGAAAATGATCCGTTTTTGAAGCGCATCATCACTGGGGACGAAAAATGGGTTGTATATAACAACGTCGAACGCAAGAGGTCATGGAGCAAAAAAGATGAACCGGCTCAAACCATTACCAAAGCCGATATTCACCAAAAAAGGTGATGCTGTCTGTTTGGTGGGATTTTAAAGGAATCGTTTTTTTGAGCTTTTACCGGATAACACAACGATTAATTCGGAAGTCTGCTGTTATCAGCTGGACAAACTGAATGATGCACTTCAACAGAAAAGGTCAGAACTAATCAACAGGAAAGGTGTAGTGTCTCACCAAGACAACGCGAGACCTCACACAAGTTTGGTCACTCGCCAAAAGCTTTTACAGCTTGAATTGCCCTCGTTGTCCTTCATGTTTCAGAAGATGTCCTACCATCCTCATTCCACTTTTTCTTTTGGAACGAGGTTCCTTACTGCACGTTACGACGCCCAGGAGTTGCTAGTTAGCAAAAATCAGCCTTTACACATGAATTTCTTTTTGTCCCTTAGTTTGAAATCCTACAAACGGCGTCGTAAAAGTCATCCGTAGTACTACTTGCTGAACCGAATCCTCAGATGAGATCCAACAAGATCGAAATCGCGAGTCGCGCTTGGTAGTTTCGACAGAACCCTAACCACCAAGAACTTCCTTGTTTAATTTTGGTAACGTGTCTATCACGTATGGTGAGCTATGCCGTGAATTCAGTTCAGCAGGTAGGTATCCATCCATGTAAATGGATCTTGTTCAATATATTAAATTGCATTTGTTATAAGATTGTCAGTTTTTGTTTCAATAAATATCTTCGCCAAAATTCATGACTAATTAATGTTTGTCGAATAGCGTAAGAAACTTCATTCCTATCGGGTGTCCCACGAGACCAACCAACATGTTTGGTTTCTATATATTCCTCTCATCATCATAAAGTCTTCGCATTTTCCTATAACTAGAAGAACCCATATCCTTGACTATTTGACAGTAATCTAATCTAGGTCTACCTCTACCCCTTCTAACTCCCGCTTCTGCATCTAATATCTCTGACTAGACCTTCATGCCTGAGTACCTATCTCGCCTATTTCTTATTGACTTCCATAGAGTCCTCTGTTCTCTTATTCTTTCTAATACCTCTTCATTTCTAACCTTCTCTGTCGAAGGTATCCTCATCATTCACCTGTAACAGCAAATTTCGAACACTTCTGACCTTTTCTTTTCCGCAGCGCGCACTGTCCATGTTTCGCACCCGTACAGCGCCGTACTCCAAGCAATCTCTATTCTCTTAATTTTTTTGTCCAATATTTCCGTATTTCTAACCTTTTATATCATGATTAGAGATCAATTTTCCACTATAAAATTCGACAAGTGTTGCGGTTTATTAACCCCCTGCTTATAAAGTTTCACCAAATGTCCAGTGGATCATTATAAGTTACTTCAATTAATACTTCGAGCAATTAATTTTTTCGTAATTAGTAAGAGTCACACAGATTGGTCTTACTCTAACGTGAGCATGTTCGTTTTTATTATACTGTACAGTTATAATTAACGTGGTATGGCAATTAAGTTGTCTACTGTGTATAACTGTTGTATAACCTATCGGAAAAGTTCTAATAGTATTATAGAGCTTGACAAGCGTAAGCTGAGTATATAAATAAGCGCTGGGGCTGCATCTAATACGTCCCGTTGATATGTTAATGCGAGATAGGTCGTGATATCATCAGCCACAGCGTTTAAATTGTCCTTTATACGACGTTGTCGGTTGTTACCGTTTTCATGTAGAACACGAAATTTTATGTTATTACTTATTGTTTATAATGTACCTATATCATTAATATTTCGCATTGTTAATTGTGTTAATAATACGTTTCGTCGTTGTTGCTGCTATCACCTTTAGAGCATTGGTGCGCAAAGTCAAAGGTCCCGGCGATAGTGTGAAAAAAAAAATAAAAATGAATTTTCACATTAATATTTAATACTATCACTACTGAGTTTCTTAAAGTGTTTCGGTTTGTTTCCTAAAAAATTCTACAGAAAGAATTATCAAGGTATAGTCCACCATGTCCTATAGTCCTAACCCAAAGTTCAGTCAGCTCTTTGTGAGACCTTGGTAAAATCATTCTTTGGGATGGGATGCACAGAACTCCGGAACTGTAGCAGTACGGTTGAGGCTAAATGCTAGGTTTGGTAGAACTTTAATACGTATATGTTCTTTGATTTTATTGAGTGTAATTTTCGTAGTATATGCGGTCTTGTATTGTCTTGTTGAAAAAGCACCAGTTTTTGGTCTACTAATTAAAGCTGGATAGTTCTAAGATAAAACCTCACATATTCGTGTCAGTTAACCAGAATATATCTCGGCAGTGACAGTTAGACAATTTAGAATTATCTTAAAGTACACTAAACCTTCATAATTCCATCATCAGATAAATAATAACGCTTTCGACTCGATTGGTAATTGTCCTTTGTCCAAACCTGTTTTACCATGTCTGGGTTGTTTAGATAAATCTATTCTCGTTTGAGAAAACCATCACTTTTGGGCAGGGCAAGGAGTTACTTTCAAATGTCTTTTCGACGTTTTACCTGACCCAAATCCAATTTTGGGGTACTATTCTTACTTGTGGGTGTTTCAGCCTCCTTTGAGGAATCGTGGGTATGGGTGATGGGTAGTGATTGTGGTGATAAACAAAACGGATGAAATGAAGACAGAAGACAGTGAAAGATTATCTTTGGAATATTACTGACTCATTTGTCTAAATGATCTAAGGAAATCACAGAAAAACCTGGATCAGGACAGGCAGACCCGGAATCGCAATGGTCTAAATCTTTAGGCCATGTCGCTCGGTTCATGGGGTAGTATTCGGCAACATTGATAGGCCCAAATGAGTCCTATAGTCTGACTCCCTTCCTAATATTTACAATACTTCTCTACGTTGCAGCTCCAGCTCTATAACTGCCTGTTGCTCTTTATACAAATTAAGTATCACTCTTCTATCTCTGTAACTCATCCCTACTGGTACTGGGTTGGTTTTCAATAGCCTCCATTGTAGCTTTGATATGCCATATACTGCTAGATAACCAAAACTTCATTGTTAACAATGCGCCGTTTACTCATTAACCCCTTCAATCTTCTATATATTTCATATACTTATGGTCCTCTTGGTTTTAAGTTATTGAAACGTCTTACGCCGTCAATAAACAAACACAGTATGGTTAGCATAAAGTAAAACTCTTCATGGAACTATAGAAATGTCTTAACAACATACGACATGATAAATTAGACGTATCAAATTTTGGATTATGAAATCTGACATTACTTATTATTACGAGATATTCACTGTAATAATACCTAATCTACCGTAAATGTGTTTGTGAGTTGCTTAACCTTTCAATTAACCATGGATAAAACGGCCAAGAAATTTACTTTTCGATGGAAGATCGTACGTGTAGTTGGATTTAGCTGGTGATGGAGATGTTTGATTAAGAGATGAAAAGGTTGCTTACATCGAGTTTCTATAGTCAGGATGTTTTGACTTAATGAGAGCCTTTAATTAAAAATCGTCAATTTCGAGGTATTCGAGTTGGAATTAAACAATTGGAATGTACTGAGCAGGTTTAAGTATCAGATACAATAAACTGTAATGATATGTTGTCAAAATTAAATTTTTAGAATTGCTTAAAATGTGAGTGCTTTTCACCATCGATAACGGTATCTATCGTCCAAATTTGGAGAAGTTCAGCTAGTTGGATATAAAATTATAACTTTTCTGATATTTACCGATTTAAATCGCTTTCCCTGACTTGTTTATATCCACGTTCCACGTCAGATTTAACGGAGATCTCGTTCGCGTCCTCGTTTCCGTCTTATCTTTTGAAATTAAAATATCGGCAACGATGTGCGTGGTCGTATAACAAAGGGACGCGTTGTCGGTAACTTCGGGTTTTCCCCATTGCGTTTGTTCAGATGATCAGATACATGTATCAGATTTTGAAAGTGAGTGAGATAGAGTCAGGAGCTGACGATGGACGGTGTGAGAGAGAAAGAGAGAGATAGAACGATTGGAGCGGTAACGGAGGCGGCAGCCGTTCTTTTGTTCCGATATTGAAATGGAATCGTTTGACTGTAAATAATTTGCTTTCGTACCCCTTGGGTCCGACCGCACCCCCCACAGCCCCCCGCGTTTTCGCCCCGGCAAACTTATTAACGGGGCTGTTGCTGATGCCGACGCTGCTGTCAACGGGCGACTAAAGTCGCTGTACCAACACTCCGATCTTCTTATGTTTATGAAATATTGTTCCGTCAATTTTATCGTTTTGTCTTTTGTTCGAAGAAAATGGGAAGAAACCGTTTCTTTTCCGACCTTTAAACGATTTTTTATTTAATAAAGCTGATGGGCACATATTTTTCTCGTAATAATTAATCAATTTTATCAGACTGAAACGATATATATATACCTACACTGATTGTTGCATTGGTGCGCAAAGTCAAAGGTCCCGGCGATAGTGTGAAAAAAAAAATAAAAATGAATTTTCACATTAATATTTAGTACTATCACTACTGAGTTTCTTAAAGTGTTTCGGTTTGTTTCCTAAAAAATTCTACAGAAAGAATTATCAAGGTATAGTCCACCATGTCCTATAGTCNGTGAAAGTTTTATTTTATTCGCTGAATTAGTATTTACTCAAAAAGATAGTGGCATGAAACTCGGGTTAGCTTTTTATAATGTGAAGTAAAAAACGCAGCTTTCCAAATTTACATACAACAATTTCCCAATTAGTTCAGTTGTTGTTGGTAAATTTCATCAGGCCAAGGGCAGATGAAAACTGAATTCAAAGTTTGGCATTTGTGTCTAGGCTCAATACTTAACACGATTAGATGCGATGAAATGTAAAGCACGTATTAGGACAATACACTCCGTTCGATTGTATAAATACTACAAAGATCGATATCTTTATCAGTTTGTTATCGGTTGGTTAATGAACGTTTATAGAAATGGACAAGAAAATGCAGGTAAGCGAATCAATTCTTCTGGCTAAACTAAATATGTGTTAGTTTTAATATTATACATTTATTTCGATAATTATAACGTCATGTACCTGTAGGATGTTGGTTTAAGCAATTCTATTAGAAGAAGGAGATTAGAAAGAGAAAGATGGAGTGTATTTATATTAATAGATGTAGGTATAAAATACCTGTTTTGTAATGCATGCAATCTATTAAATAATATAAAAAATAATGGCATATAAAACCAATAACTATTCGAAATCTGCGTTAATATCGGTGAATTTTTGTGACCTACAATACTTTGTAAAGGGCCATGGAAGGAGATATGAATGAAACTAAGTTGGTTATTACTTTCTCACAAGGCTTTAAAATTGCAAAATACCCATTTCTTTTAATTTTTTCATTGTATAACTCGACATAATGGTCGCATTTCTACATGTATGTTGTAGAGAATCCAAAAGCTATTACTTTGATTAGTGAAAAGATCAATTTGAACAGATATTGTAAAAAAATGTCACTTTTTTATATTTTTTAAGCATTTTTATAAAGCGAATGAAATCATGTAGAACCTGATCGGTCATTATATTTATTAAGCATTCTGATAAAGCGAATGAAATCTTGTAGAACCTGATCGGTCAGTCCGTCACTGAAACGTTAAAAGGTTTCATCCGAAACGTCAACAGTTTGTTGGTCTAGATATAGAAATTGAATCGAAATATGGAGATTTGTTATTACATTCTGAAATACGATTGTTAAGTCGGGGCAAAGTTCTTAATAGATTTGTAGATTTTTGATGATATACAAATATTTCTTCACGAAATCTGTGAAAATGATCTCGAACTCAATGATAAACAATGGTTTTTAAGACTTAAGAGGCATAATGAACCATTATAATGATTTCAAGGTACGACTCCAAGGCAATAACCACACAATTTTGAAAATGTATGAGGAATGGAAGAGTTTTACTTCAAAATTGATATTATTTGAAACTGACATAAAAACTAAAAAATTTCATTTCTTTCCCTTGTTAAAAAGGGAACATGAAAAAGAAAATATCGATGAACACAATCTAAATATGTTCGAAAGTTGGATTTCGGTCATTAAAAGTAAATATGAAAGTCGGTTTCAAAGTCTTAAGAAACATGGAGAAATGTTTACATTTATAATAAAGCCCGATGAAATAGAAGAAAATATTATAAATTTGCAGTATTTTGAATATCTAAGAATTGACAATTTTAGTNAAAGAACTCAAAATCTTTTAAACAAACTTTATTCCTAAGAAACACTTTTGGACAATTACTTACTAGCAATACCCTATGGGCGGCAGCTAATCAGACATAAAAAGTCTTAAAAGTAAAAGTACAGTAAAGGTGAAGATGCACCTGTATTTATAAATTAAATTAGCTGATGCTGCAATAAGTGCGAAAACAGATTACCTGACTACCTACTATAATAATAATTTGTAAAATTCAAGGAAATATTGATATGATCTGAACAGGTTGATTTTGACCCGCGGCCAAGAAAGATTGCCGACCCCTGGTCTAAATTCTCCAAAAAATAAAAAAAAAGGCAGAGAGATTTTAGCCTGGACTAATAATACGTGAAAGTTTTATTTTATTCGCTGAATTAGTATTTACTCAAAAAGATAGTGGCATGAAACTCGGGTTAGCTTTTTATAATGTGAAGTAAAAAACGCAGCTTTCCAAATTTACATACAACAATTTCCCAATTAGTTCAGTTGTTGTTGGTAAATTTCATAATTATATAATGGCATGAAACTCGGGTTAGGTTAGGTTTGGTTAAACTCGGGTTAGCTTTTTATAATATGAAGTAAAAAACGTAGCTTTCCAAATTTACATACATCAATTTCCCAATTACTTCAGTTGTTGTTGGTAAATTTCATCAGGCCAAGGGCAGATTGTAACTATTTTCTTAATAAAATATATCTTATAATTTACTAAAACGCTGTTTTATTACGAAAATATCTCTGACCCAAACGTCTCTTTAATACTCGCATTTTGGTTGTGTTTTAATTCTCAAAAGTTCGGGAGAATTTAATTTTCGAATCAAGTTCGAGTTACACACGGAGTACAATAAAAATTATGATGATGATTATGAAAAGTGCAAAGATAAAAATACAAATGTCTAATTAGCAATTTATTCGTTGAAGGCTGGATATTTACAAACAAATATATAATTTAAGACGAGTGGTTGCGTGGGGATAAGCAGGGTGGAAAGGGTGAGTGGTGGAACAACAATATGTATTGTACATATGCATCTGTACATGAACGACTACAAATTTACAAGTATCTATTGCACGAAGACATAAATAGGTAAAGATAAGGCAGGACAATAGAACCAGAATAAAATGTAAATTTGGGAGTATTGAATCGTATGTCCTGCTGTGTTCAAGTAGAAGAAAGCAATTGTAATTTCATTTTAATGACAGGAAAGTTTGCTATTAGAAAAACCTAATTTCCTGTGATACAAACATCTGTTGTGATCCTGAAAGCCTATACAAACAGATTACCTGACTATCGTCTATAATAATAGTTTATTAAATTCAAATATTGATATGATCTGAACANTAAAAGTACAGTAAAGGTGAAGATGCACCTGTATTTATAAATTAAATTAGCTGATGCTGCAATAAGTGCGAAAACAGATTACCTGACTACCTACTATAATAATAATTTGTAAAATTCAAGGAAATATTGATATGATCTGAACAGGTTGATTTTGACCCGCGGCCAAGAAAGATTGCCGACCCCTGGTCTAAATTCTCCAAAAAATAAAAAAAAAGGCAGAGAGATTTTAGCCTGGACTAATAATACGTGAAAGTTTTATTTTATTCGCTGAATTAGTATTTACTCAAAAAGATAGTGGCATGAAACTCGGGTTAGCTTTTTATAATGTGAAGTAAAAAACGCAGCTTTCCAAATTTACATACAACAATTTCCCAATTAGTTCAGTTGTTGTTGGTAAATTTCATCAGGCCAAGGGCAGATGAAAACTGAATTCAAAGTTTGGCATTTGTGTCTAGGCTCAATACTTAACACGATTAGATGCGATGAAATGTAAAGCACGTATTAGGACAATACACTCCGTTCGATTGTATAAATACTACAAAGATCGATATCTTTATCAGTTTGTTATCGGTTGGTTAATGAACGTTTATAGAAATGGACAAGAAAATGCAGGTAAGCGAATCAATTCTTCTGGCTAAACTAAATATGTGTTAGTTTTAATATTATACATTTATTTCGATAATTATAACGTCATGTACCTGTAGGATGTTGGTTTAAGCAATTCTATTAGAAGAAGGAGATTAGAAAGAGAAAGATGGAGTGTATTTATATTAATAGATGTAGGTATAAAATACCTGTTATTAATTGTATAACTATAGGTACGTATTTTGTCAAAAGAATTTTGAATTTGCATTAAACTGGCAAATACAATTCCTTATTGAAGGGATCTGTGCCAAAAAAGGTAAAAGATGACACTTTAGGGTAAGACCTTCTATTTATAGGTCACAATTACAGTTACCTTTGCTAACATTTACGGTTATGAAAGAATTTTGATTTTCATCGTTAAAGGAACTCAAAATACTACTCGAAATTTAAGAGCAGAATGGGGAAATTACACGGAATATTTTTTAAAATTGAATCACTTGATGCAGACCAAAAGAAAAGTTTTGCATAGTAATTAATTTCTTCAGTTTTATGTTATGATTATTAACAGAACGATAAAATTCATTTGGAAATGTATGTATAATATACATATATTGACTCTTGCTTTAATTCGTAAAGAATAATTTTTTAGATTAACAAAAATGTTGTAACAGAGAGTTTTGTAAAAATAATAGATTAGCGTCTCAAACAAATTTATAATTATAATGAAAAGAACCTACAATTTTTGATCAATTGTATCCTTGGAGATTGTGGAAATCCTGCTTCATATTTAAATCGTTACACCAAGTATATCTAGTTAATAACGTACTTTTTTGACGAACCACAGAACCCTTGACGCGTAAGTCAAACTATAGCATTCATCATCATAAAGTCGTCAGTCCTAAGACTGGTTGAACATACACCCCCACTCTTTCCTATCCGGAGCTAATCTTCGCGTTTCCTTAAAACTAGAACATCCCACATCCTTAAGTATTTGCAAACAATGGTCTCATCTAGGTCTACCTCTACTCCTCTTAACTCCTGTTTCTGCTACTCATATGTCTCTGACTAGCCTTTCATACTTGAGAAGGTGTCCTCCAGCCTATCTCGCCTATTTCATAATGATTTCAATAGAATCCTTTGTTCTCCTAGTCTTTCTAATACCTCTTCATTTCTAGATACCGAAAATCATTAACTTCTTTTAATAGCACTACTCCAAAATTTCCTTTTAGTTCAAGTTCTTTGTTTTAAAATGTTTCTTTAGTTTATTTATAATTCTTAATGAAAACCAATTCAGCGGTCTAAACTCTTTATTATCATTACATGATGGTCCACAATTTGAAGACTTGCAACGCACCTCCTTCATTTCCTGAGCCAATATTCACTACAACACTCAAGATATGTCTAGAACAAACCCCACATTCACCTCCCTTCCGTTCTCTCCCTTTTTGCATTTTCCACGATATTCTTTTCATCACCTGCCTATTTCGCTGCGAAATACCGAGTGTCATTGCCTAGAGCCTAGAGTTTAAAATATTGTTTAGCATTCGAGAGGAAACCGGTTCGATTCCCGATCCGTCTGTCCTGGGCCAGGATTTTCTGTGGTTTCCTTGGTTCATTTAGACAAACACTGGGACAGTAACATTCCACAGATAATGCCTTACTCTCTTGTGCCTTCATTTCGTTCGTTTCAATTTTCTCACTCCAACCATCATCTACCTTTTCCAATAATTCCTAAAAGAACGTTGAAGACGCTTTCGTCAGATTCATTTCCTCATTTTTACTGATCGTTCGTGCTCAGTTTCTCTAAACATTTAAATTATAGCTCTTCACCTGTTACATAAAAACCACATTAGTCCAATTGGTATATAACAAACGTGGACTATTTTATTTTCTAGTATACTGTCGCTATTGCCCTTGTTGTTATTTCCCTGAGCACTGCTGATCCTCAAAGACCAAGATTTTTGGTACGCCAACAACAGCAGCAACAATTACAACAACAGCAACAGCAGCAACAATCGCAGCAACAGCAACAGCAGCAACAACAACCTTATGCTCCAAGTGGTTACCAACCCCAAGGCCCTCCTTTCCCTCTACCACAACCCCAAGAAAGTAGAGGAACACCCCATGTGTCGTACGGAGCCCCACCTGTCCCTTCATACGTTCCACCACTTGAAGAAGAACCAAGTACAACAGAAGCCGTTTATAGCAATAACGAAGAAGCACCCGATGTTGAACCATTGGTAATAATTAATGTTAATTAATCAAAGTAAAACCGTGTGGCCGGTATATTTCAGGCTTTTTCATAAAGTGTCATCAGAAGAACATATCGGTACATAACATATTCTAAAATGGTTACTTAAAAATTCAAAATCGAGAATCTTTTGTTGTGAATGTGTAAAATTATTTATTTAGGTAATTTGTTAACAATATATTTTAAAATCTGGTTGAAGTAATCATTAATTCAAAGATTCCAAAGAATATAAAAATAGTTATTATTATTTGAAGACAGAAGCAGCCCTCAGTCTCTTTTTTCTACAAAATTTAAAATATCGGGTTCGTGTCTTAACCCACTATTGAAGTTTCTTTGTGAAATTACACATTTAAATGGCATTCAGGGCATATTTGGATTATTTAATGAACTAAATAGCTGTGACAATTCGTTTTTAGTAAATATACACATAAATTAAAATATTGTAAAAATTTCACGAAAATACATACATTCATAGGGCGCGCGATTTAATAACGCACGCGTGAGCCGTGTGATCAGTTGTCCCGTACCCTTTTTTAATGAACGTAGAATACCAAGACTTTAGTAATTTTAAATCCAAAAAAAAAAAAATTATATCAATCCGAAACCTTTTTGGCTGTTAGATGTATAAGTTGATGGTAATGGTGATGATAAATGGACCTTGTTGGAGCATACATAATCCTAAAATGTAGCATCGCACTACAGATGGCGTTTACCGCGCCATTTGTGGTATTTTCTAAAACGCGCTGTTAAGACAGCAGGTAAAAGTTGGTCTCTGTTCTGTCGGAGCTGTCTGCGACGCGCTGATGAGATCCAGAAAGATCGAAATCGCGATCCGCGTCTGGCAGTTTCGACAGAATACAGACCACTTCGAATTATTTTATTTGTATAAGTTGATGTTGATTTCAATACTAAAGAATTTTTATTTTAGGCCGAAGATGTGCAACCTGCAAAGCTGACGAAGTCTGTAAGTCCATCCAAATTGAAAGAGCCTTCTGCTCCAGGGACGTACTTTATTGTTTTGCCCCAATCCCAGAACTACGTGGTCGTCGAAAAAAATTCACCACTCATCGCGGTACCGTCAGTTGAAAAAAGTGCGCCCTTCGTAGCAGTTCCCGCAATTCCTGCTGCATCAGCCAAGCAAGTCCCAAGTGCCAAATTTGTTGCTGCCCGTATCGTCGAACCCTATTCTTTACCTACATTTCAAGCCGTCCCTGTATCCGCCCCATACAGTAGCGGATATGCCAGTGTGATAACGCCTTTTTCTTCATTTGTTCAAGTTAATTGAAAAAAGGTTAACCATATTCAAAGCGTTCAGTTTTTACGCTTATTTATATAAAAAACTAAAGCCAAACAAAACAAATGTAAAGCAAGAACTGAAGAATGTTTTCCATTAATTTATTTAAACAATCAGATAATACCAAAACACTTTAATATATTTGTTTTTCAAATAAATGTTTTTATATTCAATAAACTCGAAAAAACTATATGGTTTTTATTTGATAATCACTATTCAGTGAATATTAAAAATATTACAAATTATTTATTACACAAAAATAATTAACTTGAATGAGTTAAGGTGACCTCAAAATTGCATAATTGTTCCGATTTTAGTAATAATATGTCATCGAAAGGTAGGCCAAGGGTTACAGAATTTGGCAGTGGATCAATTTATTAACAATATGAATCAATTGTTGCATTCGGCTCACGTAATTTCAATTGAATATAAATACCCAATGCACGCCGGTAAGCATTATCAGTTATTAATTGTTTAATAATCGAACAACAACTAAGAATTTCAATCATGAACGTAAGTAAAAGTGTTACTATCACTTTTTATATAACATATTTCCTTTTTTGCGAAGAATTTGATTCTTTTTTTTTTATTAAAAGCAAATATTATCACGTAATAAAACGTTAACTTGAAATTAATTACACAATCAATTTATCTTTGTACCTTTCGTTTATCTACCAAAATTAATAAGTTTCAAACTGAATTAAGTAATTTAAATATTAATAAATATTTCACGCTACAAATTCCTTAAGTTAATAGGAAAAAAAAGTGTTGCTGTTGTAACACTCCCGCCGAGAATCGAACCCGAATTTCTGGCTTTCCCAGCCAATGCTCTAACCACAAAGCTGCGAGAGATCACAGCAGTAACAACGACGAAACGTCGAAATCCATATTAAATACACTTTAAGAATTTTTTCCGGTGAGGGTGTGAGTCCCAATAAAATTTTCTTTCCGTTAACTTGAGGTAGTCTGTAGCGGGAAAGAAATTAATTTTATTTCACATTAATTTTTAATTTAAATACTAACCGCTATTAAAAGTAAAAATGTATTTCATGAATTAAGTAATTCTACACGAGTGCCAACGGTTAAATACATGCGGTTAGAAAGTACCTGCAATATAGTTGCTTAATTCAATTGTCCCCAACAAGTGAAATTACTTGAAAATGCGATTACCCACAAGAGCCATAAATAATTTCCAATCATTGAGTTGCAAACGATTAATAAAAACTGTTGATGAACATTTCAAAAAGGAAGTAAATTAGTATGCATATATATATGTACGAACATCCGATAAAATCTTATCGAAATTCCCGAATTGCAATTTTTCTTCTTTGATTTTAGGGAGCAATTGTTGTTGTACTGTTTTCTATTGTTGCTTTGGCGGCATGTGAACCTCCCCGATTCAGATCGTTCTCCCGCCAACAACGTTTTCAACCCCAAAGGACTTCGGTTACTTTTGAAAGACAAGAAATACAACCTGAAGAACCTAAACCATCGTACGGACCTCCAGCTCCTTCATATGGCCCGCCTGAATACGTACCCCCAGCACCTGAACAACCTACTACCACCGAAGTTTCAATAACAACCGCGGAACCCCAATCGGAACCTGTGGTAAGTTAAAAAAAACAAGTATTTTAACTGTGCAACACGAGTAAAAGTCCAAATAATTGTTAAAACCCATTTAAGGTCGGTATTTTCTCAGAACTTTCAATTCATTGGTAGATTTCAAACTTGATAAGTTTTTACTTCATTTATTCATAATCAACAGAAGGTAGTCGGGTACTTTAACCAAAATTTACAATTAATATTTGTTGAACAGTGTAAGAAACTTTGTTCCTACCTAGTGTCTATACTATTCTTTGTTTTATGTGTCCACCACCTTCTCCATCCTGAGTCACCTAACTTCCAAGATAAAAAATAAGTTACTTCTAGTGTTCTGTCAGATATTTCATTTATATTTTCATTGTTATCTTTTCCACAGCCTGTTAATACAACCACCAACACCACGGCAAAACTGCAACAACCTCAAAACAATTTCTTCATAGTTCTCCCACCTCAACCCGAAAAATACGTGTTGGTGAATAACAATGAACCATTAGTAGCTGTTACATCTGAGCAGTTAGTGAGAGTTCCATCGGAACCAGTTTTTGCTGCGCCAGCAGGAATTCCTTCGACCAACACCAGAATTGTTCCTGCAAGGATACTACAGGCTCCTACCGGTTCTTCTAGAACCGTAGCCGGAGGAGCCATTCCTGGCTTTCCTTTCGCCTCCAGTGTGAGCAATGTGGTGACACCGTTCTCACCTTTTGTTCAAGTTCAACAACAGGGTAACAATAAATAACATGTCGGCGATTCTAGCTTTGATGCTTAAAGTTTGGGTTTTGAATGAAGAACTTTATCTTGCGATGCAACATAATGTACTTTTGATGATCATACAGTAATATGAAATAAAACTATTGCACAAAATATGCAGTTTTTATAATCATATTATATAATAATATGTAGGCATATATTTGTAAGAAAATAGGGTGCAGGTATCTCCTCTGATGATACTACGTTGTGGAATTAGCTGACTTAATAGCCTGATTAAAGAATGGTAACTAGTTTTGAAGTCCAGGATGGAATATTTAATTGAAAGTGGAACTAAGCAACTGTTAAATATATCAATATTGGTCCAAATACAGGCTGTGGTTAAATGCCCACTAGTGGAATCTCTCGACGATTGAACCATCGAAAACGGTACCCATCTGCCCAAATTTGGACAAATTGAACTAGTTATAAGTCTCTTAATAATTTCTCGAATTTCATGAATGATATTTAGAAAAACAAAATGCTTCAAATTATTGGCTAAAAGGTTATAGTTACATATAGAAGTTCATTATGAAGATAATAAAAATGCGGTAGATATTTTCGTTAGTAACAATTGTGTTGTCTTTTTCGAATTGAATAGCGGCGGCGGTCAAATTTTGCATTAAAGTCAAGCCATTAGTTTTAACAATTTTTCGCATTGTTGTTATCATCATCAGGTGGCAATTAGAGACAGCGTTGCTTTGGAAATTTTCAGCAGGAAAATTCACTCACTTTGATTCCAACTGACGCAAATGCAACTACGTTCCGGACGATACGATGGACCCGTTCAACTGTAAAACATGACGATACAAAGCCGACCGAAATAATTTATTGATTGAACAAATTTTAATTTATATTCGAGCACAAAGCGAAAGCGCCAATAACTGACCACCTTTCTACCATATTGTTTCCCATTTTGTTACTGCAAAAACTCGCTGTTGAAACTTATTAAACAATTACTGGACCAATTTATGACTTTTGTAAATATCTCTTTGTCGAAATTGTGATCACATTCATACATTATTTTCTGATGAAATCTGCTGTCAATTACATCGAACGAAACATAATTTTAACAAGAAAACATAACTACAATGTTACAATTCATCATCATCATCATCATAAGGTCATCAGTCCTAAGACTGGTTGGACACGTACCTCCACTCTTTCCTATCCTGAGCTAAACTTCGCATTTCCCTAAAACTAGAACAGCCCACATCCTTAACTATTTGCGAAGAGTAATCTAATCTAGGTCTACCTCTACCCCTCCTAACTCCTGTTTCTGCCTCTAATATGTCTCTGACTAGACCTTCATGCCTGAGAAGGTGTCCTACCAACCTATCTCGCCTATTTTTTATTGACTTCCATAGAGTCCTCTGTTCTCCTATTCTTTCCAATACCTCTTCATTTCTAACCTTTTCTACCCACGATATCCTCATCATCCGCCTATAACACCACATTTCGAACGCTTCTAACCTTTTCTTTTCCGCCGTTCCCACTGTCCATGTTTCGCACCCGTACAACGCCGTGCTCCAAACATACACCTTTAACAACCTTTTTCGAATTTCTAAATTAACCGTTCGCGAGCATAGAAGTGACTTCTTTTTATTAAAGGCGACACGACCCTGCGCTATCCTCTGCTTTATATCCCTACTACTCCTTCCATCCTCACTTATCTGACTTCCTAGGTATCTAAAATCAGCCACTTCTTCTAATTTTTCGTCTCCTATCTTTATATTCGCTCTTTCCCTACTTTTTCTTCCCTTGCATACCAGTATTTTAGTTTTACTTTTATTTATTTTCATACAGTACTGATCTGTCAGTACCGCTTCCATTTTATTTAAAGCTATCTCTAGGTCCTCCTTGCTAGATGCTAATACTGCTATATCATCTGCAAATCTAAGCATACTAATCTTTTGCCCTTGCACATCTATCCCTACAGTTGTACTGTCTTTAATGATGTTGATGGCGTCTTCGATGTATAGATTAAAAAGTAGCGGTGACAGTGTGCATCCCTGCCTGACTCCCTTCCTAATATTTACTTCTCTACGTTGCATCCCCAGCTCTATAACTGCCTGTTGCTCTTTATACAAACTAAGTATCACTCTTCTATCTTTGTAACTCATACCTACATTTTTAAGTATATTTAACATCTTGTCCCATTTAACATTGTCAAAAGCTTTCTCTAAATCTACAAATCCTATGTACGCACTCTTTCCTTTTTCTATCGTTTTTTCTATTGCTACCCGTAAAGCTAGAATGTTACAATTATTACAAAAGAAATGCAGTCATTACTACGATATTAGAATCTATCGTAAATATCGTATCCATTTTAATTCCGGAAAATGTTGCCACATAAAACAGATCATGATTTCCATTAAGACAATTTCGTGCCTAAAAGGCAACTATCACGGTAATAAATTTTAATAGGGTTTTCACTGTAGTAAAGTCCAATTATGGAGGGATTGAGGATACAAAGCAAGGATTGACGATACAGAGCAAGGATCAGGATTAGTCACAGGGCTGATGAATAAACCAGATTAAACCTCAAAGTAAGGGAAAAATTCGTAGCAGCAAAGTTAAGAGCAGGAAAAAAATTGTTGGTGATACTAGCAGTCAGGATTTATTGAGATTATGTTAAGAATGGCAAGGACTTCATATGAAGTCATTTCTTTGTACTTTAACAGAAAGATTGAGAACTACTGAATGTAGTAGTCGGGTCAGGCGAATAGAGTGGATGATCAGTATCTTGTAAGCGTTAGTTGCATTATAGTCCAAAAGAAATCTACGTACATGTTATAGAAAGCGAAGCTGTGAGAAATTTCCCTCATTTTAGTATTTTAACGAACGACTTCTACTCTACGGCTAAATAACAAGTAAGTAGTAAGACTTCAGTTTAACAGCGATAGTTATTACAATAATTCCTATGACTACAGCAAATTGCAATGTATTTCTTAGTTGGATTTCACCACAGCAGCAGTTCTCAATCTTTCATGACAGAATTATCGAGGCTCTTGTTATGAGACTACTTCCGTGAGACTTCTAAACCAGTGTAAAAACGGGGCTTAAGTCTTTTAGTTCGGGTTATAGTTGGGACGTTTAAAATTGGCATAGTCCACAATAAAACTGTCACATTTACTTTCTTCTTTCGACTTACTAACTAGACTACTGCGGTTGCTAGCAGAACGTCTACTTTTATTCATTCATGTTATAGGGAATATCGTAAGCATAGAAAAGAGATGTCAGGTAGGAATTGCAGCGGACACTAATAAAGAACAAGGAATTACATTATGTCAGTTAATGTGTAAGAGAAAGAGATGCAGACTAACAGAATTTGAGCATGTTGCCAGCATCGGACTTCAACGAAAATTCAACATTCTCAGGAATTTAGGAAAGTCAAGACGCATGGTTAAAGATATAATTCCAGTCAGGCAATTATAAAGTCGATCCTGATATTTTGCATACATAAGCAACCTGTAACCGTTGCACCGTTTACTGTTATTCAGTTATCTCTTTTCACTTTGTCTGTATTACTAATGAAGCAATTTAATAAGGGCGTGATCAAAACGTAGCAAATGACTACAGTCACACGTGGAAACAAGTAAGAAGATACGTCCATTCTCATCATCATCATAAGGTCGTCAGTCCTAAGACTGGTTGGGCACGTACCTCCACTCTTTCCTATCCTGAGCTAAACTTCGCATTTCCCTAAAACTAGAACAGCCTACATCCTTAACTATTTGCGAAGAGTTATCTAATCTAGGTCTACCTATTTACTTGTATCATGTCCAACAGTTCCCCGTTTGTACTGTTTGCCCAAGATACATAAACCAGGTAAGTCGATGCGACCAATTGTCTCTGCAATTGGTGCACCAACTTATAAATTAGCCAAGTGGTTGACAAATGAATTCAACAACCTCCCTATTAAACCACCTAGTTTTTCAGTTAAAAATTCTATTGAATTCATAAACAAAGTCAAAGACGTAAAACTAAAAGACAGTGAGGTTATGGTTTCATTTGATGTTTGCTCCCTTTTTCCAAGTGTACCTGTTCCGCTTACTTTGACGTATTTAGAGGATTTACTTAAAGAAAATGGTTTCTCCGCCGACATTGTAGCTGAGTACATAACTCTGGCTTCAATGTGCATGCGGCAAAATTATTTTCAGATAAATGGTTGCTTCTACGAACAGAAAGAAGGAACAGCTATGGGGAATTCTTTATCACCCTTTATAGCCGACCTTTTTATGAGTCGTTTTGAAAGTGACCTTAGCCACCTTGAGTTTTTTCCTCGAATATGGCTTAGATACGTGGACGACATTTTTGCTATCTTCGATTTAAGTTCCAGAAGTCTTCAAGACTTTCTTGATGTTTTAAATTCACGTTTCCCTTCGGTTAAATTTACAGTAGAAATGGAAAAAGATGGCAAATTACCATTTTTAGATACGTTGGTTATAAGAAATGGGAATTCTTTAGAATTCGACATCTACAGAAAACCCACTAATACCTCTAGATATATACCCAACGACTCTAATCATTGTGTTCAACATAAAATGGCTAGTTTTAACTTCCTTGTACACAGATTACTTAGCTTCCCTCTTAGTAAAAATAGATATAATAAGGAACTCTGTACAATTAAGAAAATTGCAAAAGACAATGGTTACAATTGTAACATTATTGATAAATTAATTAATAAGATAAAATTTAGGAATTTTATTTCAAGATCTACGACTTTTCAAACAGATGCTAATAAAACCAAGTTTATTACTATGCCATACGAGCCAAGATTTACTCGCGGACTCGAGGGTATTTTTCGAAAACTTGGTTTACGGATTGCTTACAGTTCAAATGGCAACTCCATTCAAACTCTCCTTGGTAACCCTAAGGATAAAATTCCATTCTTAGAAAAGTCGGGGATATATGAAATTAGTTGTAATGACTGTAGTAAAAAATATATTGGACAAACTAGACGTTCAATCAAAACCAGATTTAAAGAACATCTAGCTCATGCTAGGTTTGGTAGAGAAGAAAAATCTAGTGTTGCCCAACATATTCTTACTGATGGACATAATATTAATATTAATAACCTTAAGTTAGTTAAAGAAGTTAGGAATAATCGTTTACTAAACAGTTTTGAAAGTTTATACATTTATAAAAATAAACAAATTGTTCTTAACAATGACAACGGTCCCATCCCTGGATCTCCGCTATTTAGTTTAGTTTAATTACGTTTATGATGATGATGTTAAGGTCCATTGAACATCTACCTTGTTGGCTTCGGGTCATGTTCACTGAACCTTAACAACTATCAGTATAAATTAGGATTAGTTCTCATTTAGGTTTAGTTTACTTCAGTCCCTGAAGAAGGTAACTTTGTTACCGAAAAGTGCTTCGGACAACTACAGTGTCGTGTTTTGGCGTTGGGGTTTTGAGCTATTCCGTTTGTTCTACAACAACCGCCAAAGTTTTTCCAATCTTCATATTAGGTCTACCTCTACCCCTCCCAACTCCTGTTTCTGCCTCTTATATGTCTCTGACTAGACTTTCATGCCTGAGAAGGTGTCCTACCAACCTACCTCGCCTATTTCTTATTGACTTTCATAGAGTCCTCTGTTTTCCTATTCTTTCTAGTACCTCTTCATTTCTAACCTTTTCTATCCACGTTATCTTCATTATGTCTGATACGTTTTACTTGGGATATCATAATATCGTGGTTTCAGAGTGTCACACCGTTCCTCATGATCTCTGCCACCCTGAGTACTGAAAGAGCTGCTGCCTTCTTTCAAGGACTTCTCTTAGTCTGGTTTTTCTTTAACAACCCCCCCATTATGGTTGAATCTATGGTCCGGCTTCCTAAATCATCGAAACTCGCAAGCCGATCCACCCACTCTAGTTTCTACAAGAGTTTCCTCAAGGTTCAAGTCCCGTCGGATGTGGAACGCTTCACGATTTTGCATCCATTCTCACAGATTATTTATTGTGGACTATGCCAATTTTGATCATCTCAACTATGTATAGTGTTTTGTGCTTTCTAGCATTTTCTGTATACGTGTAAGAATACAACCGGAAGAAGCAGAGCAGGATGATTTTCGACTTTTAAAGAGTTTTGAGATTGGGAAAAAGCTACAATGTTTATAAGCACAAGGAAAACAGTAACACAGCCTGCACTAGAGGGTTAAATATACATGCACATGCAAGATCCTGACTGGTGGATATCTGTTTGTGTGTTTATATATACATATCTATTTTCAAAGATAGCGTATGTGTATATGAGGGTTTAAGTTGGTCTGGAGGGCGGACGGCAAGCAGCCACTTTATCGCGGCTGTTAAATACAATCACCACGGCCCGAGATCAAAGGGCCGCCACGGGCGACGACGTTCATTCCGCAACAGTGTATCCAGTGAATTGATTCGTTGTTGTTGCTGGTGATGTTCGGTTAGACGGGGGTGGTTTAAACGGGCCGCCGCTGCTATACGTGAATGTGGAGGTACCCACGGGACGGCTGCTAGTGACACTCGTTCAAAAATTCAAACCACGCTTTTAGAACGCTCTCGTCAGCCTCGGGAACTTTGCTAATTGGAATGTAGAATACAGTCAAACGTACCAGCAGAGGGTATGATGTTCAAGTGTCTAATCGATAGAAATTCTAACGGTACTCATTCCTAATTAAAAAAAGATAGTGTGCAATAGTAGTTATCTGTATAAGGTTAGATATACAGGGGCAAAATATTAGTATGCTTGGATTAGCATCTAGCAAGGAGGAGTTAGAGATACTTTTAAATAAAATGGAAGCGATATTGGGAGACGAAAGATTAGAAGAAGTTGGTGATTTTAGGTATCTAGGAAGTCAGATAAGTCAGGACGGAAGGAGTAGTAGGAATATAAAGCAGAAGACTGCGCACGGTCGAGTCGTCCTTAATAAAAAGAAATCATTTCTATGCTCGCGATCGGTTAATTTAGAAATTCGAAAAAGATTGTTAAATGTGTATGTTTGGAGTGCGGCACTGTACGGGTGCGATGGACGATGGGCGCTGCGGAAAAGAAATGGTTAGAAGTGTTCGAAATGTGGTGTTACAGGCGAATGATAAGGATACCGTGGATAGAGAAGGTTAGAAATGAAGAGGTATTAGAAAGAATAGGAAAACAGAGGACTCTAGACTGGATTACTGTTCGCAAATAGTTAATGATATGGGTTGTTCTAGTTTTGGTTAAATGCGAAGATTAGCTCTTGATAGGAAAGAGTGGAGATGCGTGTTCCACCAGTCTTAGGACTGACGACCTTATGATGATGATGACCTCCACTAAGCCACCATGAGTGCTATCACCAGCCATTTTGGGTCGTAGATAATAATATGTAGGTTCGGTCTATATTTCTATTTACATTAAAAAAAGAAATATAAATACACATTAAATTAAACGGGGACAACTATACTTTAATTTTTATTTCAATTGGAGATACTTAGTGAACTGACACACTCTTGCCGCCATTATTTCTATTGGTTGGACCCAAAATGGTGGACATCATAATATTTAAATCTTTATAGTTCTCCAGCTCCATGTACAATCAGGCATAAATTACTATATGATGGGACATTTTCGGTGAGGAAAACATTTGTTAAATGACACAAAGCTACTCAAATTTCCTTTAAATAAAATATTAAGGTTAGTATCAGTTCGCAAACTAACTTTGGCCTAAAGATAAGTCGATTTGTGATGAAAACAATATAAAAACGGAAGATGGAATGACAAAATTAGCGACAAAAATAGAACTGGTTAAGCTGAACGACAAAACTTAACTTGTTGAACTAAACTACTGCAAAATGGAATAAAATCAAACCTATAATAATACCACCACCAGTACCTCCGAGAACAAAAGCTATAGAAAAGTATAGGAAAAGACCTGAAAATACATAGATATCACTACAGCGTAGTGCAATTAAATAAGGGTAGCTGACCGACGAAGTCTTCGTAGAATTTATCTATTGGGACCAAATGTTTTGAGAGGCCCCAACAGGGTGATATTTGTGATAATGAACATTCATACGCTATAGCAGCCAATGCAGTAACTTATATAAATATGGAAAATTACACCATGCTTAATATTGCATACATATCCCTAATCCTAATAACTACAACTGAAATTACACTGTAACAGTTATAATGTTTTAAACTTTAATCCATTGTCCTCTTGATAACAATACTGTCGATGCAATAAAAGACTGCGAAAATATTTCAGTGTTTTGTTGGTTATCCTTTTATTAGGATCATTAACGAATACAGCGGAAATGCGATTTGAAGAAGGTGGTTGGTCTTTGACGTTGTACGTTTTCGAGAAAATACTTTGGACGTTTAAAGCGATCGTTGCGGCTTAAGTTTGATTATTAAATTCGACAGAGGGGTCCCACATGTTTCAAAGGGCCGGGTCGACGCGTCGATTTGCAAAACCTGCAAAGTATGTAGCAGCCAGCTAACCGCGAAATTCCGCAAATTTAATATCAGCCCTTTGTAGGTTTCGCATTTAGTTCAGCAACATGCGGATTTCATAATTCCTGACCTTATTCGTCTGCGTTCAGTTCGAAACTGCTGTTTTCGTATTGTATTACAACAGGTTTTGTTGCTTCTTTTTTTTTTATTTTATAAACAACCTAATATTGAACAGGACGTCCGCAAGCTACTGCTTGACATATCGTCTCGCATATTTAATATTTACAATATAGGCAGAGACAACATCACAATTCATTTTTTTGGAGATCAATTTTAATGAAATAAAAAAGACAAACATTCATACAATTTAGACAACTTTTTGAAGATTTGTGACCTAATAAGTACGGTTTGTCGTTGTTGCTGTTGTCACCTCTCGTAGTTTAGTGGTCATCACATTGGTGCGTAAAGCCAAAGGTCCCGGGTTCGATTCCCGGCGGTGGTGTAACAACAGCAACAATTTTTCCCTCATTAATTTGAGGTAGCGTGGAGTGGGTAAAAAAATTCAAAAATGAATTTTCACAATTAATATTTCATATTAAAAAAGACAAATTTGAAAAACTCCAATAAGCGACGCGCTCCACTGGTTTGCAACACTCGCGTGTCAATGATAGAAGCAAATAAGCGAATTAGGAAGGGTGTTTGTCAGGGAATTAAGGGATAGAGAATCAATACCCTCGAGACAATCGTGACGTCAGTAATCCTTGTCGCTGTAAGGAATACGACAACAACCCTTTGCTTAAACACACAGTATAGATACTACTAACAAGAATACAAGCAAGAATGTTTGATGAAATTGTATAGTTTTTCAGTATTTTTAATTACTGGCTGTATATATAAAAGGAGTAAAATATAAAATTCGTTAATATATTAATAATAAGAAATAATTGCAGTGTTAAGTTTGGTTTGCATATTAAATTCTCTATAGGAAAGTTTGGATATAATGACTCCGTTTAAAATGACATATCGTTTATTATAACTCAATCTCAAGAAATCATATTCGGCTATAGTGACCCATGTGATTAATAATAACACTTTCGCTTATTTTTCTGACACCTCATGTATATTGATATTATAATTCATCGTTCTTTTTCTGTTAATAAATATCTATATACAATTTGTAGTATTTCTCTCTATTAAAGTAAACAACTAACCAAAATAGAAAGTTGTTTATTTTCTAAGACTATGCTTTATATGACGCCAGCTTAGTATGACGTGTTTGTCATTTTCCTTCAATGTCATTATAAGCGGATTCTAGTGTATACGAAATTAATAATTCAATATTTTCGAAATTCGATTGGTCTCAAATTATTCGTTACTTCCAATAATTTAATCCCAACCTAAATCATTCCTCTATCGTTATAAGAGATTGTGACGCATGTGATGCAATTGTCGAAGGTTTTTGTGCAACCGCACAAAATGGAACATTGTTAAACAGGAGATTAAAAGTTTAATTTCCCGGATAAAAGGTAAAGCAAACTACACAATAACTTAACAGAAAGTCCCGTTCATTTTCTCTGCTGGAATTCCGCAATAACGAGATCACCAGGAGTCCCAGACGACCGCTCGTCACGTTGATAGTCATCTCCATTTCTACATGTAAACCCCGACCTTAAGGGTGCAACATGAACGTTGACCAAACAATGGTATTTCATCTCGCTCCCACGTTTCACATGTACCGGGTGATTGAAAAAAAAATTATTGGGCACTCCTTGAAACGATTTTTCGAAGTGTTACGATTAAAATTACAAGTTAAAAACTAACTAAAAGAAATTAGCATAATACAGAAAAGTATCTCTACGGCAGGATGACCAAAACAAAAAACCGAATATGTTTTTTGGTCTCACGTAAAAATACGTTAATTTAACATGTATTAATATTACTTACCAAAAAAACTCAATTAAGTACTTGCATTTCACATCATGATATCATTGTCTACGTTTCAAAATTTTAAGTTGAAGTATCAGTATACAGATGCCGTTGTTTATTGTTTTATTTTATAGGGTTCCATACGTGCTCAACAAAAGCGGAACCCATATACGATTACCCAGATGTCTATCTGCCCGTCTGTCACAGTCAATTTACTTCGAATCTACTGGACCGATTAAGTTGAAATTTAGTACACATATGACCCAAACATAGACGCATAACGTAAATAATTTTTTTTTATAATTACATAATAAATAGTTTTAAGGTTATTTAAGAAAGTAGATGAAAATTGACCACTCCCCCCTTATATCCGAAACTATTGAACCTAAAATTTTGAAAAAAAATCAAAAAATAGTTATTTACCTATAGATTAGAGAAAAATTAATAAGAAGTTTATGGTCTGTACATAATGTGGTAAATCTTTCAACAAAACAATATTGTTTGAATACATGTCTTTTTTCAACTACAATGTTAAGTTGGTTCTCGGGTTAGGGTTCCGTACGTCCGAATGATAAACGGAACCCTTATAGGATCACTCGTGTATCTGTCTGACCGAAAATTCTGATCGAACTTTTTATAATTGTATGAAAGCCCAAAATCAATACGTGGTTGAAGTTAGAAGATTACCAGTTTCATACACTATTTTCCAAGAGTTGGTTGTACCTATGTAACTATCAATACAATCAATCAATGAGTCGAGATAATAATTTATTGATAGATTGACAAATGTCCTATGGAACTGTTAACAATAATTGTGTAGACCAAAACTGGTGCCATCGAGTGGAAGTTCTTTGTTTTAAACAAAAGAATAAGTTAGGGGATTGGTAATTAAATCACTCGGTATATATACTGTAGATTTAGGTCCGGATGGTAGCTTTATGTGCGTAATCTTCACCACTTTACTACCTACTAAAAGCACTTATATAACATAATAAAAAATAATTCGCAGGAGTACAATATGCGACATGTTGGAATGAATAGCTCTGTCGAATGATAACATATTTCGTTCCGAAAGGGCTTTTTTCAATAGTAATACCCAAGAAGAATAAGATCACGGGTAGTAGCAAACGAATTGGACGATAAATCTTGCAAGAAAGACCTCAAGAGGATCTTTAGAAGCTTGAGTGCAGCATTCAAAGTACAAAAGCGCGGCGGGTTCGTGTCTTGATCTACCGTTGATGTCTCCGCATAGAAATATTAATAAATTAACTAATTCTTGAAAATTAGCAATTTGTGCCTTCAAATTCACATAAATAAAGGCAAATGGAAAACAATTGCTAGTAGGGGCGAGTGGAATAATTGCGAACGAACGTAAAATTCCAGAAAATATGAAATCATGTGTGACTTACCCTTCTTCGTAGTAATGTCGTCAGCTAAAATGGTGGTTGGGGGGCTTAAGGGTTGCAGGGGGAACGGGCTGCTTCCCGGGGGATACCAGGGAGCTGGCCTCCAGCTACCCTGGTTCCCATTTAGCAACCTCAGCTTGTCGTAAACGCTATCCGCCGAAGTGTTGACAGGACTTTGTTGTTGTGCAGCTTGTTCCTTTTGGGCAGCCAGATTTCTTAGCACCCTATTGATTGAAGATACCTGTAACAAAAATACAACGTGTAATTATACAACACGTTACTGAAGTGAAACTTCTTCAAACACACAAACGTGCCGCGATAGGGGTTAAGGAATTCGTTTAATGGTATTATTTGTACACTATGAATTTAAATTTTATACTATACATGCCAGAGTTGCCTGTAACGAACGTTGTATTGAAGCGCGTTCACGGTTCAAGGGATCCCCACTACGAACTCGACTATGTGGCCGAGTAGAGGGGGGACATCCGTTGCATGATTTCGTTACATAGCAACTCGCATGAAACGCACTTACCCTTCCGTGCGTAAAGAAGTTTCACTGCAAAAATGTTTCCAAATTGCTATATATATATGGGAAAATCTCGACAATCTTTTTGAAATGGACCAAACTCCTCATATGTTAATAATATAAGTGCAGCCGTTTTAAAAAAAGAAAGAAAAAGAATTAAGGGATACTTATGGTGATTAGAATAATTTGATAGAAGAATAAAGCCTAGTGATAACCCGAAAGATAAGACCTCGGGTTAAACTTTGGCGCTTGATATTTAAAATGTATTTCTTGTAGATTCATTTTTTATATTGTTGGAAGTAAGTAGTCTAACATGTTTTTCGAAATTCGGAATTGATTTAATGGTATTATTTGTACTACACATGCCGGAGTTGCCTGTAACGAACGTTGCATTGAAGCGCGCTCACGGCTTAAGCGGTCCCCACTACGAGACATCCGTTGCATGATTTCGTTACATAGCAACTCGCATGAAACTAACTTACCCTACCGTGCGTAAAGAAGTTTCACTTCAAAAAAAATAAAACTATGAATAAAAGCAGGTATAAGCAGCTACCCACCTGGTTGCTTTGGGAAATATCTCCTGAGACACCCTATATATTACAAAAATTGTTTTAATAATTTTTTAAGTGCCTACCTAATCTGGAATTAATTTCTTTTTCTTTACCATGCGATAAAAACATTGCAAGTGCATATGGTACATGAAGGTATTTTGTCGTCTAACAATCAAAACATGGCCTGACAAACGTCATACTGTCAACAGCACAAGACCACCTTGCATGGGAATCAAAATTCCGAAATCGAACGTACAAGGAAACCTTAATAAAGTGCAGTGTAGTGAAAAGAGACGGACCTATGAAAGCTGCTGAAATTACATACGGAATCGGCTGCCGAACTGACTCTTTCGTGTGAATAACAAAAGATTGAAGAAAAAAGGTCATAATGGGGTGGTGGTATCATGGGGAAGTTTTTGAATGCAGTGCCAATAGAGGACGTCCCGTCGAGAGCTTTGTATGACCTGTGACCATTGACGACATCGACATCGGAGCTTTTTAATGAATTGCTGTTCTCCTGCCTTTTCCACGAGTACTTTTGTTTAGTCTGATGTTTTAATAATAATCGGCTCGTTTCAAGACCTTGTTGGCTATAGTAGTTTGTCGTACTTGTCGATATCAAGTGACTTTTACTCCAATTGACGATTGTACTACGACAAATGTCAAGAAGGATACGGGAAGTAATGGAAACCGTCAACTACATTTACAAAACACTCTTCAAGAATATTGTAAAATCATTGAAAGACTGTGTTTACATCAAAGGAACAAGTTAGTAGCATTTAAGATGTAGTGTTATAGGAAGATGTTAAAAGTTAAAAATATCGAGGACAGAAAAGGTTAGAAATGAGGAAGTATTAGAAAGAGTAAGAAAATATAAGCAAGATAGGTTGTGACAATCAAAATTGACAAAGTCGCAACAAATTATCCGTGAGAATGGACGTATCATCTTTCTTGACTCCAATTGGGATTGTAGTAATTTGCTGCGTTTTGAACACGCCCTTGTTAAGTTAGGGAATGCTTCATGATGAGTACAGACAAAATGAACAAGAGATAACTGGATAATAGTAAGAGGTGCAGCAGTTAGAGGTTGCTTAGGTACGCAAAAAATCAGGGCCGGCTTTAGAACTGCCTTTAAACACGCATCTTTGCTTTCATAAATTCCTGAGAATGTTGATCTTTAAAGTCCGTTGCTGACAACATGTTCAAATTCTGCATCTCTTTTCGTTACGCATCAATCGGTGTAATGCTATTCCTTTTTGTTTATTAGTGTCCGCCGCAATTCCTACCTGACATAACTTTAACTTTTGGGTGTTTCATTCCCACCAGCCAGTAATGCTGGTGGGCGGGCAGTCCCTCCGGACTACGCCGGAAGGTAGGGCGGAAGGCCCTCTTCAGCCTGCTTTCAGGAATCGTGGGAATGGGTGGGTGGTGGTTCGGGTGAGAAAGTTGAGACGGACGAAATGAAGACAGAAGAGAATGAAAGATTATCTGTGGAACAGTACTGCCCCAGCATTTACCTAAGTGATCCAAGGAAACCACAGAAAAACTTGAACCAAGGCAGACGGACCCGGAATCGAACCGGCGTCCTCCCGAATGCTAAGCAATAGTCTAAACCTCTAGGCCATGCCGCTCGGTCTACCTGACGTCTCTTTTCTATGCTTACGATATTCCCTACAACGTCTGTCGTGAGTAAAAGTAGGCGAAATAAGAAAGTAAATGCGACAGTTTTATTGCGGAATATGCCAATTTTGACGCTTTCTCAGACCTAGAACACTACCCGAAAAAATAAGAGTTGTAAGTTGTTTTAGCTTTATAGAAATCTGAAGATAGGTTTAAGAAAGAAAGCCGCACATCTACACTTATCTAAATAGTCTTCAAGCTGAAGAACTTACGATGACGATGATGATGAAGAAGTACCTACATGCAGCATATGTACTGAAACTTCTATAGGTAGCGTTCACTACGCTGTTTATATTTATTAATCGAACGCTATTTAATGAAACCAATTAGGTTAGTCGGCGTTCTTTGGGAACTTTAAAGACCTAAATAGTTTCAACTCGCGATCTACTATTAGCAGTTTACACAGAACATTGATTAACAGTAAGTTTTTGAAAAGCAAATAAAAGAAATTGTGCTTTTATTATTTATATTTCGAAATTAATTAATTAATTTAAACTTCCACAAATTAAAGGCAGAAACAATTAATTCAATCCACGCAACTTTCATGATAGCAATAATAATCAGCAAATTGATCCCCTCTCTCGTTAAACGACCTTACGTAATACCAAATGAATGATATCGCATGTAACTTATTTGATACCGCAAAGATTGAGTTGGCGTATTCTCCAAATTTAAAATTGGGGTTCTCAGCCTGCTACGATTTAATATCTTGCTCGACTGGTTCGTTTAGAAGAGTAATATTTGAATCTGAAACTTTAATTATCCTAACGGGGGGTGCAGTTCGATTTGAGAATTTCCCAATTCGTATAGATGGTACGCGTAATGTGTAATAATCTATTCGGACACGTGCTAGTCACGTGCCGCAAAGGCACTACAGTATTTCCGATCCACTCGTGCTAAAAAGCTTATATTACACCATCGGAGCTGCTCGATTCAAACGAATCTTTCAGATAAGCTGTAATGAAGGGACTAATAACATTTTTATGAAAAGATAAAAATCTTCCCTACATATAGACCATATTATTCTCTTGGTGATGACATAAAGTGTCATTGGTGATAACCCTATAGGACACTTTAATTTTGTAGTGTTGGATATATGCAAGTATGCATCCTAACATTTTGGAAGAAATCATCATCATCATCATCATCATCATCATCATCATCATCATCATCATCATCATCATCATCATCATCATCATCATCATCATCATCATCATCATCATCATCATCATCATCATCATCATCATCATCATCATCATCATCATCATCATCATCATCATCATCATCATCATCATCATCATCATCATCATCATCATCATCATCATCATCATCATCATCATCATCATCATCATCATCATCATCATCATCATCATCATCATCATCATCATCATCATCATCATCATCATCATCATCATCATCATCATCATCATCATCATCATCATCATCATCATCATCATCATCATCATCATCATCATCATCATCATCATCATCATCATCATCATCATCATCATCATCATCATCATCATCATCATCATCATCATCATCATCATCATCATCATCATCATCATCATCATCATCATCATCATCATCATCATCATCATCATCATCATCATCATCATCATCATCATCATCATCATCATCATCATCATCATCATCATCATCATCATCATCATCATCATCATCATCATCATCATCATCATCATCATCATCATCATCATCATCATCATCATCATCATCATCATCATCATCATCATCATCATCATCATCATCATCATCATCATCATCATCATCATCATCATCATCATCATCATCATCATCATCATCATCATCATCATCATCATCATCATCATCATCATCATCATCATCATCATCATCATCATCATCATCATCATCATCATCATCATCATCATCATCATCATCATCATCATCATCATCATCATCATCATCATCATCATCATCATCATCATCATCATCATCATCATCATCATCATCATCATCATCATCATCATCATCATCATCATCATCATCATCATCATCATCATCATCATCATCATCATCATCATCATCATCATCATCATCATCATCATCATCATCATCATCATCATCATCATCATCATCATCATCATCATCATCATCATCATCATCATCATCATCATCATCATCATCATCATCATCATCATCATCATCATCATCATCATCATCATCATCATCATCATCATCATCATCATCATCATCATCATCATCATCATCATCATCATCATCATCATCATCATCATCATCATCATCATCATCATCATCATCATCATCATCATCATCATCATCATCATCATCATCATCATCATCATCATCATCATCATCATCATCATCATCATCATCATCATCATCATCATCATCATCATCATCATCATCATCATCATCATCATCATCATCATCATCATCATCATCATCATCATCATCATCATCATCATCATCATCATCATCATCATCATCATCATCATCATCATCATCATCATCATCATCATCATCATCATCATCATCATCATCATCATCATCATCATCATCATCATCATCATCATCATCATCATCATCATCATCATCATCATCATCATCATCATCATCATCATCATCATCATCATCATCATCATCATCATCATCATCATCATCATCATCATCATCATCATCATCATCATCATCATCATCATCATCATCATCATCATCATCATCATCATCATCATCATCATCATCATCATCATCATCATCATCATCATCATCATCATCATCATCATCATCATCATCATCATCATCATCATCATCATCATCATCATCATCATCATCATCATCATCATCATCATCATCATCATCATCATCATCATCATCATCATCATCATCATCATCATCATCATCATCATCATCATCATCATCATCATCATCATCATCATCATCATCATCATCATCATCNGAATTAATTGGAATTTTTCACACACAAGCCTTGCTATATGAGCTCTCAAAGCATATAAAAATTGTACGGCTTAAATGTGAAGTTGGGTGCAAAAGAATACAATTAAATCCTCTGTCGGGAAAAAACGAAATGACTTTCCGAACAACCCTATATTTACGTCTATCTCTACTCTTCCTAACTCCTATTTCTGTTTCTAATATGTCCCTAATTAGCCCTTCATGCCTGAGAAGGTGTTCTACCAGCCTAATATCTTGCATATTTATTATTTCACTCCATAGCGAGCCCTACCCTTTTTAATACCTTCTCATTTCTAATCTTCTCTACGGTATCCTCATCAATTCAAATGACCTGGATGATTAATCACGTTAAACTTTTGCACATTTAGGGCATTGAACTTTTTTTTTTGACTGTTTTCAGATAAAGCTTGAATCGTTACTTCCTTAAGCGATTGTTTATTCTTTGTTTTATATTTCTATTGCAAAGAATCATATACCTACTGCTATTTACCTAGAACATCAATAATTGTGTTCATACTTAGAATAATAATAAAATTTTTCGGATTTCTTCCTGATATTTTGACTATTTCTTGAGCGACTTAATCGAATCAGATGGATTTGCCATAGGACTTCCATTACAAGCATAACAGAACATTATGGATGAAAATACTTCCATAAGAATTCCCGACACTTCCTTGAACTTTTACTGACTTTGTTACTATATATATGAAACACTTCAATATTTAATAGAGGTTAATATTTCAATTATTAATGTAAAAATTCATTTTCCATTTATACCAACTATAAATTATTTCAAGTTCATGAGAAAAACTCTCATTAACTTGAGGTAATTGATATTGGTATAAATAGAAAATGAATTTTCACATTAATATTAACCACTATTAAATATTAAAATGTATACAGAATTAATATAATTAGTTCGACAGATTTTTGAGCTTTGAGTACGGTTTGTCGTTGTTACTGTTATCACCTCCAGCAGCTTAATGGTCACAGATTTGGTGTGTAAAGTCAGGTGTCCAAAGTGTAAGGTCCCGGGTTCGATTCCCGGCGAGAGTGTGACAACAGCAACAATTTTTTACCTCGTTAACTTCAGGTAATGTATATTCTGTTTATAGCATAAATGGAAAATGAGTTTTCACATTAATATTTAATATTCCTGGTTCATTTCTTGAATAATCAGCAAATTGATCCCCTCTCTCGTTAAACGACCTTACGTAATACCAAATGAATGATATCGCATGTAACTTATTTGATACCGCAAAGATTGAGTTGGCGTATTCTCCAAATTTAAAATTGGGGTTCTCAGCCTGCTACGATTTAATATCTTGCTCGACTGGTTCGTTTAGAAGAGTAATATTTGAATCTGAAACTTTAATTATCCTAACGGGGGGTGCAGTTCGATTTGAGAATTTCCCAATTCGTATAGATGGTACGCGTAATGTGTAATAATCTATTCGGACACGTGCTAGTCACGTGCCGCAAAGGCACTACAGTATTTCCGATCCACTCGTGCTAAAAAGCTTATATTACACCATCGGAGCTGCTCGATTCAAACGAATCTTTCAGATAAGCTGTAATGAAGGGACTAATAACATTTTTATGAAAAGATAAAAATCTTCCCTACATATAGACCATATTATTCTCTTGGTGATGACATAAAGTGTCATTGGTGATAACCCTATAGGACACTTTAATTTTGTAGTGTTGGATATATGCAAGTATGCATCCTAACATTTTGGAAGAAATCATCATCATCATCATCATCATCATCATCATCATCATCATCATCATCATCATCATCATCATCATCATCATCATCATCATCATCATCATCATAAGTCGTCAGTCCTAAGACTGATTTGGTACGCACCTCCACTATTTCCTATCCTGAGCTAATATTCGCATCTCAACCACAGCAACCTACAACTTTAACTATAGGGTTGTTCGGAAAGTCATTTCGTTTTTTTTTTGTGGAAACGAAAGACAGTTTTCGTATAATAAACAAATGCTTTATTAAATTATATATTGACCGTTCTGGTCCAACATCTTTTGCCATCTTTCTGGTAGTAGCATAATTCCACGCTCATAAAATTTTTGGTCTTTGCTGGCAAAAAACTGATCGAGGAGG
>NW_020439516.1:1616716-1631873 GCF_000699045.2 Agrilus planipennis | reverse complement strand
AATGAGGAGGTCAAAAACCTCCTCGATCAGTTTTTTGCCAGCAAAGACCAAAAATTTTATGAGCGTGGAATTATGCTACTACCAGAAAGATGGCAAAAGGTGTTGGACCAGAGCGGTCAATATATAATTTAATAAAGTATTTGTTTATTATACGAAAACTGTCTTTCATTTCCACAAGAAAAAACGAAATGACTTTCCGAACAACCCTATATTTTGATAGTACGAGCCAAGAGAAACAGAAGGGAAGCTTGAGAATTTGATGTTTTTTTGGAAAAAAAAATTTCAAAGGAATAGTTCGACTAACTGGAATTTCTGACTTTTTTTTTTGTTTAAGTTAAAATGCATTAAGGAATGTAATGATGTGGTTCCACGAGGGTGTGTGTACGTCTTCAAAAACTGCAAATCGGGCAAAATGGATAAGGACGTAACATAGATACGTAGACGAAAAATCAGTCGCCGAGTGGTGGTGTGGTCGGTAGTAATTCCATTATTCACAATGGCGGCTGCCAGTTTCAGAATTTACGCGGGGAACAACGTGGTAAAACGAGGTGACATGAGACAAGGTTCATGCATTAAACATGTCCTGCAATGTCATCCACAAGAAGGCGAGGCCAAAAAAGAAAAGAGGATAGAGACAGAAGAAAACAACCGGTCGTTTCAGCTTTGATTCAGATTCAAACATATACCTACGCCATTGTTTATGACAAATTTTGCTCAGTATCATAATAGTGATTTTTGCCACATAATATAATCTTTAAAATATAAGCTAACGTTCATAAGGATTAATGTTTTACCAGAGAGTACAGCTTACGGGGTGGATATCCACGAAAGAAGCATGCTGTGCTTGGGTTTGTGGAAATGTTAATACTATTATTAACATAGTGATTTTTGCCACATAATATAATCTTTAAAATATAAGCTAACGTTCATAAGGATTAATATTTTACCAGACAGTACAGCTTACGGGGTGGATATCCACGAAAGAAGCATGCTGTGCTTGGGTTTGTGGAAATGTTAATACTATTATTAACATAAAGTATCAAGGAGGAGTTACAAGCGTTCTTATTAAACAAACCGGAAGTGATATTGAATTTGATGTTGTTGATAAAGAAATAGTGTGGAATGAAAATAAATTAAACGAAATTAGAGAATCCAATACCTTCAATTAAAAAAATAGAAACCAAAAAGGTTGCTTAAATTCACAGTAAATACTTCTTTAATAATAATTGTGTTAGGCCAAAAAGTCTGATTGACAGTTGCAGAGATTTAGAAGTAGTAAAAATGGTGAATGAAACTTGACATTGAAATTTGCACTCTCCAAACTACACTAAAGAAGTAAAATGCTCAATCACACTTTTATAAAGAATAGAGAAGTATGATTCCATACGTTTCTTGGCATTGAAAAATTTTAGTACCTAGATTCTGATTGGATGAAGATNCTAAAAAATTGTAAGTATGTTTATTCCTGGTTATCCAAAGTATAACTATCCTGTGTCAAACAGGACAATTGACAATTATAGCAGTAAAAAAATGTGATTAAAGTGATTGCTCGCTGGTCTCCCTTAACTCCTCGACAACTGACAAGAGACCATTACATCACGAACTTGAACATTCTCGATTATTCGCGGTTTTTCGTGCAAACACCCCTTGAGTGCTACGTACATAATTTCCTCCCCCTTCGCGTCGTGCTAAATTATGTCACGTTGCGAATGTGTATTTTAAAGTCAAATGACAAATAGCATGTCAATATTTGCTTAAGGTCAAGAGAGTGTTTTAGATCGGAGAGTTCGACTGAGATGCCACGACAAAGCGAGAGTACTCTCGTTGAGTGTGAGACAGAAACAGAGAGCACGAGAAAGGGAGAAAGAGAGACAGAGATAAAAGGAGGAAGGAAGCGAGCAAACACATGGCAAATCTATGCACCCTCCACCCGTTCAAATTCACGCTTTGCTGCTTACAACCCTCCTATTACACAGCATAATTTTACTGCTCTAAACGATCACCTATTTCTTGCTTTATGCCTGTGTCCAAATATAATACAGGCAGTTGTTGTTTTGTAGACCGCCGCATACCGTGTAGGTACAAACAGGCATATCATGCTTAACATCAAGCTAGATCAAATTCCAAAATCTTCACGTTAAAGGGATCAGGATCAATACACACCATCTCAAATATTATACCTATTCATTCATTTAAACGATCCAAAGGATATTTGGTGTTGTTCCTATTTTTTTGTTGCTAACTGTAACGATTTAATGAACCATATTTCTTTGGGAAAGGACAAGGATACGGCATTAGCATATTGATGTAATCCACAATCAGAAATCTACCAAAATATTCTAAAGTACAATGGACCATTACATAAACGAAGATGTACATTTTAAGTTTCTTCAAACATTAACAATCTAAACTTAATTTCCATTTCAATTTGAAAGATTATGAATTGAAATCTATTATTAAGAAAGTTGAAATTTCTAAAATCTATTTGATGAAGGATCAAGCATTTAGGTTTGATAAACGATTGAAAAAGCAATAATTACTTAATTAACCAAATTATAGGGTTGTTCGGAATGTCATTTCGTTTTTTCCCGACAGAGGATTTAATTGTATTCTTTTGCACCCAACTTCACATTTAAGCCGTATAATTTTTATATGCTTTGAGAGCTCATATAGCAAGGCTTGTGTGTGAAAAATTCCAATTAATTCTACGCAGTAGTTTTTGGTTGGTNTTTTGATACAGGAAGACCTAAGTATATATCGACATTGGCTCGAATCAATCCTATTCTTTAACCCCAAATCGAATAGAAATTTTACTACATTCTGATTGGATGAAGATCTTCTGAAAGATTAGCCAAAAATGCAATGATGGGCTTTCATAACAATATTCAATGAATCTGGGAAGTATTTTTGGGACGATATACAATCAAGAATGAATAAAAATTAATAAAAACATAATTAAAAGAGATCTCGAAAATCTAATCTGTTTCATATGTTACCTCCAACAGAAAAACAACCAAACCAATACAGTTTACCTTTTGATACAGGAAGACCTAAGTATATATCGACATTGGCTCGAATCAATCCTATTCTTTAACCCCAAATCGAATAGAAATTTTACTACATTCTGATTGGATGAAGATCTTCTGAAAGATTAGCCAAAAATGCAATGATGGGCTTTCATAACAATATTCAATGAATCTGGGAAGTATTTTTGGGACGATATACAATCAAGAATGAATAAAAATTAATAAAAACATAATTAAAAGAGATCTCGAAAATCTAATCTGTTTCATATGTTACCTCCAACAGAAAAACAACCAAACCAATACAGTTTACCTTTTGATACAGGAAGACCTAAGTATATATCGACATTGGCTCGAATCAATCCTATTCTTTAACCCCAAATCGAATAGAAATTTTACTACATTCTGATTGGATGAAGATCTTCTGAAAGATTAGCCAAAAATGCAATGATGGGCTTTCATAACAATATTCAATGAATCTGGGAAGTATTTTTGGGACGATATACAATCAAGAATGAATAAAAATTAATAAAAACATAATTAAAAGAGATCTCGAAAATCTAATCTGTTTCATATGTTACCTCCAACAGAAAAACAACCAAACCAATACAGTTTACCTTTTGATACAGGAAGACCTAAGTATATATCGACATTGGCTCGAATCAATCCTATTCTTTAACCCCAAATCGAATAGAAATTTTACTACATTCTGATTGGATGAAGATCTTCTGAAAGATTAGCCAAAAATGCAATGATGGGCTTTCATAACAATATTCAATGAATCTGGGAAGTATTTTTGGGACGATATACAATCAAGAATGAATAAAAATTAATAAAAACATAATTAAAAGAGATCTCGAAAATCTAATCTGTTTCATATGTTACCTCCAACAGAAAAACAACCAAACCAATACAGTTTACCTTTTGATACAGGAAGACCTAAGTATATATCGACATTGGCTCGAATCAATCCTATTCTTTAACCCCAAATCGAATAGAAATTTTACTACATTCTGATTGGATGAAGATCTTCTGAAAGATTAGCCAAAAATGCAATGATGGGCTTTCATAACAATATTCAATGAATCTGGGAAGTATTTTTGGGACGATATACAATCAAGAATGAATAAAAATTAATAAAAACATAATTAAAAGAGATCTCGAAAATCTAATCTGTTTCATATGTTACCTCCAACAGAAAAACAACCAAACCAATACAGTTTACCTTTTGATACAGGAAGACCTAAGTATATATCGACATTGGCTCGAATCAATCCTATTCTTTAACCCCAAATCGAATAGAAATTTTACTACATTCTGATTGGATGAAGATCTTCTGAAAGATTAGCCAAAAATGCAATGATGGGCTTTCATAACAATATTCAATGAATCTGGGAAGTATTTTTGGGACGATATACAATCAAGAATGAATAAAAATTAATAAAAACATAATTAAAAGAGATCTCGAAAATCTAATCTGTTTCATATGTTACCTCCAACAGAAAAACAACCAAACCAATACAGTTTACCTTTTGATACAGGAAGACCTAAGTATATATCGACATTGGCTCGAATCAATCCTATTCTTTAACCCCAAATCGAATAGAAATTTTACTACATTCTGATTGGATGAAGATCTTCTGAAAGATTAGCCAAAAATGCAATGATGGGCTTTCATAACAATATTCAATGAATCTGGGAAGTATTTTTGGGACGATATACAATCAAGAATGAATAAAAATTAATAAAAACATAATTAAAAGAGATCTCGAAAATCTAATCTGTTTCATATGTTACCTCCAACAGAAAAACAACCAAACCAATACAGTTTACCTTTTGATACAGGAAGACCTAAGTATATATCGACATTGGCTCGAATCAATCCTATTCTTTAACCCCAAATCGAATAGAAATTTTACTACATTCTGATTGGATGAAGATCTTCTGATAGATTAGCCAAAAATGTAAAGATGGGCTTTCATAACAATATTCAATGAATCTGGGAAGAATTTTTGGGACGATATACAATCAAGAATGAATAAAAATTAATGAAAAACATAATTAAAAAAGATCTCGAAAATCTAATCTGTTTCAAATGTTGCCTCGAACAGAAAAATAACCAGACCAATACAGTTTACCTTTTGATATAGGAGGACCTAAGTTCCTATCGACATTGACTTGAATCAGTTCTATTCTGTAACCCCCAATCGAATTGAAATCGAATAGAAGTGGTGAGGTAGAATCGAATTGTGGAATTAAATATTGTAATAGCCAAAGTGATAAACTTAAATTGATGTTATAAATATGAAACACCACTAAGCAAGGGCCAAAGGCCTCGGGTTCGATTCTCAGCGAGGGTGTAACAACAGCAACAAATTTTTCCCTCATTAACCTGAGGTAGTTTATAGTGGGAGAAAATTTAAAAGGAATTTTCACATTAATACTCAAATTGATGTATTTTTGTATTTATCTTCAACCGTAACCCTTTTAAATCGATTTTACGTAAATCTGTACTGTCTCTTCCTCTTTTTTCGTCATCTGCATTCTCTTTTCTTGACGTGGCTTATCGTCCAAAAACAAATCAAATTTTAACCGATATTAAATTTCGTTTACGCGACTTGAACATCCTCTCGCTCCCTTCCGTCCTCCTTGCCGTATCGGGTCCGAAAATCTGACATCGTAGCTCGTAGTTGGAACGTTGACGATGCAAAATTTGTCCGAACAGCACACACACACACACACACACACATGTATATACGAATACGTATATGCATATACGAGAGGCTGTGCTTATTTGCCGTTATTTGCATTCCAGTTATATCTTTCGTGAAATAAGCGTCTTTTCTCCCTCTGCCATCGCATCACCGTCGAATGTCGAATAACAGCAGCAGCGCACCATCAGAGCCTACATAGACTCTTACGCTTACTGAACCGGAAGGAATCAGGTTTCAAATAATGACGAGCAAGAAGAACAAACGGAAGAGGTAAAGTTTTCTGGACGCGACGAAGGTAAGGCGATCGTCGAGATCGCTTTCTTCGTTCCACCATGAAAACAGTTTTTCCAAGTCGCAATTTTCAATGCCCACGCACGTGCTGTGCTACAAACGGACGGACGCCCGAGGTCCTTCTGGATGAATGGCCACGATTTACATTTCTAAATCAAACGTTCTGCTCAAGTGATAAAACCGATTTTGGACTCGCCAATATCCGTGGATTTGAATCCAAAAATTACGAAATCCAATTTTAAAACCTTTTTGTCGACTTTTCATGTCACAACCAGGTTCTTTTAGAGAGAAAAAAAGAATTAAAATACTTGCAATTCATTGCTTGTCTTTCATAAATTATTGAAGTGAGTCGTAGTAAAATTATTTAAAATTTGGGTATTCGCGACAAAACCACAAGAGGAAATGAAGCAAGAGTTTCAGAAATGGTACCATTGTTGGGATAAGCTACAACTTTCGGTAGGGAGAGATGGTTATTTGAGGTAAACTGCACTCTTTTTTGAAGTGAAACTTCTTTACGCACGGTAGAGTAAGTTCGTTTCATGCGAGTTGCTATGTAACGAAATAATGCAACGGATGTCCTCCCTCTACTCGGCCACGTAGTCGAGTTCGTAGCGGTGATCGCTTGGGCCGTGAGCGCGCTTCAATGCAACGTTCGTTACAGGAAACTCCGGCATGTCTATACATGCTACACTATTGTAGCCCTAACAAAATGTATGAATGCATTTGTCTGTGTTTGTGTCTGTGTGTCGAAACGACGCCACTGATACAAGTTCCTTAACTCCTATCGCGGTATGTTTGTTTGAAGAAGTTTCACTTCAGTGGCGTTTTCTATAATTACACGTTGTATTCTTTTTTTCTGATCATGTATCGCTTTATGAGGTTTTCCTGCTTTGACTTTAAAATAATTTTACTGAGATATTATGCTGGATGAGATATCTAATATAACTATGGAGCTTGCTTACAATACTTAGAAACTTTTGACGTACATTTCTTAAAAAACGTGACCTTCGTGAAAGAAATTCCAGGCGCAATTGTGCAATTGCGCCATACCTCATGGTAAGTTTCCTGTACAAAAATAAGTAAATCAATTATTTGATTTTTAAATCGTCCATTATTCTATTTATCTATAGATGGTTGAAAACCCAAAAAGTTTTTTTTGTAATTTGGATTAATCTGTCAGTTTCAATAATTACTTAGTGATTCATAGACTTGTCTTGATTTAATCAAGTTACATTCCGTAATTCTTTATCTTCTCTTTTTGACATTGAATTGAGTCTGTATGGGTATCTCATTACTTCTGCTGGAAAGAAAATGGCTTGTCTATATGATGGAATATTAATATTCATAATGGTTTTAATAATTTCCTCCTTCTCTACACTTATTTTCCAAGGGGAATATTTTATTTCATTTTCTGTAAGCCTGTCTTTAAACGGTAGTCCACGGTAGTCATTCGGCTACAATTATTTAAGGTTTATTGCACCAGCCAACGACTCATTTTGATAATGAAGCTCTCGTCATGTTAAATTTCATATCGCACACCATTGTTCGAGGACATATTCCCGCAAACAATGGTACGCGAGGCGCAGAACGCATCTGACAAAGAAATTTTTAATAAACACCCCTCGCTCTCCCCGACGTTTCTCCCCTGCACCACCGTTACGTCCCCGGCCACCCTGCGCGCACGTTTCGTCAACGTTTTAGAATCGAAAACGTCGCCGTTATCATCACCGTCATCACACCGACGTAGTCTCGCGGATAAGAAAGCGTTTTCCCTATTTTGAGGGAAAAATCTATATCGTTTTTGTTTTCTGAAAGACAGAGGGGCGTGGGGACGTTTCCATGGAAATTTGCATGCATCCAGTAAAAGAAGACTAGCGACTCTGCCACTCTTTTCAAATATATTATACACGGGACGTGGCACGAACAGGGACGGACTAAGGAACAGAACAACAAAAAATGTACAAGAAAATCAAATGGAAGTCTGTATAATTGAACCAAATGAAGCGCTATTATACAAAAGTCCACAAATGTGTTTATTAATCTAAAATCTCATTGGGTGTTGAAATACGTTTTAAACATCGATACATCTGTGAAATTTTGGATAAGAGTGACCAAAACTGTACCACCATCATCATCATAAGGTCGTCAGTCCTAAGACTGGTTGGACAAGTACCTCCACTTTTTCCTATCCTGAACTAAACTTCGCATTTCCCTAAAACTAGAACAGCCCACATTCTTAACTATTTGCGAACAGTAATCTAATCTAGGTCTACCTCTACTCCTCCTAACTCCCGTTTCTGCTTCTAATATGTCTCTGACTAGACCTTCATGCCTAAGAAGGTGTCCTACCAACCTATCTCGCCTATTTTTTATTGACTTCCATAGAGTCCTCTTTTCTCCTATTCTTTGCAATACCTCTTCATTTCTAACCTTTTCTACCCACGATATCCTCATCATCCGCCTATTACACCACATTTCGAACGCTTCTAACCTTTTATTTTCCGCCGCTCACACTGTCCATGTTTCGCTCCCGTACAACGCCGTGCTCCAAACATACACCTTTAACAACCTTATTAGAATTTCTAAATTAACCGTTCGCGAGCATAGAAGTGACTTCTTTTTATTAAAGGCGACACGACCCTGCGCTATCCTCAGCTTTATATCCCTACTACTCCTTCCATCCTCACTTATCTGACTTCCTAGGTATCTAAAATCAGCCACTTCTTCTAATTTTTCTTCTCCTATCTTTATATTCGCCCTTGCCCTGCTTTTTCTTCCCTTGCATATCAGTATAAAATGTATATTTAAGATGGTTTAAGCGCAAGTAAAAAAATGCATTTATAATACATCAGAAGTTTTCATAATTTACATCAACAGTAGTAAAGGTTTAGTTAAGATTTTTTTGGCAGAAAAACTTTTAGATAAATTTCTAAACCCCACAACGAAATTTTGAGATATTCAAAATCATATAAATAGCACCAATATTAGTTAAATAATCGTTTTAAAAACTTTGTTGTTCCTTTAACTCCTTATGAGTACGCCACTGGTTCAGAAAAAACCTGATTGCAACGTCAATGAGGTGTTTCGAGTTTTGATTAACAAAACCTTCTGGCTTTTATTATTTTGTAACAATTTGTTTGGATTTTGGTAATTAAACAATTGCTTATTGAATACTTAGGAGTAAAAAGATGTTTTGAATAATGTAATCGAATATCAAATCATTGATCACATCCCATTTTAATCATAGACTTACTAAATCCCAAAATTCCACACGCAAATGTCTTTCAACACCTACAAAACTGCAATTTTTCATGTAATAATTAATTAATTTACTAAATACGTTTACGTTTAATCTTATTGGATTGTAAATTTAAAGAACGCTTTAATTTTCCTATTTTGTATGGCAATCTAAACTCTGGTGAAGTAGTAGTGCCTTGAGCAATGAAACTTTGTTTGTTGGCATTTGTTTCAATTGCCTTTCCGGTACTTCATGTTGTTGCGTGGTAGTACTCGAACTTGTTCAATAATCCACGTGTTTATAACAAAAAACTACCCCTCCGCTAATTATTCGTCAACGAGCCCCAAATATTCGGAAACTTGTAACGTTACACCGTTTCCTTTCTCCATTAGTTGCACTCCCATCATCGGCAACGGGGTCGTGCAACTTGGATAGATATTCTCCAATCTGGAGAGACGCTATCAATCATATAATGCTCGAGCTAAACGTCAAGATCGTTTAATAGCTCCAGAACTAAGACCCCTATCATAACAACATCATCATCATTCCCACCCCCGCTTTTTCCCCATCTCCCTCTCGCTTTCTCCCTTTTAATCAGTTTGTAATCATCAGTTTAACCTGCGTGACGACGACAAGACCCTCGTTCACCCCGCCAGTGCCATACCTATCATCTGTACACATGTTCCATCCCGGTCTGTCGCCATGCCGTTAGTAAGCCCTTCGGGAGTCTTTCGCATGTCTCATTGCCGATGAGCCCAACGTGACGGGGGTGGTTGGAAAACAAAATTCTATATACGTACAGTAGCGCTAACAAGTGTAAATATTATCCAAAATGAGCACATATCTACTCTCCCATTTCGTAACTCAATGTGCCAAAAGACAAAGATAATAAATGGATTGTAGATTTATTTGTGTGAGAACGTGAATATAACATGGAGCAATTATAGGGGTAATCATTATCGTCATAAATCGTCAGGGTAAATTTTTTTACCCTTTAAAAGAAGAATATGTAGGGTAGTTTTTGTGGCCTGATAGCAGACGTACATGTACATACACAATTTTCATTTAAAATTGAAATTTATTTGGAGAGAACTTTCAATTGTTCTGCATCACCATATCATGCTAGTACACTAATTATGCATTAAGAATAGCAAAATTTTATGGAATAACTTCAATTAAATATTGTTTTGTTAATCCGCTTTCAGATAACTCAGGACGGAAGGAGTAGTAGGGATATAAGGCAGAGGGTAATGCAGGGTCGAGTCGTCTTCAATAAAAGAAGTCACTACTATGCTTGTGAACGGTTAATTTAGAAATTCAAAAAAAAATTGTTAAAGGTGTATGTTAGGAGCAAGGCATTGTACGGGTGCGAAACGTGGATAGTGGGCGCGTCGGAAAAGAAAAGGTTAGAAGCGTTTACAGGCGAATGATAACGGTACCGTGGATAGAGAAGGTTAGAAATGAAGAGGTATTAGAAAGAATAGGAGAACAGAGGACTCTATAGAAGTCAAGAAGAAATAGGTGAGATAGGTTGGTAGGACAACTTCTCAAGCATGAAGGTCTAGTCAGAGACATATGAGAGGCAGAAATCGGAGTTAGGAGGGGTAGAGATAGATCCTAGATTAGATTACTGCTCGCAAATAGTTAAGGAAGTGAGTTGTTCTATAGGGTTGTTCGGAAAGTCATTTCGTTTTTTCCCGACAGAGGATTTAATTGTATTCTTTTGCACCCAACTTCACATTTAAGCCGTATAATTTTTATATGCTTTGAGAGCTCATATAGCAAGGCTTGTGTGTGAAAAATTCCAATTAATTCTACGCAGTAGTTTTTGGTTGGTGCCCTTTTAAATATGGAGAGCGATAAGCAGCATTTTCGACATATCTTACTGTTTTACTACAGAAAGGGTAAAAATGCTGTTCAAGCCAGAAAGAAATTGACTGATGTGTATGGAGAAGGTGTGTTGACAGTACGCCAGTGCCAGAACTGGTTCGCTAAATTTCGATCCGGCAATTTTGATGTCGAAGATGCACCACGTTCGGGAAGGCCGGTTGAAGCTGATAAAGACGCGATAAAGGCATTAGTTGATGTGAACCGGCGAATAACAACACGTGAGATCGGATTGAGGTTAAATTTATCAAATTCAACAGTTTATGACCACTTGAAAGGCCTGGGATTATCCTCGAAGCTCGATGTATGGGTTCCCCATGTTCTCACAGAGAGAAATCTGTGTCGCCGCATTGACGTCTGCGATTCGCTTCTCAAACGTCACGAAAATGATCCGTTTTTGAAGCGCATCATCACTGGGGACGAAAAATGGGTTGTATACAACAACGTCAAACGCAAGAGGTCATGGAGCAAAAAAGATGAACCGGCTCAAACCATTTCCAAAGCCGATATTCACCAAAAAAAGGTGATGCTGTCTGTTTGGTGGGATTTTAAAGGAATCGTTTTTTTTGAGCTTTTACCGGATAACACAACGATTAATTCGGAAGTCTACTGTCATCAGCTGGACAAACTGAATGATGCACTTCAACAGAAAAGGTCAGAACTAATCAACAGGAAAGGTGTAGTGTTTCACCAAGACAACGCGAGACCTCACACAAGTTTGGTCACTCGCCAAAAGCTTTTACAGCTTGAATGGGATACAATGCTACACCCACCATATTCTCCAGACCTGGCACCATCGGATTATTATTTGTTCCGGTCACTCCAAAATTTTTTAGACGGTAAAACCTTCACCTCAAATGAGGAGGTCAAAAACCTCCTCGATCAGTTTTTTGCCAGCAAAGACCAAAAATTTTATGAGCGTGGAATTATGCTACTACCAGAAAGATGGCAAAAGGTGTTGGACCAGAACGGTCAATATATAATTTAATAAAGTATTTGTTTATTATACGAAAACTGTCTTTCATTTCCACAAGAAAAAACGAAATGACTTTCCGAACAACCCTATAGTTTTAGGGAAATACGAAGACTAGCTCAGGATAAGAAAGAGTGGAGGTGCGAGTCCAACCAGTAGGACCAAGGACTGACGACATTACGATGATGATAATGAATATCTTTTCCTTCCTCCCCCCTCTCTCATATTTATAAAAGCCAACCCCAATATATTATACTTTATTGGAGTTGACAAAGTAAAGAGTTAGTTAGGCAAGTCAACGGTTGTTTCTTCATAAGTAATTAATCTAATTTTTACGTTCTTGAAAACTGCTCTAACGGAAGAGTTTGCTTCATTAGTGTGCGATCGTGTCAAACTCATCAAGGAGTAGCGGACATTACACGTGAAAGAATCGGTAAGATCAATCGTCACATACGTGTCTTATTAAATATACATGTTCATTAGTTAGTTTGATGTAAATTGAATTTAATGAAAAGGACTTACGCTTGGAATGTTGTCGTTTGTGCAGACGCCTTCCTGCAGGAGCCGGTCCCGTATTTCCCAGGCGAATATCGATGGACATTCACGCTTGTACGCCGATATCTTGGCGACCACCTCCGCTGTGGCCACACGCGGCTTCGAACCACCGATCGCTCTCGGCCGTATCGAACCCGTTTCGTAATACCTACAACTCAAATTGATCAAATAATAACACTGCATTCACCCATCTAATAAACTAATGAGAAATCAATTAAAAACGTAAAGTAATCTACCCTTATTCTGATGCAATACAGGGTGTAAGTAACAGAAATAAGTTCGGAGTTTGCAAGAGGTGATAGGACATTGTAAAATAATAAAATTAAGTGAATGTTTGGATGTCCGAAAGAAAACCGTAGAAAAAAGTACAGGTACTTTAATTCCGGCTCTTATAAAGAAATACATCGGTGTAGTATTTGCTTTGTACTTTTTGCTCATGTATTAGTTATTTGTTAGATTAGATCAAGTGTTTAAACCTATAAAGAGGCAATTGATGTGAAGTTTAGCAAACTGATTCAGCAATACATCAATAGTTGTTGCTATAATAATCTGACATGATAATTATTTACGTGTTTGGTAAGGTTATTTACAACCACCTGTAAATAAGGGTAACACGCCTTGGCAGTCCTTCATTGATGTGGTAATTTGTCTCTAAATTACAATTATCCAGATCAATTGTTTATGTTTACCTTAAACGTTCGATAACCGATAATGTTTACATTTTTCGTCGATGTAGCTGCACACTATTTGGAGACACCTATGTTGCCAATTCACTTACAGGACCGGCTTCAGATTGTAAATTATTGCGATTGTCTCAATTTTTTTTCCTTGACCACGCTATGGAATTCACCAAGCTATTGTTTATTTGTTGCATCTATTTTACACCCTCGAAAGATCCACACTTATTTCTGTTACACCCTGTATAAAGAGAATACAAATAGTTGTAATAGACAAATGGTCATTTTTGGAATTCAATCATTTATCAATTCTTACAGGTTTTGAGGTCCACTATGCAAGGTAGTTTATCCTAATCAAATATAATCTATTAATTCACTTACAGTTTGCAATTACTTATGTTTAAGAAAAAGGCAAAAATTATTCAAATTTTAATAAAGACATTACTGCTGCATTTATAGATATAACACAAAATTTTTTGATGCACACTTTTAATCTAAAGAAAGTGTTCCTGTAAGTTCGGCCTTGTCAAGTTTTAATTATCTCTATAAGAAGTTTTTAACTTTATCTAAAACCTAGAAGCTGATGCAAGGAATTTTTGTCAATTCAGATATTCGAAGGTTAATAAATGGTAGACGGGTGATACTCATTTATACTCATTATAACCAAACAGTAGAAAAGATACTGAATACCAAAATCATTTCGCAGAAGAACTAATAGGGACGGGGTGGATATTATTAATTAGAGTATGGGTAAAACAACAAATAGAAGATCATACATTGGAACGAATCAAACCAAATTAGGATTATAAATTAATGATACAAAACAAACACCGACGTTTCTTCTTCGTTTGTGAAACTTTTTCAAAACAATGCAGCTTTTTGTCTGGTATTATGTTTTAGGATACCTCACAAACAAAGGTGAAAAGTCAGCGTTGATTTTATATACAATAAAATTTTTACAACCCAGATTTTGCTTGATTTCTCGATAAAACTAGCTTTTTTTCGGAAGATAAAAATTAAAGCTTTCCAAAAATGATTATTCTACGTATATAATTACTTTTGTTTGCCCTTTCGGTAGAGACTAAAGAGGGTACATTTAATAAACTCACCTTCCAAGAATTTTGGAAACACACCCGTTGGAGACCTGGAGTATTCGGGAAATATCACAGGGCCGGGCTCCAGAATGGGCTAATTCGACGATTTTCTGTCGGGTCGAATCCGGCAAGGGTCGTCCGCTGACGAAAACGCCCCCTAGCTGGTTCACACCGCTATGACCTGGTCACAGTATGCCACAGTTACTTCAGTTTTCTTTACTTTAATGCCTTTGTCTTTTTCGAATTCTCACAAAAAAACTACAAACAAAATGACATTCGGAAACCAATCTCAACTTAAAAATTTTATGTGTTCTGAAAGAGGTTGTTGACGTCTTTTACTCGAAAGTGCTGTGGTATAATGTCGTTTTGTTTGAAAATTTATTTTGCAGCAAAATATACTCGTATACAATGAACAAGTACCTGTTTGTAATTGTTTATTGTATTTCTGCGGTAGCTGTGCAATAAATAAATCACAGGGTGTGAGGAGCTAAAGAATGACTTCGTCAGCCGACAACCAATGCTAGAAATGGGGCGGCAGATAAGAAACCGAAAATTCAGCATTTATTTTTATACGCACATTATGCACACTTAATTAAGGATTAGGGATGTATTTAATTAGTTTCTACAGACACACCGTGTACTAATTACTATTTGATAATATGTAAACTTCTTTTAGATTTTCAATTTTATATACAAAAAGAAAAA
>NW_020439516.1:1609163-1616179 GCF_000699045.2 Agrilus planipennis | reverse complement strand
CAAATATTAAAATTTAAGTCAGAAATTTTTTCTCAGAATTTCGATTAATAAATTTTTAATTAAGATTTCATAAGTAAATCGTGATACAATGTACCTAATAATTTATTCTTTTTGTGTAGAACAGAGGATAGCGCAGGATCGAGTCGTTTCTATGCTCGCAAACGGTTAATTTGGATATTCGAAAAAGATTGTTAAAAGTGTGTCTAAAACGCGACGCTGTACGGGTGCGAAACATGGACGGTGGACGCGGTCGAAAAGAAAGGTTAGAAGCGTTAATTAAGATTTCATAAGTAAATCGTGATACAATGTACCTAATAATTTATTCTTTTTGTGTAGAACAGAGGATAGCGCAGGATCGAGTCGTTTCTATGCTCGCAAACGGTTAATTTGGATATTCGAAAAAGATTGTTAAAAGTGTGTCTAAAACGCGACGCTGTACGGGTGCGAAACATGGACGGTGGACGCGGTCGAAAAGAAAGGTTAGAAGCGTTTGAAATGTGGTGTTACAGATGAATGATGAGAATACCGTGGATAGAGAAGTTTAGAAATCAACAAAATATGGAGAAGAAAATTCCTATGTTCATTAAGGATTCTCAATTCATGACACTTTAATTAGGTATGTCTATTTACTAAACCATAAAATTCAGTGTTTACATCCCAAAATTAGAAAATTCGGTCACTTAATAGGTATAGATACGCTTTTGCTGGAGATGCTCAAAAGTAAACTTTAATTATTAATCAATTAATTAAAGATCTTATAATACCTACCTCTGATACATAAAAAGGCGATTTCCGCTATATATCTTACCACCCAAAAGAAACTAATAAAAAACAACTGGCCAATAAAAAGTTAAGTCGATAATGGATTTTTATTATGACAGACTTAACTTTCTGATACCTATCTGACACATGAAAACCTATGGATGGGATAATTCCCGTTGACCTGAACTTATAATCTTAAAGTTTGACGTACAAGAAGATTTTCCATTCCCAACAGCTACTAATGGTGGGAAGGCGGAGTAAGCAGTTCCACCATCTTAGTGAAAATCCGGTAGATAGAGACTCTTCAGACATCATTAGGAATCATGGGAATGGGATTGTAGTGGTTGAAGAAAGACAGATGAGACAAACGAACTGAAGACGGAAGGGAAGTGAAGTGTTATCTATGGAGTATATTTGTTCCAGCATTTGNTTGATTTCAACTTCGAAACAAAAAAATATTTAGTTTCAATCTCTATTAATAATGAGCGTAAAACTTTTTAATATGTTTAAATAATAATTAAAACTTTAAAATTGCATTTATTTCAGACAATTATAAATATTATCATTATATTATCAAGTAAAAACGAGATTTTCAGCTAATTTTTCATTTTTTCCTCAATAACCATTTAGTGAATTTGAATAACCTTACGCTAAAGTGATTCTCCAGAGTTCAAGTTACTTATTATAAAAGTTTAAAAGTTCTGGTAGCTTTTTTTCTGTTAATAAAAATAAATTTAATCTGTTCGGTTAACGAACCTCCATAAAACGACGTGTAAAATTACAATTCTTTAAAATTTCAATAACTTTTTAACAGTTTAGTGAATCGATTTGTAATTTTTACAGGAGTTTTAGAATTGAATGAGGAACGTTCTTCCAAATTTTTATTTGTCTCGTAGCATTTTGACATACCTCCCAAACATCCTCAAATTGTTCATGTTCTTTCTTTTGAAGATCAAATTACATCTCCAAATTACACATTCACTCATTATCTTCCCCGCTCTCTGACTCAAAATTCTACAATTTTGTGAAAACCTCCAAATCGTATTCAGTATACCAAGATACTAAATTTTAATATGAGAACATTGTAGTGGATCATTGTACACAATCTCTTTTGATATTCAGTGTTCTAGAAAATAATATAAGTACCTAATTACGTTTATTCATAAATATATACAGAAGTTCAGATTTTCTGTTGTAAGCACAGACGTTAATGCCTATGTAGGGGTAAATATGTATTCTTCTTTCTTTTATTTAAATAAAAAAATATTCTTTTTACACCTGAGTTGGTATCCCGTCACTTTTTTACAAAGTTCTCTGCATAACCAACAACAAGGAAACTTTTCCAGTTATTTCGGCACCTGTATTTTCACTTTCAGACCTTTCAAACTTCTGAAAGCTTCTTTGCGACCTACTGTTCGACACTTGAGGACAGCAGGATCAACGCAAAATCCTCCTGCTTCTCAAGCTTCTCCTTCGGTTTTTGCCACGAGACTACTCAAACAAAACACATAAATCATTAAAATCCGTACCAACAAAAGCCTTTTATTCAGCACGTTCCTGACAAATGGAGTCTGCCANCAATAAAAAGTTAAGTCGATAATGGATTTTTATTATGACAGACTTAACTTTCTGATACCTATCTGACACATGAAAACCTATGGATGGGATAATTCCCGTTGACCTGAACTTATAATCTTAAAGTTTGACGTACAAGAAGATTTTCCATTCCCAACAGCTACTAATGGTGGGAAGGCGGAGTAAGCAGTTCCACCATCTTAGTGAAAATCCGGTAGATAGAGACTCTTCAGACATCATTAGGAATCATGGGAATGGGATTGTAGTGGTTGAAGAAAGACAGATGAGACAAACGAACTGAAGACGGAAGGGAAGTGAAGTGTTATCTATGGAGTATATTTGTTCCAGCATTTGCTTGAATGATCCAACAAAACCAGAGACAGGTGGATCGAGGCAGGTGAACCCAAAATCTAGCCAGTGCCCGTGCCAATATTAAGCTATCGTCAAGAGTCTAATAGACTGCTAGGCCATGCCGCTCATTTAGAAATACGGTCTTACAGCTTACAGGTAACGGAAGGAACATCCGATACCAAATAATCCACAAAATATCCTAATTTTTTTAACACTCCATTACCATATAATCAGGCGAATGATGAGGATACCGTGGATAGAGAAGGTTAGAAATGATGAGGTATTAGAAAGAATAGGAGAACAGAGGATCTATGAAAGTCAATAAGAAATAGGCGAGATAGGTTGCTAGGACACCTCCTCAGGCATGAAGGGCTAGTTAGAGAACTATTAGGAGCAGAAACTGAAGTTAAGAGGAGTAGAGGTAGACCTAGATTAAATTACACTTCACAAATAGTTAAGGATATGGGTTGTTCTAGTTTTAGGGAAATGCGAAGATTAGCTCAGGAAAGAAAAAAGTGAAAGTACGTGTCCAACCATTCTTGAACTAATTACCTTATGATGATGATTATATAAAGAATGTAGTTTTGTTAATTTGGCGAAATTATCACTAGCAAATGGGTTTTTATTTAATCTATATATAAAAGTTCAAATTTTCTGTTGTAAGCTAGATCTAGGTACAGATATTAATGTCTATGTGGGGGCAAGTATGTATTCTTCTTTCTTTTATTTAAATAAAAAAATATTCTTTTTACACCTGAGTTGGTATCCCGTCACTTTTTTACAAAGTTCTCCGCATAACCAACAACAAGGAAACTTTTCCGGTTATTTCGGCACCTGTATTTTCACTTTCAAGACCTTTCAGACCTTTCAAACAAAGCGAGATTTTCAGCTAATTTTTCATTTTTTTCCCCGATAACTATTTAGTGAATTTGAATAACCTTACACTAAAGTGATTCTCCAGAGTTCAAGTTACTTATTATAAAAGTTTGAAATTTCTGGTAGCTTTTTTTCTGTTNTCAAGAGTCTAATAGACTGCTAGGCCATGCCGCTCATTTAGAAATACGGTCTTACAGCTTACAGGTAACGGAAGGAACATCCGATACCAAATAATCCACAAAATATCCTAATTTTTTTAACACTCCATTACCATATAATCAGGCGAATGATGAGGATACCGTGGATAGAGAAGGTTAGAAATGATGAGGTATTAGAAAGAATAGGAGAACAGAGGATCTATGAAAGTCAATAAGAAATAGGCGAGATAGGTTGCTAGGACACCTCCTCAGGCATGAAGGGCTAGTTAGAGAACTATTAGGAGCAGAAACTGAAGTTAAGAGGAGTAGAGGTAGACCTAGATTAAATTACACTTCACAAATAGTTAAGGATATGGGTTGTTCTAGTTTTAGGGAAATGCGAAGATTAGCTCAGGAAAGAAAAAAGTGAAAGTACGTGTCCAACCATTCTTGAACTAATTACCTTATGATGATGATTATATAAAGAATGTAGTTTTGTTAATTTGGCGAAATTATCACTAGCAAATGGGTTTTTATTTAATCTATATATAAAAGTTCAAATTTTCTGTTGTAAGCTAGATCTAGGTACAGATATTAATGTCTATGTGGGGGCAAGTATGTATTCTTCTTTCTTTTATTTAAATAAAAAAATATTCTTTTTACACCTGAGTTGGTATCCCGTCACTTTTTTACAAAGTTCTCCGCATAACCAACAACAAGGAAACTTTTTCGGTTATTTCGGCACCTGTATTTTCACTTTCAGACCTTTCAAACTTCCGAAAGCTTCTTTGCGACCTACTGTTCGACACTTGAGGACAGCAGGATCAACGCAAAATCCTCCTGCTTCTCAAGCTTCTCCTTCGCTTTTTGCCACGAGACTACTCAAACAAAACACATAAATCATTAAAATCAGTACCAACAAAAGCCTTTTATTCAGCACGTTCCTGACAAATGGAGTCTGCCAGTGAAAGGTGAACATTTCACCATTTTTATTTTTATTATTATACATACATACATATATGTATGTATCTAGGTACCTGCCTGCCTCTATCAAGTTCATATATGAAAAGGCCTACAATCCTCTCACACACACACACACACACGTTTATATAGGTATCTATATATAAATTTATTCGTATCGTACGGGGGTGAGACGTGCTACGTGATTAGGGGATGAGACGAATGCATCTTGGGCTCATTCTGTCTCTTATATAAGGGAAGCGCTTGTCAGCCGCCACAAAGCTACCACTGACTGCGAAACGCCGTTATATTTTGGGATGACTTCCTGGAACGGTTTAGTTGTCAAAGACACGAACTTCTTTAGAATTCCTGCTTTATTTACAAATGGAAAAACTGGAGACAGTATATAAATAGATATCGAAATAACACTAAACAGCAGAAGACATTTTTCTATTGTAAGGTAATTAAAATCAATTAATTATATGTGGAGAGTTTGGATACATTCCAAAATTATTCCACGTGCAAAAAAGGAAGAGACTGGTAGAAGAAATTGGTATTAATTGATAACTATAGTTTCCCTTTTAATCATATGTTCTTCTACTTGTAGACCATTAAGGATGTTTGGGAGGTACAATCGGAGACAAGAGTAGGTACATAAAATTAGAAATTCGTGATTAATTAGATTTTGCAGCATATCATGAGGTAAATAAATGCTATCTACACTAAAACAAAAGTATACGGTTTAAGAGAAAATTTGGAATTTGACCAAAAACTTTGACTAAAATAAGAAATAACGAATAATATGGAAAATTTTTAACTGACTTTTGGCAGTGAATATGGCTTGATTTCAACTTCAAAACAAAAAAATATTTAGTTTCAATCTCTATTAATAATGAGCGTAAAACTTTTTAATATGTTTAAATAATAATTAAAACTTTAAATATTACTATTATTTTCTGATGTTCCTAGTATAATGCGCAGTTTGGATCAAAGATAAGTACTTCGAATTCTTATCGCTTATTTTTACAATTCAACGAGTTAGTTAAATTTAATTTCGCTATCATTACGCATACATGCTCAAACTATTTCAATGCATTAACTTTACATGGTACCTATAAGTCAAACTAATATCGTAAGAAAGCATTAGTTTATTTTTAACAGGTAAACATGCATTTTTCAATACAAACGGAGAAATAGAAATGTTGTCTTTGGCTTTATCACTAAACTATGTCAAACATTCTTGTAAAAAACGCAGCTAATGGGTGTTTTACAACATATTCTTGCTATACATTTACCACAATTTGCTTCTGTTTATTTTTTAATTAGTGCAGTTTTTGTGTTACTGATTCCAAAAATATTTTTAAAACTGTTTTTAACATATCAACTAGTATGATAATATAAGTACACAAGGTGTTAGTTTGCAGTAATATACCTACTTACCAATTAAGACTCTAATCGATATTTAGCGTAGACAATAGGTACGTAACACATGTCGTTATATGTAATCAACCGAGTATACAAACACAAATAATACCCTCGCCTTAAAAAGAAAAGTTTACTATTAATTTTCAAGTACAGTAATGGTTCCTTATTCACGGTTTCCCTATTCGCGTTTTCAATATTCGCAGTTGAAAAAATTGCAACCCAGTTCCTGTATTCGCGGTTAAAAATTTCTAGTGTNATGATGTTGTTATGATGATGATTATATAAAGAATGTAGTTTTGTTAATTTGGCGAAATTATCACTAGCAAATGGGTTTTTATTTAATCTATATATAAAAGTTCAAATTTTCTGTTGTAAGCTAGATCTAGGTACAGATATTAATGTCTATGTGGGGGCAAGTATGTATTCTTCTTTCTTTTATTTAAATAAAAAAATATTCTTTTTACACCTGAGTTGGTATCCCGTCACTTTTTTACAAAGTTCTCCGCATAACCAACAACAAGGAAACTTTTCCGGTTATTTCGGCACCTGTATTTTCACTTTCAAGACCTTTCAGACCTTTCAAACAAAGCGAGATTTTCAGCTAATTTTTCATTTTTTTCCCCGATAACTATTTAGTGAATTTGAATAACCTTACACTAAAGTGATTCTCCAGAGTTCAAGTTACTTATTATAAAAGTTTCTAATTTCTGGTAGCTTTCTTTCTGTTAATAAAAATAAATTTAATCTGTTCGGTTATCGAATCTCCATAAAATGACGTGTAAAATTACAATTTTTTAAAATCTCAATAACTTTTTAACGGTTTAGTGAATCGATTTGTAATTTTTACAGGAGTTTTAGAATTGAATGAGGAACGTTCTTCCAAATTTTTATTTGTCTCGTAGCATTTTGACATACCTCCCAAACATCCTT
>NW_020439516.1:1601509-1608656 GCF_000699045.2 Agrilus planipennis | reverse complement strand
AAAAAGATACAACGTGTAATTATACAACACGCTACTGAAGTGAAACTTCTTCAAACACACACACATAGCGGGATAGGGGTTAAGGAATTGGTTTAATGGTATTATTTGTACACTATGAATTTAAATTTTTCACTATACATGCCGGAGTTGCCTGTAACGAACGTTGCATTGAAGCGCGCTCACGGCTCAAGCTATCCCCACTACGAACTCGACTACGTGGCCGAGTAGAGGGGGGACATTCGTTGCATGATTTCGTTACATAGCAACTGGCACGAAACGAACTTACCCTAATCGAGCGTAAAGAAGTTTCACTTCAAAAATCCTAAAACAATATAATGTACCGGAAAGATGGAAGACCAAATTTATAATGTTCAAAAAAGATGTGACATACAAGAATTAGCCAACTACATGGGTATTAATCTGTTAAATAAAACATCAGAACTCGCTACGAAAGTTATCACAACCAAAATTAATTCGATTAGAAGACTCCAAGACGAACAGCAAGGATTTAGATCAGGAAGGTAAATGATGCAGTATTTATTGTATGGCAGATAGTTGAGAAACTTATCGAATTGACCTGATTCAGTTGGACTTGCTGCTTCCTAACGTTTCTCTAGCATGATCGGCGAGCTCCTTCAGAGGTCCTTACATCTTCGATGCCGGATGTGCTACCGAAACGTCAGAAAAACAAGTCCAACCGCTGACGGCCTGTGAACACACGGTATAACAGAAATAAGTGTCGGGCCTGCAAGAAACGATAGAGCATTATAAAACATGAAAAATAAGTAAATGTTTGTATGTCAGAAAGTTCACAAAACAGTATTGTAGGAAAATAAATAATAAGTAAAACAAAAATACTGGTATGCAAGGAAAGAAAATTAGGGAAAGATGGGAGACAAAAAATTAGAATAAGAAAAGAAATAAAAAATTGACAATTGCTTCGGTGTTGGTTTGTCCATTTGTAAATTTTTGTATTTCAGCATACTATGTTTCACTAAGAACCAACCAATTCAACTATCAATAGATCAATAGATAATTTTGTCTCAATATTTTCTTTAATATATTCATACACTTGATAATACCAGGCTATTAGCAAGTGATTGATTTAAGTATTTTGTAAATATATTAAAACTTTAAATATTACTATTATTTTCTGATGTTCCTAGTATAATGCGCAGTTTGGATCAAAGATAAGTACTTCGAATTCTTATCGCTTATTTTTACAATTCAACGAGTTAGTTAAATTTAATTTCGCTATCATTACGCATACATGCTCAAACTATTTCAATGCATTAACTTTACATGGTACCTATAAGTCAAACTAATATCGTAAGAAAGCATTAGTTTATTTTTAACAGGTAAACATGCATTTTTCAATACAAACGGAGAAATAGAAATGTTGTCTTTGGCTTTATCACTAAACTATGTCAAACATTCTTGTAAAAAACGCAGCTAATGGGTGTTTTACAACATATTCTTGCTATACATTTACCACAATTTGCTTCTGTTTATTTTTTAATTAGTGCAGTTTTTGTGTTACTGATTCCAAAAATATTTTTAAAACTGTTTTTAACATATCAACTAGTATGATAATATAAGTACACAAGGTGTTAGTTTGCAGTAATATACCTACTTACCAATTAAGACTCTAATCGATATTTAGCGTAGACAATAGGTAGGGTAGACTGGGTACGGCTGAAACGTTTTCGCTTTTATTGTTTATAGTATTGTTGTTTATAAACTGAGCGATAATGATGATATGTCAAATTAAAGAGCGCATTTCTAACTACGAAAAGGCACTACCATTTTAATTCCTGGTGTGCTATTTTTATGAGTATACAAAATTTAAAAAAAAAATCCGATTTGTTTTAACCGTCCCCATGCCAGGGGCAGTTGAAACAGTGATTGAGGTCAGTTGAAACGCATGCAAATAATACGAAATATAATATTACAACACATTTTATTTAACATTATTGTAGTCTAATCAGTCTTTGATGACTAATAAATAATTAACGTAATTGGGTAATGCCTGGGACACTCGATTTTGAGAGTCACAGCGTAGGTAATAAAAAAACTAAACGAAAATAATTTTAGAATAAACTAAAAGGAAACATTTCTTCAATCAAATAAAAAATTACCATAAGGATCAATCTGAGTCGCAATTGTGACAAACATAGCTGAAATCACCTTCTGTGCACTCTTCGTGAGCCCACTGCTTACAAGAGATGCATTGAATCCACTTTTCTCCGGATCTGCATTCTGAATATGGCGTTAAACAAACAATGCAGTAGCATTCCTCCTCTTCTGATGAAGTTTCCTGTTGCGCATTATATATCTTTTTTGCTTTTGACGTATTTTTTTTACCTTTTCTGCCATCCAATCTTTTTTTAACTTGTTTAGCTTTAGTCCGTTTCAATCTTGTTTCATGTTCCATTCTTATCTCTTCTTTCTCTGGCGTATCAGTATAAATTGTAGACTTTCTAGTTTTTCGCCCTTTATTAAACTTCCTTGGAGGAGCTTTCGGTAATGGCCGTACTGCTTCCGGTGTAAATACAAAGGAATCACTAGGAATTGGTTGGGTACTTGTAGAAGGTCTTGGTGAAGTTTCCTGATTGATAATACTTCTGTGAAGTCTATGTGGTATATTCAAGGTTTCCTGACGTTCATCAATGTTATCCTGCTCAGTTGTTGGTACTAGTGAGTCATTGATAGTCTGAGTCGTCGCCTTTGATGGTTCATTTGCTAAGAGAAAATGTGATAATGGCAGCGTTTCATCTTTAGGTGGGATTGGATCCAATCTAGAAACAGCCGCGGCCTTAGTTGTATTTTCGGGATTTGGTCTATCTGTTACAAATGCAGGAGCAAAGTCGAGCTCAGTAAACAGATTCCGATTATATGGGTATATCCCCGTTTTTCGAAAGCCGGCTTGAATATTAGATGATGTCAAAGCAAGGGGCATAGCAGACGCTACAATCCCCGGAATGTCATAAATTGACATTGTTTTTGCTGGATGGCTTCGCATCCACGCATCACAGGTCGAATTTACAGCTTTCTTTAAAGGGCCATATGCAGATCGATCAAGGGGCTGGAGTTTGTGCGAGCAATGGGGAGGGAAAGATAGTAAAACAATGCCATTATTCTTACAAAAGTCCAGTGCATTAATATGAATGTGTGAGGAGTGGTTATCAAGTACGAGTAACACTTTATGTGACAGAGACACATTTGTGTGTTTCGTGAAGTGTTCTAGGAAATGCATATATGATTCATCCTGCATCCAACCAGAAGGATTTGCGGTTCCAGCAGACCCTATTGGCCCATCCCTAACAAAGTGGTCTTGATAACGCACTCGTGGAAAAATAAAGAATGGAGGAATTACATTTCCGATGGCGTTTGCTGCAAAAGTTATTGTAACTAAAGTACCCCTTTCAGCTGAAGTTACTGAACCTACTTGACGAGCACCACGTCTAGCTACCACTCTGTCGGGTTTTTGTACTGTTGTTATACCTGTTTCATCGATGTTATATATGTCTTGGGGCTCAAACTTATGACGGTCCATAACAGTGGTCAAATTGTCATAGAAAACATCGACGTTAGTTTTATTAAAGCTAGTCGCCCTGGACAGGCTTGTAGCTTGCGCGACGCGCACGGAAAGTTCATGGTTTCTTCTCATAAACATCCGAAACCACTCCTCACCAGCCATCTGGTTATCTTCCCAAGTCGGAGGCCGTGGTAAATTATACTTAATGGTAAGTTCATACGCTAATTTCCTCACTTCCTTTTTAGACAGTCCAAAATATATATCTGCACATCGAATCAAATATTTTGAAAACTCTCGTTCTTGAATGTCATTAAAAACTCGGTTGTGTGCTTTATACCCCATAACCTCATCTTCCTCGCCAGATGCATCTCGCTTTCGTATATACCTTAGGAGAGTACAATGGTTTATTCCATGTTTGTCCGCCGCTTTTCGTAGTGAATCTCCAGCTTTTACCTCTTCATATGCGTCTTTATACCTCGACAAGTCAATCTGCCCTCGGGAAGTCTTTCTTACGCGAACTCTAGGCATCTAGAAAACAACAAAACTAAATATACGCAATGTTTCAACCGTACCCACAAAAATTGTTTCAATCGTCCCCAAACCCGTCTTTGGTAAAATACAGTTTATAGTAAAAGTAGTAATAATAAAACATTAAAANATCCTTAAATTGTTCTTGTTATTTCTTTTGAAGATCAAAATACATCCCCAAATTACACATTCACCCTTTCTCTTCCCTGCTGTCTGACTCTCACAATTCTACAATTTTGCAAACACCTACAAATCGTATTCAGTATATCAAGATACTAAATTGTAATACGAGAAAATTGTACTGGATTATTCTACAATCTTTTTTGATATTGAGAGTATTCATAAATAGAAATTATTTTTCTTATTTCATCACACAGAATAATGCATTTTTTTCAAATAATACCAGAAGACATATGCCTTTTTTTATGTCAGATTAGGTGATTTTCTGGGATACCTGTTACTGCCTAGAATTTTTCTAACTGATATTGACATTTTAATAATTTAACATTTGAAAATCTTCTTTCACCTTATTTTAAAACAGGAATTCTGTGTGTACTACAGTTCTACTGAAGCAAAACTTTGGAATTAATAAAATGAAAAAACTGAAAACGTTTGGAAACTAATGAACAAACTTTCAGTCACTGGAAAATCCAAAGGACGGAGGAGCTAATCTAACTGCTAATTCCGGATCATTGACAAGGTCAACAACAATTTCACTTTATTTAGTAAAATAATTTTTTTAATGATAGGAATAACGCTTCGTCATCAGGGCATCAAGTTTGTTGGCTTTGAAAAGGGGATTTCCGCGACAAAAAGATCTGCATTTACGTCACGTGCTGAAGCCCTATAATGCTTCAAATAAAAGAGTTTTGCAATTTATCTGTTCGCTACGTGTTTGCACTGGCAATAAGACAGGAATGAAAGACGTGAGTGAGTGAGAGAGAGAGAGAGAAAGAATGGCGGGAGCGACGCGACGCGTCGCGTCGTGGCGTTGAAAAGTAAAGGAACTGACAAGTGCGAGTAACATTCGGGGAAAATCACTGGAAACGGGAAAGTTGCCGAGAAACGTCAATCATCCGGTTCGTTTGGAAAACGGGACGAGATGTGGATCACAAAGACAAATAAGAATGCGGTTCAGGGAGTCCGACGTTATGCGTCCACCGTTTCAACGACGACGGAAATAACGTCATGAAAGTATTTTGCCAGAAATAACACCTATATTCAGTGGCTGTGCGTGCTAAAATAAAGCAGGTGTTTTGCAAAGGTTTACTCGTATATTTTTTAAAGTTAATTTCATCATAAGATTCTTGTCACAGAAGCAAACTTGTCTATAGCAGCTTCTTAGTTGAGACTATCAACTTTTGATGTAAATAGTTTTTCAGCAAGGAATTTAAGAGGTAACCTTACATAACATGGAAGCGGTAAGTTTTGACCAAACAGCATTAAAGTATAATATAATATAGTATAAAGAAAGACTAAACTAAAAATTAGAAGAAGTGGATGATTTTCTGTATCTATAGGAAATTTGGAGCGGGGCGATGTACGGTTGCAAAACATGTACGGTGGACGTGGTGGAAAAGAAAAGGTTCGAAATGTGGTGTTACATCGTAGATAGAGAAGGTTAGAAATGAAGAGGTATTAGAAAGAATAGGAGAACAGAGGACTATGAAAATCAATAAGAAATAGGTGTGATAGATTGGTAGGACACCTTCTCAGGTGTGAAGAGTTAGTCAGAGACATATTAGAAGCAGGAGTTGCGGGGAGTGAAAGTAGACCTAGATTAGATTACTGCTCACAACTAGTTAAGAATGTTCTAGTTTTAGGGAAATGCGAAAGTTAGCTCAGGATAGGAAGGAGTGAAGGTGCGTGTCCAACCAGTCTTAGGTCTGAACACCTTATGATGATGATGGTAATGAAGGAATTTAAGATTGCCAAAAATATAAGGTCAAAGATTAGTCAACAAAATGACCAATTTTTGATTTTGCAGTTCAAGAGTATTAAGATATCAACATCGACTGATATTAGCCGATTTTATATAATTATTTACAACTCCGTTAAACCAATCTAAAAATATTGATCATTCTAACTTGAAACAAATGATTTTCGAATGTAATAAATCAATCTATATTTATAGTCAATAGTACAAATATCGTATATATTCCAAACAGAAGTATCCCTTTTTTGCCCATTTCATTATTCGTCATTGAACATTACTGTTTAGCCCTATTTCCCGTTCTCAGTAACGGAATCGGAAAGAGGGAGATCGCTTCCGAAAAAAAAAACACGACATAGATAACATAATGAGCATAAAAATCTTTCTCAAATCCTCTGGTACAATAAAACATGGACATTTTCTGCATTTATATGTATGAATGTAGTACGGAGTGTATTGGGAAGTTTAGCTGTTACATGTCACCCCAAAACGTTGGTGACGTTAGTAAACATGGATTGAAAAGGCTAATCCGTGGAGGCTGGTAGACCAGCCACAAACTAACAATGCAACAGTGAGGAAATGGGGCCGAGAGGGTGACGATGTCTGAATGAATTACAAGTTGTACGTAGATTAACTGTTTTGAATTTACACTTACACCAAAAGGGAGATTTAGTTGATTTACGTAAATTTGAAACTGGTTTAAAAACATTTGAAGTATTTTACATCAAACCAATCGAATGTATAGAACAGAAATGTTGAAATGATTTTTAAATTTTCCAAATAAAGTATACAAAAGTCACAGCTGCTACAGTCAGCTACAGTCTAAGTTGGGATTGATACAATGATGCTTAACGTTATCAGTAAATGTTCAAGAACAGAATGATTTAAAAAGAGATTATTTTTTCTGACATTGTTAGTTACTTAATAGTGGATTAATATGCAATATTAATTTGAAATCATTTTTTCGATTTTTTATTTACCCACTACAAACTACCTCAAATTAATGAGGGAAAAATTGTTGCTAGTGTCACACACCCGTCGGGAATCGAACCCGAATTTGAGGTAGTTTGTAGTGGGTAAATAAAAAATCGAAAAAATGATTTCAAGTTAATATTGCATATTAATCCACTATTAAGTAACTAACAATG
>NW_020439516.1:1595318-1598103 GCF_000699045.2 Agrilus planipennis | reverse complement strand
TCTGTCAGTACCGCTTCCATTTTATTTAAAGCTATCTCTAGGTCCTCCTTGCTAGATGCTAATACTGCTATATCATCTGCAAATCTAAGCATACTAATCTTTTGCCCTTGCACATCTATTCCTACAGTTGTACTGTCTTTAATGATGTTGATGGCGTCTTCGATGTATAGATTAAAAAGTAGCGGTGACAGTGTGCATCCCTGCCTGACTCCCTTCCTAATATTTACTTAGAATTCCTAATATTTGAAACTTATTTTTCTAAAAACCATACCTTGCCTTCTAGATCTAAAAACCCGGTTTTTGCTAACTTTGGACCTCCCCCATTTATTAACGCACACTTTTTCGAAGTTTAAAAATATACAGGAACATTCTTTTCCCGATTACAACACGGAACAAATCCCGTCCGGTAACAAATTTATTTCGGGAAAATTCTCTAAAGACTGGACTATTATTAGTTTCACCATTTCCTAAGAACTTTTGAAAATTTGTAAATCAGTATCGTCTAAACGTTTTGTTTTTATGCATAATATTCCCATGTCAATAGAAACACCAGCGAAAATGTGTGCCAAGAACATGCTCCAAATTCTCAATTTCTTTTCTGGCTCATCAGTTAAAGCAAAACGAACGAATGTATCATTTAGTAAATAAACTGTTAAAACCACCATGAAAAGACTGATGCACCATCATGAAAGATTGGTTCTTATATTAGTTGTCTTTCTGCAAATAATAACCGCTGCTTGCTCTTACTATGAGTAAGTATCAACCTAATTAAAAAAAAATTCAATTCATCAGTGCCTCTTTTAAACATAAAAAGCTTCACCGATGCTGGTGGCGTTTTGTTTTCAGTCGTCGAGTGGTGACACTCATCCCGTCCGTAGTACTCACGTTCTCTCTGTCATCTATCTATCAAAAGCTCACCATCATCCAGCCACAGGAGAGTCAGCTTATTCAGAAACTGACGCTACGGATCAATCCTCGCAAGTACGAGGGTGGATTGATAAGTTTCCGGCCTAACCAAGAGATGACGCCACTAGGCCTACCTTGAGGTGACATTCTATAGTACCATCCTTGGATAGNTGTATGAAAATAAATAAAAGTAAAAATAAAATACTAGTATGCAAGGGAAGAAAGACTAGGGAAAGAGCGAATATAAAGATAGGAAACTAAAAATTAGAAGAAGTGGATGATTTTCTGTATCTATAGGAAATTTGGAGCGGGGCGATGTACGGTTGCAAAACATGTACGGTGGACGTGGTGGAAAAGAAAAGGTTCGAAATGTGGTGTTACATCGTAGATAGAGAAGGTTAGAAATGAAGAGGTATTAGAAAGAATAGGAGAACAGAGGACTATGAAAATCAATAAGAAATAGGTGTGATAGATTGGTAGGACACCTTCTCAGGTGTGAAGAGTTAGTCAGAGACATATTAGAAGCAGGAGTTGCGGGGAGTGAAAGTAGACCTAGATTAGATTACTGCTCACAACTAGTTAAGAATGTTCTAGTTTTAGGGAAATGCGAAAGTTAGCTCAGGATAGGAAGGAGTGAAGGTGCGTGTCCAACCAGTCTTAGGTCTGAACACCTTATGATGATGATGGTAATGAAGGAATTTAAGATTGCCAAAAATATAAGGTCAAAGATTAGTCAACAAAATGACCAATTTTTGATTTTGCAGTTCAAGAGTATTAAGATATCAACATCGACTGATATTAGCCGATTTTATATAATTATTTACAACTCCGTTAAACCAATCTAAAAATATTGATCATTCTAACTTGAAACAAATGATTTTCGAATGTAATAAATCAATCTATATTTATAGTCAATAGTACAAATATCGTATATATTCCAAACAGAAGTATCCCTTTTTTGCCCATTTCATTATTCGTCATTGAACATTACTGTTTAGCCCTATTTCCCGTTCTCAGTAACGGAATCGGAAAGAGGGAGATCGCTTCCGAAAAAAAAAACACGACATAGATAACATAATGAGCATAAAAATCTTTCTCAAATCCTCTGGTACAATAAAACATGGACATTTTCTGCATTTATATGTATGAATGTAGTACGGAGTGTATTGGGAAGTTTAGCTGTTACATGTCACCCCAAAACGTTGGTGACGTTAGTAAACATGGATTGAAAAGGCTAATCCGTGGAGGCTGGTAGACCAGCCACAAACTAACAATGCAACAGTGAGGAAATGGGGCCGAGAGGGTGACGATGTCTGAATGAATTACAAGTTGTACGTAGATTAACTGTTTTGAATTTACACTTACACCAAAAGGGAGATTTAGTTGATTTACGTAAATTTGAAACTGGTTTAAAAACATTTGAAGTATTTTACATCAAACCAATCGAATGTATAGATCAGAAACGTTGAAATGATTTTTAAATTTTCCAAATAAAGTATACAAAAGTCACAGCTGCTACAGTCAGCTACAGTCTAAGTTGGGATTGATACAATGATGCTTAACGTTATCAGTAAATGTTCAAGAACAGAATGATTTAAAAAGAGCTTATTTTTTCTGACATTGTTAGTTACTTAATAGTGGATTAATATGCAATATTAATTTGAAATCATTTTTTCGATTTTTTATTTACCCACTACAAACTACCTCAAATTAATGAGGGAAAAATTGTTGCTAGTGTCACACACCCGTCGGGAATCGAACCCGAATTTGAGGTAGTTTGTAGTGGGTAAATAAATTAAAAAAAATCGAAAAAATGATTTCAAATTAATATTGCATATTAATCCACTATTAAGTAACTAACAATGTCATAGGATTTCAT
>NW_020439516.1:1581577-1589763 GCF_000699045.2 Agrilus planipennis | reverse complement strand
AGAGATTTGCGGACAATGAAGAAGTAATCGAAGCTGTAAATGGTTATTTTGAGGAGCTTGACGAATCAGTCTATAGAGATGGCATTAATAGACTGGAACACCGCTATGAGAAATGTATCAGCCTTGGAGGAGATTATGTTGAGAAATAAAAAAAAAAAATTTTTAAAAACCTTGTTTTTCTTGGTCAGGCCGGAAACTTATCAATCCACCCTCGTATCTTCCAAGTGTACGTATACTAACGTTCACGATTTAATTTACCCATTAAAAGACACCCTCGTTATCAGCCTCCGGTCGTGGAAATGCCAATTTGTGAACGTAACTCATGGCAAGTAGAGCAAGAACAACAAACAAACAACCCCCGTCATCTGTAGGTGTTTATTGCGGGGAGAAAATTAATGGCAACAACACGATTCTTTCGACGATATGGAAATCACTTCTAATTCTTATAGTGAACTGGTCGCGTGGACATCAGGGTTTTCTTTTTTTAGTTCTATACAGAAACGCATAAAAGATATTTAGCGACCATAGAAATCACACGGTTTCTTTTGGTGTGACATGGACGGAAAGACATAATTTGGTATACGTTTCCTTAACCACGTCTATATGAAATCATCATCTGATGGCTTCTCTAGAAATTGTCCCAAAGTAGCCTAACTCGTAAATTCTTTTGGACAATTCGTAACACCTCACCAAGGCGTTCAAATGCATTTATTGGACACGGGTTTTTTCAAAAATTATTTATTTTTCGTGAATATCTATTTTGTTCCCTTCAAAGTAATCTCCACAAGATGTTATACACTTGTGCCAATGTTTTTTCCTCGAAACACTTCAAAAATTAATTTTTTGTCATCTTGTTCAGCTCCTCTTTGGATGCCGTCTTTATCTCTTCAATCGTAGTGTAGCGTCGCCATTTCATGGGCCTCTTCAGTTTCTTAAAAAGAAAAAGTCACAGGGATCCAGATGTAGGGAACACGGGCGTCAATTATTGTTCTTCCACAAATCCGGACGTTTCCGGTTGATTGCATCACGCAAATTGCGCATAACTTACAAGCAATACTCCTTATTGACCGTTCTACCCTGTGGCAAGTATTATGATGCACCACGCTCCTGCAATCGAAGCGGATTTAAGTAAATCTTCATACTCGACCTAATTGGCGCGTTTTTTTCGGTCTTGGCTTGTGCGGCAGCTTCCATTGGGATGATTGAGCTTTGGTTTCCACGTCATAACCATGAACCCATGATTCGTTACCAGTTATGACGCTCTGGGACAAATTTGGGTCGTCGTAGACAGAGTTCATTAGCTCCTTAGCAATGTTAATGCGATGCTGTTTTCAGTCATTGTAAAAAATAGGATGGCAGGAGCCAATCGATATGCTTAGGTCCTCAGCAACTTCTCTGACGGTGATTCGACAATTTGCCAACACTATTTTCTTCAGTTCATTAATGTTTTCGTCTGTTGTTGACGTGGTCGGACGTACGGTACGCTCTTCGTCGTTCACAATTATTGTAAATGGAAACAATTATTTTTCCATTTATGCCAAATGGTTTTGAATGGAATTTACAAATTTTCCGTTGATTCCGTTTGAACTTCAATGACATTTTTCCTACGGGCATCTTCTTGGCCTTCTTGGACCGATAAACGTTGCTTGGGTCCAAGGTAGCTTCACCATATGCCACAATATGGTACAACCAATGTTTTTTGGTTAATGAAAATCTCAAAATCCTATGTAAAAATTTATGATATTTCCCAGTTTTTCTGTAACCTTTAAGCGAAATTTACGAAGAATTGTAATTTACATTAGCATTTCTTAGACTGCTTAAAGTTAGATTGGAGATATTCTATAGGTACGCAGATTTTTGCTGGAAATGTTTTTCTTAGAGAAAATTGCAGAAACACCGATTGACAAATCAATCAAAGAAGAAATGAAATTAAGAATCATCAGCAGATTTCGTGAGCTTTTGGTACATGGATTACCGAACTCTAAACTTATCTTATTATTCACTATAATTTTACAACAAAAGAAAACATTCTTATTTGTTATTTCCCTTTTTTTAATAAAGCTGAGAAACCCATACAATTAAAACAAACCTTTTCTGTAGGATATCAAAAACTTATTTGTAAAGATCAACTGTTAACTCAATAGTGCGGTGCTTCTCTATTGAAAACCCCTTTGACCAGCCGTCGCATTCACCACATTCAATAAAGCTCTAAGCAGGTAGGTATACGCGTTTAAGAAAACCTAAATAACTTTTTAAAATGGATTTCTTGTGGTATTTAAAACAACCAAAAAAGGTGTCAAAAGCCTTTTCAAGAAGCAAAATAATTTCCTTATTTCCANGCGTAAAGCCAAAGGTCCCGGGTTCGATTCCAATCGAGGGTGTGACAACAGTAACAATTTTTCCCTCATTAATTTGAGGTAATTCGTGGTGTGTAAATAAAAAATCAAAAAATTATATCAAATTAATATAGCTCATTTTTTGTGGAAACATCCACTGAAGGACCACTTTAATTAGCACTAGATAGCCTTTGAACAGTGGAAAGTTCTAAAAGAAAAAATGAAAACTGCTAACAAACTTTAAAGATTGCAAGGATCGGAAAATTTGATCCACATTTTAATATTCAGGGACCTACTTTTTGTTCTGCAAACAAATCAGGGTATATAGGTAAAAAATCGTTCTTCCCCTCTTACCATCATTACCGTTATCTTCCCTTTTTTTTTGTATATATTACTGAATCCAGCATAATCCTTTTAGAAGCAACATCCTGACCGTTGTCGTCAGTGCCATCGAACTGTCGCATTTTTTATCCTTGACAGATACACAGTAGCGAAAGTGTCAGACAATATTCGACAGGCAAAAAGGGATAGAAAGTGAAGAAAAAGGAATAAAAAGGTCCACGCAACGAGAGAGCGTCGACAACAGCGACCAAAAGACGACCGCGTCTCGCCACCCTCGCGACGGACACCAACACACCCAACCCCCTCATGCCTCGACGATCCCTTCCGTCGAATCGCTCTCTTCAGATCGAATAACTTACAACGCGGCGCCTTGGCACAAAGGCTATAATGGACCTTGGGCCTTCGTCGAGTGACTTATGACGTTCCGAATGGAACTTAACGCCGTCGGCCTTTGGGCGTTATATTACGGCGCCCGTTATAAATGCCGATGTGACACAGTGGAACCGAATTACAACAAAAATTGACCAAGAACAGTGTTCTCCAACAATTTGCTAACATAAGAATGTTATTATATCCACTTAAATGTCTAAATGGACTAAAATACAGTCGTAACAAGATGTTTCTCCCAACTGAAATATTCTACATTCCTGTCACCAAAAGCCCAAAAATTTTAGAAGTAAAACAAAACTGTTCCATTATTAACTTGATGAAGAAGCAGTTGCAGATGAAACTTCTGGACTTAACAGTTCATTTAGACCAGTAGCTTCAAGGATCATAGGGGTGGTTAAGAACCACTGATTTAGACCATGACCTACCAGCCCGAATCATAATTCTATCGTGGATTCAGATAGTGAAAGTCTACGTTCTTATAAGTACAGTAGGTATTTTCTTCTACATCTACTACGAATGCTAATTATCACCATGTAAAAGTCGATTTTATCATATATCCTAGACAAAAATTTTCAGTCTCTCTCCAGTCTCTCAGAGTCTTTCAGCGTCTCTGAGAGCGTCTCTCACAGTCTTTCACAGTCTCTCAGTTATTGTCTAGGTGTTTTTATGGATCTCTCACAGAGACTGAATGAATAAAACTGAAAAATTAAGAGACTCGAGTCTGTCGTAGAAAGACTGGGATCTCTGAAATATGTTGAACTTTTTGAAAATTTTAATTACGTCTATCGAGACACCACTTATTGAGAGATTCGAGTCTCTCGTTCAGAGATTCGAGCCTCTCGTTCAGAGACTGGAAGCGAAATGAGGATCTCTCGATTAGCGACTCGGGTCTCTCGTACAGAGACGCTAAACACTTTTTTTGACAGTCTCTGGACTGTCTCTCTCAGCGACAACAGACAGACTCGATGAGAAACGGAGACTCGAGTCTCGCTTTCAGAGACTCTGAGAGACTGATCGTTTTTATCTCGGGTACGTATATAAAAAAATTACATTTGAGAAAAATCAAGCATTCTTTAGTTATAAACTGACGAAATCTTAAATTCAAAACGAATCAGATTTTGGCCTAAATAGAAGCATCCGGGAAGGCATTCATATTCCGCGAAGCCAAAATTGGTTTCAAGTATGTCTAAAACCAATGCGAAACTTTATATACTTCTTTCGATTATGAAAAAGTAAATTTTGGTGCATATTAGGTGATTTTGTTTACTTTTTTGATAAAATTTCTGTCTTACCATGAACTATCAACTGTTTGAAAGTAATTTGGATGGCTTCACGGACCACAGGGGTGGTTAAGAACCACTGATTTAGACCATGGCATATCAGGGCGAATCATAATTCTACCATGGATTCAGGTACTAAAATCCTACCTTCTTACAAGTACAGTAGGTGTTTTGTTCTACATCTACTACGAATAATAAAAAAGTAAGTTTTGGTGCATATTAAAAGATCCAATTTCAATTTCACTTAGACCTAAATAGAGCACAAATCTCTGTCTAATAATGTCTATCAATGATCCACGTTCTTTCTTTCTTCAAAGAAATCTTATTGAGCTTCTTTTTAAAAATTAACAAATAAAACTAATGAATTCTACATTACACTTTTTTACCTGGCAGTTTTTTTTTGTAAACGGTTCCACTGTGTATCGTTTTTAGGCGTTTTGACGGCGCGGACGCTAATAACATCGACGCCACCGCCCCTACGGTTACTACCACGCCGTCGCTTTACCAATAAAGGACACGTTATATATTTTTCGAGCAAGTTGGCTTTGAAATATGTCCCGTTATGTTATATGTCGGAGACGCAATAATGTCGTCATATTGTCTTTCGCCATTTCCGGTTTTATCGCCTTGAAAAGTAGTGTGTATTAACAGCAGATTTAATACACGAGTTGTTTTTTTGTTGTTTGTCTACATCCAAAAGGATAATACTTATTGTATTTTAAAAAGAAATGTACTGAAGGTATGACATATTTAGTACAATCCAGAAAAACGACGTGTCTAGATGGAATGCCGTCTACCACATCGTAAAAAGCTAACCCTAATACACCTATAGAAAACCCTTTTCAATTTATGTCGAAAATCCACTCGAATATTTAATATTCTCCTCTATTTTGAAAAAATACACACCGCTCCGTTGGGTTGTATTTCGCTTCTTTGAATCCAATTTAAATTTCATATAAACCTACGGAAAGAACAATTTTCAGGGCATATAAAACCTTAATTTGCCCTTCGTATGCCAAAAATTCACGCGAAGGTAATTTTGTCGAATTCACAAAAGCCATACTCTCTTTTTAAAACAGTTAAATTGTTATTTGTAGTCGAATTTTCATTTCGCTTAAACTATCAAGAACAACATGCTTCAATACGCAGAAAGCCTAATTTGCTGACCGAAACGTAATTTTAAAACATGTTAAAAATGATGAACGCGAATATATTTCTTTTAGATTTCTTCTTAACAAGCATTGTATTGCAAGGCTGCATCTCATGCTTATTGAACTGATCATCATAAGGTCGCCAGTCTGGTTGGACACGAACCTCCACTCTTTTCTATCCTGAGTTAACTTTCGTATTTCCCTAAAACTATAAAAACCCATATCCTTATCTATTTGCGAACAGTAATTTTATCTAGGTCTGCTTCTACGCCTCCTAATTTCCGTTTTCTGCCTCTAATATGTCTCTGACTAGACCTTCATGCCTGAGAAGGTGTTCTACTAACCTATCTATTGACTTCCATAGAGTCTTCTGTTCTTCTATTCTTTCTAATACCTCTTCATTTCTAACCTTCTCTATCCACCGTATCCTCATCATTCGCCTATAACACCACATTTCGAACGCTTCTAACCTTTTCTTTTCCGCCTCACCCACTGTTCATGTTCGCACCCGTACAGCGCCGTGCTCCAAACATTCCTGTCACCAATAACCCAAGAATTTTGGAAGCAAAACAAAATTGTTCCATTATTTACTTGACGAAGAAGCAGTTGCCGATAAAATTTCTGGGTTTAACANTATAGAGATGGCATTAATAGACTGGAACACCGCTATGAGAAATGTATCAGCCTTGGAGGAGATTATGTTGAGAAATAAAAAAAAAAAATTTTTAAAAACCTTGTTTTTCTTGGTCAGGCCGGAAACTTATCAATCCACCCTCGTATCTTCCAAGTGTACGTATACTAACGTTCACGATTTAATTTACCCATTAAAAGACACCCTCGTTATCAGCCTCCGGTCGTGGAAATGCCAATTTGTGAACGTAACTCATGGCAAGTAGAGCAAGAACAACAAACAAACAACCCCCGTCATCTGTAGGTGTTTATTGCGGGGAGAAAATTAATGGCAACAACACGATTCTTTCGACGATATAGAAATCACTTCTAATTCTTATAGTGAGCTGGTAGCGTGGACATCAGGGTTTTTTTTTTTAGTTCTCTACAGAAATGCACAAAAGATATTTAGCGACCATAGAAATCACACGGTTTCTTTTGGTGTGACATGGACGGAAAGGCATAATTTGGTATACGTTTCCTTAACCACGTCTATATGAAATCATCATCTGATGGCTTCTCTAGAAATTGTCCCAAAGTAGCCTAACTCGTAAATTCTTTTGGACAATTCGTAACACCTCACCAAGGCGTTCAAATGCATTTATTGGACACGTGTTTTTTCAAAAATTATTTATTTTTCGTGAATATCTATTTTGTTCCCTTCAAAGTAATCTCCACAAGATATTATACGGTATCTAAAATCAGCCACTTCTTCTAATTTTTCGTCTCCTATCTTTATATTCGCTCTTTTCCAGATATTGTTGGAATTCATCTACCTTTGCAGCCCTATTAGAAAAAGGTTGAGAGAAGTAGTTTATAACCGCACTCTTATAAATTACTAGCATCATCTTCAACAAAACGAGGTTTTATTGAGAGATATATGAGTCAAAAGTTAAAAAAGTCATTTTTGTAATAAACAATCAATATACAGGAAAAGGCAGTTTTTTAAGATTTTTTGGGATTTCTGCAATAACTAATTGACAAAATTAATCGGACCGCGGACCAAATTAAAGGTTTTTAATNTACACGAGCAACCATTAGTAAGATAAAATAGTTACTGCCGTTGTTATTACCTTTACCTTTATGTGCCATATCGTCTACCGAGGTAATGGCTGGTGGCCATGGTGCCACCGTGGCACCCAGCTGCTGTGCTGGTAGTATGATGTCTGCTTCTATTCCGATTGATGGGATTTTCACCGGGAGAACTGGAACAAAAGGAAACTGACTTTAAAATGAGAACATCCACATTAAAACATTGCTTATCGGTAAAACAAGGAAAAAACAGTAAGGTACTTGTACAATACTCAAATGCAGATCTTCGATGTTTTGTGGTTCCCATTAAAAGATATTGTTGGAATTCATCTACCTTTGCAGCCCTATTAGAAAAAGGTTGAGAGAAGTAGTTTATAACCGCACTCTTATAAATTACTAGCATCATCTTCAACAAAACGAGGTTTTATTGAGAGATATATGAGTCAAAAGTTAAAAAAGTCATTTTTGTAATAAACAATCAATATACAGGAAAAGGCAGTTTTTTAAGATTTTTTGGGATTTCTGCAATAACTAATTGACAAAATTAATCGGACCGCGGACCAAATTAAAGGTTTTTAATTTCTCTACAATTTTTATTTGAAACTTCATCATCATCATCATCATCATCATAAGGTCGTCAGTCCTAAGACTGCTTGGACATTCACCTCTATTCCTTCCTATCCTGAGCTAATCTTCTCATTTCTCTAAAACTAGAACATCACACATCCTTAACTATTTGCGAACAGTAATCTAATCTAGGTCTACATCTACACCTCTTAACTCCTGTTTCTTTCTCTAATATGTCTCTGACTAGACCTTCATGCCTAAGAAGGTGTCCTACCAACCTATCTCGCCTATTTTTTATTGACTTCCACAGAGTCCTCTGTTCTCCTATTCTTTCCAATACCTCTTCATTTCTAACCTTTTCTACCCACGATATCCTCATCATCCGCCTATAACACCACATTTCGAACGCTTCTAACCTT
>NW_020439516.1:1577180-1580151 GCF_000699045.2 Agrilus planipennis | reverse complement strand
TATTTCCATAACAGAAATCACAATTTCCCCTGCTTCTGTTATATTAAAAAGCTCGTTTAAATTCCAGATCCAAAGGGATTTAAAAGTTTTGGCATAATTTCTTGTTCTTTTCCTTAAACATGACATCCAATCCAGGTATTAGCACAATCTAACAAACCAAATTCCTCTAAAATTTAAAAGCTCTAGTTGAAAATGGGTTTTAGATTTCTTTATTTATTATTATTATTCTTTTGAAATTGAAGATACTCCAAGAATTTCTACAATCCCTTTGCCTTTAATTTAGAAACATAATTTTAAAAGGTTTCCATTAGAAATTATTACAAAAACTTTTTAAATACATGAAAGCTTTCTAAAAAGTTTTGTAAATTTCTACACACCTTTCTTTCCAACTTAATACCTACTATAAAGTACGATTTTCCTCGAAACATTTTTAAAAATATAGTACCTACTGGGACCTTTATAGGTATTGCCCTTGTTTTTAAAACTCAAATCTAATTTTACATCTGGGTTATCTATATATTCGCTAGCACACATCCTTATTGGAATTAAGGAAAGAGAAGACTTACCTAAACTGTTTTAATTGCACCCTTTGAAGAATTATATCACTTTCATTGGTCAAAACAAATTAACAATTTGAACTTTTTATCAATTAGAAAAGTTTCTTCGACGGACCAACTTAACAGTTCATGTATCACTTGATTGAATCGTTGAGAAACGGTCGACGGAAGAAGAAATAAAGAACAACGGGATTACCTGATGTTTACCACGCGAAACGGAAATCAAAATAAAGCGGCAATTGGAGGCAAAAAAAAGGTGTCCGGCTCGAATAGGGACCAATTTACCGTTCGTTCGAATCGATTAGACAAACTAAAAGGGCAAATTAGAGTGTTCTTGAGCGCGCAATGATTCGAATAAGTCGCGTTCCGAGTGACCAGACGCTACTCTAGCGGAAGCGACGCCGGTGTCTCTAATGGTATACGTATGGAGTGGACGCCACCTGAATGCGTGCAAGTCTTTGGAGTAGAACTGATAACGTGGCTCAATTCATCATCCAAACGGACCCTCTTTCACCTCGCTAGGTGTGTACAGACGTCAATGTTGTCCTCTTCAGCCAATGGTGAACGTGCGTGAAAAGCTCCGTCCAATGGGAACGAAGAAGAGGGACGGCTTACGTCATTGATTTCCATTTCGTAATTGCTTATTCGCGCGTAAACGCAGTTGGCCGAGTAGAGGACGCCACTTTGGCGTCGATTGCGCAAGCTTCTCGCTTGGGGGTGTTAGTGTCGGCAGCGACGCCGAGCGCCATTTTAAACGATTTTTAAACTTTCAACCCTAACGGCATTCGCCCTTCATTTACCTACGCAAGGACCAGAGATGTTTCTATTTTTAGGGAAACCTTCGGAAATGTTTGTTTTTGGATGGAGCCTTATCGGAAAGGTAAATTTTCCTCTTACCATATTGGATTTTCCCAAAATAGCGACTGCTAAATCATAAAAAATTACAAAGCTCATGAAGCCAAAGGCACATCACATTTTTCGTAGTGAAGCTTTTCGAAGTGGCGGTTGAAGTAACGAAACGACCACCAAGTAACCGCTCTTGTCTACACTTACTGGAATTCCTTGTTACAGCATCATTCAAGCGAAACACGTTTTGCATCCTGTTAATCACTTGGACCTAATGCAAAGCTCAAAATAAACTAAAAGCTTTTGCAGCGGTGCCTTCGAAGCTGTGAAGATACAATAAGGATTATTGCACCTTAACTTTGACATTAAATAAGGTTCGGACCGTCCTCTTTATGAGTGACGATCTTAGTCATTCGAGGAAGCTAATGAATCTTTTGAAAGCTCTGTTACAACAACTACCACTTTAAAAAGAAGCAGTTGATTTTTCTTTTCTTTCAATGTCAAAATTAAACTGAAAGAGTCTTGATGAATGTTAGTGAAATGTTATTCCTTCAATTGGAGAATCTGGTACAGCTTTGGTCAGAGCTGGATGGTAAAACTTCTGACTTACACCAGATTAGTCCAAGTGATGCTCGTCTTTCCGGGGTTTCCCAAAGAAAATATAGCAATATATTCCGAGTGCCTACACATTTGATTTCCTTCTTTTCCGAAATCGAAATATCAATTTAAAAAAGAAGTAATTGATTTTTCTTTTTTCCATTTTCAAAACTAAATTGAAATAGAATTGATGAATGTCGGTGAAATGTTATTTTCTCAATTGGAGAATCTGGTACAGCTTTGGTCAGAGCTGGATAGTACAACTTCAGACTTACTCCAGATTCGTCTAAGTGATGTTCGTCCTTGTGGGATTTCCCGAAGGAAAATATAGCAATATATTCCTGATGGCTACACATTTGATTTCTTACTTTTCTAGATTTGAACTATTAATTTAAAAAGAAGCAATTGATTTTCCTTTTCTTCCAAAGTCGAAACTAAATTGAAACAGAGATGATGAATGTTGGTGACATGTTATTCTCTCAAATGAATAATCTGGTGCAGCTTTGGTTAGAGCTGGATGGTACCACTTCAGACATACTCCTGATTCGTCTAAGTGATGCTCGTCCTTCTGGGTTTTCCCAAAGAAAATACAGCAATATATTCCGGGTGCCTACATTACTTTTGCAGATTTGAACTATCTCCAGACACTTGTTTTACTTGTTTGTATTATTTTAACGGCCAGACTTCCTGGACTAACACCAGGAGTTTTGGGCGACTCTCAAGAAAGATTACCAAAATCTTTTATTTTTCTTTTAATTATTACTTAGATACTATTCAACTTCATTGCATACAAAAACTGTTTTTTAAGAAACGGACATTACCCAGAACGTATTAGAAGGATTTCGTATAAATTGCATTCAAAGAAGATCATCATCATCATCATAAGGTCATCAGTCCTAAGACTGGTTGGACACGTACCTCCACTCTTTCCTATCCTGAGCTAAACTTCGCATTTCCCTAAAACTAGAACA
>NW_020439516.1:1524607-1575935 GCF_000699045.2 Agrilus planipennis | reverse complement strand
TGGAAGTCAATAAAAAATAGGCGAGATAGGTTGGTAGGACACCTTCTCAGGCATGAAGGTCTAGTCAGAGACATATTAGAGGCAGAAACAGGAGTTAGGAGGGGTAGAGGTAGACCTAGATTAGATTACTCTTCGCAAATAGTTAAGGATGTGGGCTGTTCTAGTTCTAGGGAAATGCGAAGTTTAGTTCAGGATAGGAAAGAGTGGAGGTACGTGTCCAACCAGTTTTAGGACTGATGACGTTTGTATCGTAATTGCGACCGAATCGTGTCTGCATTACTGGCGATTGAATGACAAGAATTTTGTTTGTATGCTTTCATAATCTTCATCAATAATCTAGTAACTTCCGGCCTTTTAACAATGTCTTTTGTTTAGCACATTTGACATTACGAGAGTCATTCTATCTTCTCACTCTGCTCTCCTCCTATCCAGAAGGTCTGAATTCTATCTATTTTCTTTTATTTTGGAAATATAAGATGACCGAGTTTCATATCTTCTGCAGATTCTCGAAATATCATCCCGGATGGGACTATTAGTGGCGACCTACGTATAGATACTGTGGAAGTGCAGCACCTCCAATTTCCACTTGATATTCCCCAGTTTACGAAAGGTGTACAAAAACGTGTATGTAACTGTGGGCTTCAGAGTTCCAGACGAGTAATGTCGGACTATTTTTCTGGATTTTCATCAGCTTCATTCATTAACCAATAAACGGAATTCATAATTTTGTCATATTTAAGTACATGTCTCTAAGTTCTTCGACTCGTATGATTCTAATAAATACTCTCCAGTTATAAGAAGACTAATAAACTATAAACAAGGCTTGGTAAAAATCTGAAGCAATTTCTGCAATATTTACATTTCTTGTCTTGTAACTCACAAAAACGACTTTGACACTAACTTTGTTGATTCTACTACGACAGAAACATATCCATAATTCTTCCCAGCAAGTTTTGATTGCATCAGCCTATTTGGAATCACTTTTCTTCAATGTCCTAGATTTCAAATTCAGAAATTTTTAGATTTTAAGACTCGAAGGAACAATACTTAATGTGTTAGACGGACGCCCTGTACGCTTTAACTGGATGGCACAACGGTAAAAGGGAGGAATGCACTCAACTGTGTGTAACAGCTGATGTCACTGCAAAGCAGGCAAAGTACATGCGCCCCTCGTGACTGGAGAACCCCAAAGGGGGATATCGCAACGCATGCTGCTGCTAAAGATCCATTATTATTATTATTATTATGATTATTAATATTACTGAAATTCTACAATTTTTGAAAGTTTATACCTAAAATGTATATTTGAATAAGAAAGAGCTTTACGAAAATTATCAGTAAGTACTCAACAAAATACAAAAAATCTTTGAATGATTTTAAATGGACTATTTTTATATTGTTCTGGTACAAGGAATTTTGTCCACAATTTCGCTCAAACGGATCAAGTTTTTTGTTCATAAGCATTCAGTGTGAGAGGTAGCCTAATTTAATATTATTAAAAATTAGATCATCACCCATGTAACGCTTTCTGCCCACAGCTCCGCCCATACAAACTGCAACATTGCTGGGAGTGCGGGAAAATGAGTCCCACTTTAATAAAATCAATCCTGAGTGCGGTTCATACCTCCAATTCGCTACAAACTACAAACTGTGTCAAGTTATTCGTCTTGAGGTCTGTTATCTTCAATTTCAATAATTATTAAAATCTCATCAGAACTTTGAACACCAAATTAAGATGCAATGATGTTTGGTTTGCAAACTTTGTTTCTATTTTCTTTATACACACAATTGCGATATTTTCGGTCGCATAGGACGAAGTAAAAAAGGACCCAGAGAATAAATATACAAGACAACAGAGCTAGTGCCTATTCGTCTGCGTTGGGTGCAATTATTCCACATGTCTGACTCGGTTTCCGATATGATTAGAGGCAACAGGAATCGAATCACGACAAATTCCCAACAGACCGCGGCTCACTGATGTCAGGCCGCCTACTGTCTATCCTAGTATTGTCGCACACTAGTATTATCACATAAGGATGCGAAGAAACTGAAGTCGAAAGCCCGCTAGTTCAAGACGAAAACTGGATTCATATCACTAGACGGCGCAGAGGACCACTCTGGATAATAAAAAGTGAAATTGACAAGAAAACCTTGGGCTAATTTGTAATATGTGGTGATGTTTTTTAAAAAAGTATATCAAAGCGTAAAGAAATGAAAAGGACATGCCCCAGAAGGGCTCGTAATGGCACCATCATAATAGAGTCGACACGCACCTCTTCTCCTTCCGAACTTGAACCAATTTTCGCATTTTCTTATAACTAACTCCCATTCTTAACTATTTGCGAACAGTAATCTAACCTAGGTCTACCTTTACTCCTATCTATTCCCGTTTCTGCTTCTAATATGTGTCTAACTGGCCCCTCATGTCTGAGAAGGTGTCCTACCAACCTATCTCATCTATTCCTTATTGATTTCCATAACGCCGTCTGTTCTCCTACTTTTTCTAATACGTCCTCATTTCTAACCTTCTCTATCTACGGTATCATAATCATCAAGCATATTAATACCATAATGGTACATAGAATGTTAAAAGATTAGGATACTTTGTGGGTTATTTGGTATCGGATGTTCCTTCCCTTGCGTGTGATGTTTAAGATCTTATTCCTAAATGAGCGGCGTGGCCTAACAGTCTAGACTCTAGACCAGTGATTCTGAACTTGGGGTAATTACACCCGCGGGGTAAATCAATTATTCTGTAGGGTAACAAAGAATCTAATAATTAAGACTTAATGTGATAAAATATAGCTAGATAGTAAAAATATAAAATTATAGGTGTGTCGATATTTATACAACTGTATACACAATTGGTAAATATCGAACCAAACAAGATAACATTTGAAAATTCTGTGTGTCGGCATTTATCTGCAACAATAAACTCAATGAAGCTATATTCTCCGGATATGGATAATCGACAGTCCAGTTCTTGGGTATTAAGACGATTTACTACGAATGATATCATTATTAAAAATGATGACGTAGCGGACAAAGTGGAATATCTAGGATACTACTTGCGGAGTGGAATTTCAAAATTATAATTTTGGCGAAAAATCTGGTGCCAAATATCCTGCTCTAGCTAACATAGCTATTTGTATTTGTTTGTATTGTTTGGATTGATAACATTTTAAGGTAGGGGTAAAATCAGTTTTCCTAATAGATCACAGGGGTAACAATATTAAAAGGGTTAGGAACCGCTGCTCTAGACAATAGCTTAATATTCGCAAGGACCCTGGCTCGATTCTTGGTTCACCTGCATCGATCCAAATGTCTCTGGTTTTGTTGGATTATTCAAGCAAGTGCTGGGGTAATTATACTGCATACATAATACTTTACTTCTCTTCTGTCTTCATTTCGTCTTATCTGTCTTTCTTCAGCCACCACAAACCCATTCCCAAGATTCATAATGAACTCCGAAGAATCTCCATCTTCTGAATTTTCACTACGGTGGTGGAACTGCTCACCCCGCCCCCCACCATTAGTAGCTGATGGGAATGAAAAATGCAAAAGCTTTCTTATGTGTTTCTTGTGTGTCAACCTTCAAGATTCTAAGTTCAGGTCAACAGGAATTATCCTATCCGTAGGTTGTGATGTGTCAGATAGACATCATAAAGTTAAGTCTGTCATCATAAAAATCCATCATCGACTTCACCTTTTATTGGTCAGTTGTTTTTCAAAAGTTCCTTTTGTGAGGTAAGATATATACTGGAAATCGCCGTTTTATGTATCAGAGGTATCATAAGATCTTTAATAAATTGATTCAAAATCAAAGGTTATCTTAGAGCGTCTCCACCAAAGACTTACCTATCCCTATTAAGTTACCAAATTTTCTACAACTTTGGGATGTAAACGCTGAATTTTATAGCTTAATAAACAGACATAATAGGTATCATGAATTTAGAGATTAGAGAACATAGAGATTTTTTTCATCACATTTTTTATTGTTGTTGACGAAGGATTGAAGGGCAACTTCAAATAAAAGCCAAATATGAATGCTCTCATTGGTTTCTAATCATTTCTCAAATCAAATGATACTGAAACGTTCAAAATAGTGCTCTCTTTGCTATGGAAATGGTTACTAATTGAATGTAAACAATCAGACGACCAAGAACAGATCCAAAGGTTTTGAAGCCCAAAGTCAACAATGACTTGAAAATATTGGACAATCGAATTTAGGAAATGTACCCAGCGTGACCAGCAAAAGGGTCAAAATCAGTCAGACAGCTATCTATATAAGCTATCATATCAACAAAACACCTAATAAATAGAAAACTGTGATGCCAAAAGTTTACCAATTGATTCTCGTTCACCCTGCTAATATGTCGTGGGGTAGGCAACGTCAAATTTAGAATATCAGACACACTCCCTGTATATTCTCCTTTTCCATAATGGACACTAATTTAATACAGGAGAGAGGTAGGAATTATATAATGTCACAAAAGAGAGAAGCCAAAATATCCAAAAAGATGATGTAATACGTTACGTAGTTACAGATTAAAGATTAATATTTGTAATAATATTTCCATTTGTAAATGCACAGTCTAATGATTTATTAGACTCAATTGTTTTATCGCCACCTCGTGAAAGAAAAGCTCCTGTACCTACAGGTACAAGATGTATCTTCTACTCTAACTACGCATGAATTGTAGACATTGTCCGATAGTAACGGGGTGCAGTGGTAAACACATTGTCGGTCAGCGCGACAATGCTGGGACATTAATTCAACATAATAATAGATGTCCAGTCATTACCACGAGAACAAGGGGTCTCCTGGTTATTACCGGGTGTGGTTAAAATTCCAATCTACCCAAAAGGAGGCGGCTACTGAAAAGACCCCTCCCACGCATACTTGCTTACCCAGCACACGTGGTTCGTTATTATAAATTTATTATCATAACCAGTACTTAATTATATACGAGGGTGGATTGATAAGTTTCCGGCCTAACCAAGAGATGACGCCACTAGGCCTACCTTGAGGTGACATTCTATAGTACCATCCTTGGATAGCTTGTAGCTATAGTTTCNTTGAGGAGCTTGACGAATCAGTCTATAGAGATGGCATTAATAGACTGGAACACCGCTATGAGAAATGTATCAGCCTTGGAGGAGATTATGTTGAGAAATAAAAAAAAAAAATTTTTAAAAACCTTGTTTTTCTTGGTCAGGCCGGAAACTTATCAATCCACCCTCGTATAAAACAGCAACAACATATTCTTTTTTTATAACAGACCATTCTTAAACGATCCAGACACTATTTCAACTTCAGAGTATTTCCTCGATCCTCTGGCAACGATCGCTTCGAATGATTATCGATGGAGGGGATTTTTTGCTATCTGCCACATAAATTCTTTTGAAAATTAAAGATGTTTTCGTTTCAAATCAATTTGGGCTTGTAATGAAGATTTTCTCTGAAAGGAGGTGGCTTTTACGGATAATCCATCCGTCAACTTATTGGATAAGAGATGATTTTGTATTAGGAGGGCAGAAAATCATTCAGGTCGTATCAATAGATTCCTGCAACGACGCTTGAGGAAATTTCTAAATGCACCTGAACTGAAAGCCCAAAATTTCCACAAAGAAAAATATAATTGCAACTTCCAAAGTCTAAGCATCTAAGTAGGATCATTAACCATCCAAGGACTAGTAAAATATAATGAAGACGTTAAATATTCAAATCTGAACTGTTGAAAGTAAAACTATGAAATTAATGCTACAAATGCGTAGAATTTTCTTACAACAATTTCACACCATGCAAATGGTACGGTTCATATCATAAAAGAAACAGAAAATGAAAATCTGATAACAGATGTCAAGAAACTATTTATTTATATACATATCCCGACTATATTATAAAAAGTTGCGGGTTCATCAGCGTTAGTCAATCAGATTTTCAATGTAAACTTCAATGTTTAATGTTTTGTCAATGTCTAGACTCTAGAATCTCTACCTGTCCTCTACCTCCGTGTTAATAATGAAGGCTCTAAAAAATATCTCTTAATCTATTCCTTTTATTTCTACACCTTCTTTGATTCTATTTGTTGAATGTTTTCGTAGCAATAGTTGAAGAAACAGCTTACGTATTAATGATTGAATAATTTATTTAATTAATTAATAACGAAGCAGTTGACTGAGATCAGAGTAGAAGGTCATACGTTAAAAATTTATTACCATAAGGTAGGCGTGAATACCCACATGAAAAATGACAAAAAAGTGATTTACTTTGCAAATTAACTTTTTGCCCGCATTCATCAATAAAACAACATCTTAAGTTCAATAACAATAACAGTGGCTGGTTTTTATAAGACAAAATTATCACGTTCATGTTAAACGAAGTACTTACCAGGATCGGATCCAAAAAGTTTCAGAGTGGAAAAGCTGGTGCATTATCTAGCAATAATTTGGCCATTAACGCCTCATGCAACATCAGACACCACTAGGGTTGCCACCCGTACTTTATTATAAAGTATTGTACTCTGTTTCGACTGTGCGTACGTTATACTTTACAAGACACATAAAGTACGCAAAAATACTTTATTTAAGGCCTTAAGTAAACATCGTAATTTTGTAAGCGATTATTCGAAATTCAGAATATTTTTAGATCAATAATATTGCATACAAAAAATAGCAAGCCATATTTACGGAACAACCTGATTTCCCAAATCTGTTCAAGGTAGTGTCACTTTTGCTGTCCGTTCTGGCCACTTCAGCATTTACAGAAAGAGTATTCTCTGTTATGAACGCAAAGTGGCGGGACGACAGGAATAAAGCTTCAATGAAACTAATTAAAAATGAACTTTTAGTTTACTTAAATCTTTGTTTGCCATGTTTAGAGGCTATTAATGTATTTAACAGCGACAATTTGTTACTGGCTGCTAGGTGTAACAAAAAATATGTTTAAAAACAAAAAATAAAATACTTTATTTTTATGCTGATTACTTTTTTCTTTTAACCTTTTAGTCGAGAAATACTTTATGTAAAGCCTGAAAAGGTGGCAACCCTAGACACCACATATACGAACAGAAAAGAGTCCAATAAAAATAAGCGATCCGCTGGCAAATCCTAGCGTTATACTGAACTCGAGTTACAAATGAGTAAATACTAATCGCTAACAACTCCTAGCGATATGTATATCGACTGCAAGCTAAATGGAAGTATCTAACTAAAATACTAAGCGATCTGCTGACTGACAAATCTCAGCAATGGGGTATCACCTATTAGTGATTTTCTGACAAATCCTAGCGGTGAAACATGGGCCTTAAAAGTACGTATCGAATGTATACCAAAAGCGACTGCCACAATTGATGATTTTCTAACTAATCGTCCATGAGCAAAAAGACGACTATTAAAAAGTGTTTTCTGACAAATCGAAGCTGTATACTACATGTGAACTAAAAGCTAGTATACTTATAAATGATTTACTAATAAATCGTAGCAATACCCATAACATTTGCGAGCACCAAGAGTGATAAGAAGTTTTTAGTTACATCTCAAGAATTACTTAAGAAATTTTGACGAGCTCTTCACTATTATAATGAATAATTTGGGACAAATGGAGTAAAAACACGTTTGGACGCAGTATTGGCTTCAAAACTGTGGGGTTCAGAGTCAATTTAGGAACCGGGACATACTGATGCAATAGGGGGTACCTTTTACCTATTGATAACATGAAAGGTTTTCTTGGGGAGAGACACTAATGTTGATGACACAGAAAAACATCCCGATTAGTGCGATTGAAACCGCATTCAAAAAGTTGAAATGTTACCAAATAAGGAATCTCAAATGCTCCTGATATTAGAATAAAGTAAAATCAGTATACGACGATCGGTTGTCAGATGGATCTCGATCGGCGAGGAGATATACTGTAACGTCGCAAGAATTAAAAGAGGCAAAAAAATTGGAGCAAATCACGCACGAACAAAAACAAAAACAACGCGCAACAAGGTAACTCGATCCGCGCCATTCGATATGCATTTGCAGCAGCGAGAAGGCATGCGTACAGATGCATAGATAACTAGATACTTTATAAAAACCACCTGTTTGTTTTCGTCGCCGCCGCTGCCACGGAGTGGAAAGCCGATATGACAGGCCGACCACCTTGAAGGAAATAAATAAAAAAAAATGCCGCTGCAGTCGTCTCTAGTTTGCGTTAAAAGTCAAATTAACCGAACCGATACGTATCTACTCTACGTTCTGGCATAAATAATATGAGATGTATCAGGTTATTCCAGACGTAGGTACTTCTCCTATACCTTATACCTATTTGTGACTTTCCAACTCTTTTACCGTCTTTGACGACGATGTCGTCGAGGTGTATATGACACGTTATTGACAAAAAACCGAGAGATAAATGATGTGTTCTTGATAGGACAGTTTTAATTAGAAAAATAGTTGACGGAATCACTGGACCTAATATCAATCGACTCAAACTCGACTGTTAGGTATGTTCGATGGAGATAGGTAAGTTTGGTAACTCTAAAGTCAAAAATATCCATCATGCTATACTGGTATACCTATTCATGTATATCTTTTTCGTTAATTTTTTTATGTAAGTGGAGGAGTGTGCTAAGAATCACAATCATTAGGAATCCCCGAAAATGTACATGAAATTAGCTAGATGTGAGTGAATCCGAGCTCTACACTAAATCTCATAAACACACTTCTACTCATAACAACTCAGTTCTGTGTTCAGATAAATGCTCTAGACTTAGTCTGTATGAACTCTCATATTTTTTTGTTACGTCCGAATAAAAAAAAAAACGGTCAATTTGCTCCGAATCTATGGAACCGATTAAGTTGAAATTTAGGACACATATGAATTTCTGTGACTCAAACACGGACGCATAAAGTAAATAAATTAATTTAGAACATGGAGATCATTTTTGGGGGGCCAATAGGTGTACGGTTGGAGCGCGGCGTTGTATGAGTGCGGAACATGGACGGTAAGCGCGGAGAAAAAGAAAAGGGGTAAATGTGTAGATAATTACCCCCACCCCCGAAGGGGGTAGGGGTAGGTGGGATCGAAAGAGGAGGTCTCCCCCACCACTGTACCATAAAAAGTTCCTGGCGGTCTCATCACCATAAAAAGTTATGGGGGGTTGATTATGACCCCCCACCCCCGGAGGGGGTGGCGGTAGGGGGATCAAGAGAGGGTGGTCACCTGAGTAAAACCCCATTAAAAGTTATGGGGGTTGAAAGTTGATTATTTTGACAATTTTCATACAATATAATTCAAATAAAATTCAAAACAAAAATTATTTTCAAGCGAGTGGAGGTGGGGGATCGAAAGAGGGTGGTCAGTTGAACAAAACCCGAATACCTAACCTAACCTACCCTATTGATAAAGATATTTAAATAATGTTTTATATAACTTTCTCAATATTTTTATGTATTTTTCATTAGTTTTACCTTTGAATATTGTTATATAAATATTTACATGCCTAGAAATGTATAAAAATTGGTATATTTATTAACTTTGAACCGCCTTAACTTTTTATGGGGGTGAGACCGTCACGAACTTTTTATGGTGCAGTGGTGGGGGAGACCTCCTCATTAGACCATCTAGACCAGGGATGGCGAACCTTTACGTACGTATTTATCTGTGATTATTGGGAAAATAATGAAAATAAAACTTGAGTGTTTCCGATAATTCTCTGAACTGAAAATTCTTTGATCAAAGAATCAATCACAGAAACAACAGTGACGTGCCAAAAATATTGTGTAGCGTGCCACTAATGGCACGCGTGCCATTGGTTCGCCATTCCTGATCTAGACCTTTACCAGAAAAGAAGCGTTCGAAATATGGTGTTACAAGCGAATGATGAGGATACCGTAGATAGAGAAGGTTAGAAATGAAGAGGTATTAGAAAGAATAGGAGAACAGAGGATTCTTTGGATGTCAATAAGAAATAGGAGAGATATGTTGGTAGGATGAAGGTATAGTCAGACATATTAGAGGTAGAAACATGAGTTAAGAGGAGACATAGATTAGATTAGTATTTGCAAATAGCAATATTCTAATTTTAGATAATTGCGAAGATTAGCTCAAGATAGGAAGGAGTGGAGGTGTGCGTCTAACCAGTCTTAGGACTGAAAATGACAACCTTATGATGATGATTCTTTGAGAGTTTTGTATCTGTTTTATTAGAAATTTTTCTGTCACAGTAAACCTTCAAAAGCTCTTTCGCAAGATAAATAATATCCAATAGCAATAATTTCCGTGAAACAGTACTATTTTATTAGATACCATCTCTCGTAGAGAGCTGAAATACTCGTATAGAAAATACTACCTGTTGAATTTCAGTCTATTGGTTTAGCGAAAGAACTGTAAAATCGCGATAACAAATCGAAACGTACCATCAATAGTGCTTCCCTTGAAAGCTGCGTCAACTTTAATTATACAAACATACGTCAATGTTAGCTCAAAGCGGTATGTTCAGGACAATTCTTAATTCGATTAGGTAACCAACCACCAATTCGGTTGGTTTGTTTACCTCTCTAAGTTTCACAGTTCATTTACAAACTACCGAACGGGCTCTCTTCCGGACCATTTATCATCCGATTTAATTTTTCATTTGGTATTAAGTACCCACGTTATGTATGGTACATGGTACAACAATAGCGAGGCGCGATATTCAATTGCTTGCCAAAAAGTCAATGAATGTATGTATAAGGCGATTGATTTCGCAAATAAACACATCAAGAATTTCAATTTCAATAGATGATATTAATGAAATTAATTCAAGAAGACCAGTAGAAATATGTTTTATGTTTGCTCTTTAAAATGGCATCAGCAGCGATGTACCATGAACACAAATTTGTTCAGAGTGGTTTTAACGCTTTTGTCCCTTGAGCTCATCAATATTTTGCAAAAATTTTATAATGGTCGCTGATTTTCGATATTTAGGAAATCAGGTCGTTGAGGACGGAAGGAGTACCTAATAGAGATATAAAACAGAGAGGATAGCGTAGGGTCGAGTCGCTTTTAACAAAAAAGAAGTCACATATCTGATCGCGAATGGTTAATTTAGGAATTCGAAAAAGATTCTTAAAGGTGTGACTGGAGCAGGATGCTGCACGGGTGCGAAACGCAGTTGGTGGGCGCAGAGGGAAAGAAGGTTACAAGTATTTGAAAAGTGATGTTGCGGGTGAATAATGAGGATACCATATATTCTGACACTGTTCGGAAATAGTAAAGGATGTGGGAAGTTTTATGGAAGTGCGAAAATTAGTCCAGTCTTCGGACTGACGACGTTATGATCATGGCAAGCACTTATCGATTATAGGTCTCACATGGACCTATAAATATTGTCGAATATTACCCCATGAACGAAGAGGTATGGCCTAGAGATTTAGACCATTTCGTTTGCGGGTCTATCTGTCCTGGTTCAGTGATTTCCTTAGATCATTTAGGCAAATGCTGAGTCGGTAATATTCTATAGATAATCTTTCACTGTCTTCTGTCTTCATTTCGTCCGTCTCAATTATCACCACAACCACTACTCATCACCCATACCCACGATTCCTCAAAGGAGGCTGAAACACCCAAAAGTGAGAATAGTACTCCATGAATAGATTACGATCAAGTAAAACGTCGAGTAGACTCTCTAGCAACTCGAACCAGCGCCCTCCCGAATGATAAGCAATGGAATAAACCTCTAGGCCATGTCGCTCGGTACTTTTAATTGCGGCTCGCTGAGTTATGATTTATTTCCAAACTGACCCGCAACATCATTTGGGTTTACCGTCACTGCTCTAGACCCTTCTAACAACCGTTTGAGAAGATTAAACCATAATTATCCGCTGAGGAATGCCAGTAACCCCCGAAGCAAAAAAAAAACACATATCGTTAAATCTACTTGATTAAGCCCTGATTAGGCCCAAATGTTTTCAGGCGTTGCATTTCTTATACAGTCCAAATCACTTGGTCAGGATCAAATGATATAACCTAATCAGGATTCTACAGAGTAGCTCTATCAGGACCAAGTCCGGTTGCCTGATTTGACCTAAATGCTTTAAGGCTTTAGTTTTCTAATCCGGTTTAAATCTCGATCAGGGCCAATTACGCAACCTAATCAGGGCCCCGCCCGTATAAGTCTAGCTGCCTGACTAAGCCGGAAAGGGTCTAGACCGTACCGAGCGGCATGGCCTAGAGGTCTAGACCATTGTTTAGCATTCGGGAGGACGCTGTTTCGATTCCGGGTCCGTCTGCCTTGGTCCAAGTTTTTCTGTGGTTTCCTTGGATCACTTAGGCAAATGCTGAGGCAGTAATATTCCACAGACAATCTTTCATTCTCTTCTGTCTTCATTTCATCCGTCTCAACTTTCTCACCCGAACCGCCACCCACCCATTCCCACGATTCCTGAAAGCAGGCTGAAGAGGGCCTTCCGTCCTACCTTCCGACATAGTCCGGAGGGACTGCCCGCCCACCAGCATTACTGGCTGGTGGGAATGAAACACCCAAAGTTTTTTTTTTGTCTAGACCGTAGATAATAAAGGTTTGCTTATGATGAACTAAACATCTCTTTCATAAATTTAAAAAGAAAAATGATTTTCTTCCAAACAATTATAAAACAAATCTATTGTAGAGTAAAGACATTTATTGTGATTTAAGAACGACAAAGAGGATACTTTGTAAATGGCAAAACGATCGTAGAAGGTAATTAATGATCTTTTTTAGACGTTCAACATCGGTAGCAACAATATGCACAATACTCAACATACATTATAATAGTCCGTCACCTAATAATATCCACCTATACCTATGGCATCAGCCATTTACTAAAGACGCTTAACAATGAGCTGCCGTGATTCAAACGGTACTTTTAGCAGCTGTCTTTCGGTTTGTATGTGTCGTGTGTATGTTTTCTACAGGGTCCTTTTATATGGCCCGGATCGGCGGAACAAGCGTAAAAGGGCTACTAGCCGCTGACATGACGACAGACTCGATAATAAATTATAGGAAATTATGTGTTTAGTCAACACCTTGTAAGCCATTCACAGTGGCTGCTACCACGAGTGTTTCCATTGTCCTCTGATAAGCTACGCATGTTTTCGATGTATTTCACACCCTATTATGGTGAAGTATCTATTGTAAAGGACTTCTGACACTTTGTAAACTTCTGACCGTTTCTATATTACTATATGTCCAACCGGCAGAAATTTGCGAATTTGTAATAATATATATACTCTAGTTTAAACTTCAATTCTTTGAACTCGAAGACGTAAAGACATTGGTATTTTCACAAAAAAATTTGTAGCAAACGCTCAGTGCACACTAGGAGTCAGAGCTTTTCATGTTAAAATACTTAAATATTCATTAAAGAAAAGAAACCGTTTTCAAGCATAGAAGTGACTTCTTTTTATTGAATGCGACACTACCCTGCGCTATCCTCTGCTTTATATCCCCACTACTCCTTCCGTCTTGACTTATCTGACTTTCTAGATACCTAAACTCAGCCACTTCTTCTAATTTTTGGTCTCCTATCTTTATATTCGATCTTTCCCTACTTTTTCTTCCCTTGCATACCAGTATTTTTGTTTTACTTTTATTTATTTTCATACAATACTGTTTTGTCAAAACCGCTTCCATTTTATTTAAAGCCACCTCTAACTCCACCTTGCTAGACGCTACTACTGTTATATAATCTGAAAATCTAAGCATACTAATCTTTTGCCCCTCTATATCTACCCCTACAGTTGTACTGTATTTAATGGTGTTGATTGCGTCTTCGATGTAATCAAATACTTAAGTATCCAAAAATTCAATCAATCTTAACTTTAAAATATTCAACTTAAAAATGGATCTTCTGTACTTTGATATGATTAGTTTTAACTTATTAGGTTTTCAATACGTAGTACTGGCACAATCAATCAATATACCATACTAGAACTAATCGAATACAGATGACCCCAAAGAAAAATGATAAGGGGAAGAAATGAAGTGATATATCTAATACGATATACGTAATATGACGCATGAGTATTCACGCACGCACTTGTTGTGTTTCCGTTGATGGTCCACGTCATTAACTTCCAAATATCCGATCGAGTTAAATAAAGAAGGCAATGGAAGGTGTAATTGATAACAGATGAACGTCTACACTTTTACGGCGAGTTGCCTGTTCATTGCCTGTTCACCGCCGTCCATTATACATACACACACACACACACACGCATACATACATACAGATAAATTGTCAAGTACTCATCGCTAACGTAATTAAACACGACCTGGTTCCGACTAGATTTCTACCACATTTTTTCAGCTGTCGCTACCATAAAGTTGCCGTCAATAGACGGGCGCCTGAATTTAATTTTTCTCTTCTTTTACCGACTTGGTACTTATATGCAACTTTGTATTAATCTTGAAATAATATCTGATCTGAAAGCTTTCAGATTATCCTGATATGTAATGATTTTATTTCTTTAACAGTAATGTTATCTTAATTACGATCGCTTATGGTGTGGCCTTTCCCTAGCTCTACTTTGTTACCGGTCACGAAATGCTGCGCAATCGCACATTGATACGTAGCACGATTGGTGAATAAACAGAATAATATCCCCACCACAAAATGATGTTGCTTATATAGGTGGTAGTTTTTGACTGAGCGGCATGGCCTAGAGGTCTAGACCATTGCTTAGCATTCGGGAGGACGCTGGTTCGATTCCGGGTCCGTCTGCCTTAGTCCAAGTTTTTCTATGGTTTCCTTGGATCACTTAAGCAAATGCTGGGGCAGTAATATTCCACAGATAAATAATCTTTCATTCTCTTCTGTCTTCATTTCGTCCGTCTCATCTTTCTCACCCGAACCACCACCCACCCATTCCAACGATTCCTGAAAGCAGGCTGAAGAGGGCCTTCCGCCCTACCTTCCGGCATAGTCCGGAGGGATTGCCCGCCCACCAGCATTACTGGCTGGTGGGAATGAAACACCCAAAAGTTTTTTTTTACTGTTAACAGACCTAATCAAATGGAACCACTCCGTAACATACCTTGGCGTATCTTCGACACACTCACTTGGCGAAAGCACATCCTAGCCATACATTCAAAGACTCTAGGGGCTTTCATCTCCCTCAAGCTCTTTTTCCAAAACAACTCGATCTCTCATCAAACCAAAATACGCGGGTTAAACGTAATCATCATAACCATCTGCTCCTACATCATTCCTATCTGAGGCTGCGTCCATCTGCACCACCTTTAAATCGTCCAGGACACTTACATGAAGTTTCTTCGTTCCGCACTTGACTACACCTGATACGTCCAAATTTTGAAAGAAAGTGATCTAGCTTCGCTCCCCGAGGCTACAATCAGATTCTCGTCAAATCTTGGGACCTCAGTGCCAAGTCACTCAAGCCCGTCCATTTCGACAGTTTCTGATTTCGCCTCTAAAGCTAACTACCCTTTCAGAAGGCTCTGCCACCTTCTATTCTGAGCTGCCGCCCACCAGTTCAATTTTAGTTTCGCTTTTTAGCGCGAGTACCCACTCAACTCATCCGAGGTAGGCCACCGATTTCCATTTGATTCACTTCTCCCCCCAAAATAATTATTCTTCTCGAACATTCAATCCCCTTCCCGTTCCCAACATTTTCCACAGTACCTTTCCTGGAATGTAAAACCTACGGTTTGATCTCCCTACTCGAGGAGGGGTTTTAGTAGGTAAACGCTTCGGCGAATCCGATACTACTTCCTTCCAGTGGGTGTCTTTTGAAGATTTCCCCTCCTCGAGGAAGAACAGAATAAAAACTGTTAGCTGATGATGAGAATTGATTTAGACGAAAGCTATTCAGTATATCAACAATATTAAAACTGTTATGTAGGAGATAATTCTAATAGCTATAATCTACATTGCTCTTCTCAATATGGAAAGATCTACAAGAATGCCAACACGCACCACGGAAGACAATTGACATCTACAAGAAAAGCGTAAGTTGAGTAAAATTGGATAGAAAAGGTCGGGAAATAAATAGCGGTTGATAGATGTAAGACAGGGCTACCCTTTATCCTCAATATTTTTATAACTGTTCTTCAAAGTATCATGAAACATATGTTAACTGGTCTAAAAAAAGGTATGAATATCAAAGGAAACTACATGGGCAACGACATATTATTGCTCAAAAGAATCTGCATCTCAACTTAAAGAAATCATAAACAAGCTCAACTCAACCAGCCTTGCTGGTCGGGTTTATTAATTGAAATTATTGTGTCACTGTAATATATGATGTATTTATTATTTAAATGAAAACATTAATTTTGCAGTTGAATTAATTCGTTAAAAAAATAGAAGGTTTCATTTTATTGTTCGTTGATACAATAAACTGTGTCCCAACTGCATGTTTAACAAGCGTCAAAATTAAGGAGAATATTAATGGTATCGGGGACATTTCCGTCCCCGGCGTTATTTAAATCGCAGGATTCACTTTTGTCGCCTCTATTGTTAAACTACCCACTTCATCACGTCAGAGACTCGCAGAACTAATCGGATACTTCACGGAGCTGTTGTGTCGAGAGTTCTGTCTTAATTGTATAACCCCACAAAACCGGATGACATCTACTTATTGATACTTTGGTACAAGCGATTTTACTGACATGAGAATAAACTATTGTGAATATCTCTCATATATCCAAATCTAAATTAAAATTATAAGTGGATATATCGGACCCTTTTTCTAATTTTGTACATAGGTACCTATTATTTATTTCGTTAATTGTATGACAGAACAAAATTGTTTACACCTTTGAATGCGTTTTGAATTTTACAATATAATTCAACAAGTCCAGAATTTAGAAATACTGCCAAATATCTCATTATCATAAGATCGTCAGTCCTAAAGACTGGTTGGACACGCACCTCCACTCTTTCCATATTCCACACCCGTACACCGCCGCGCTCCAAACATACACCTTAAACAATCTTTTTCGAATTTCTAAAATAACCGTTCGCGAGCATAGAAGTGAACCTTTTTATTGAAGGCGACTCAACCCTGCACTATTATTTGCTTTATGTCTCTACTACTCCTTCCGTCCTGACTTATCTGACTTCCTAGATACCTAAAATGGGCTACTTCTAATTTTTCGTCATCTATCTTTATATTGATAGATAAGATTGAAACACCTATAGGTACATACGAGAATATCGAACTCAGACACTTAAACCGATCCAATTTTTTACTTCCAACTAACATACGATGACGAAATTAGGATTCCTTTAGTTGGTTCCATCCTGTCATTAGAAATTTTATAGGTCACGGCTTGTTTGCAGGTTTCGATTGTTAATATATTCTAGATAGCTTAATAAAATTCGAAAAAAACCTTGTCTTTTAAAAGCTAATCTGATCGTCTTTAAGGCATTTCACGCACCTTTCTTACCGTTTTTCCAGAATCATTATCCGAATAGTGATGTTTTTCGAGTTTAATATTTAGAAATGAAATTAAGTTGCATTCATATTTGATGAAATTGTTTTAGCAAAAAGTTTCTTTTCATATATGAAAATTGACTGTATTAGGGGTAGAACAGGGGCATCCCACACTCTTATCGTTTAGGTCAAGACACCCATGTCAAAAGACAAATAGTTATCACTATGATACACTGTCTATCTCCAGAAATATTCCCGGAAATGTGCGCCAAAAACATTCGCCCGTTTTTATTTGTAAAACTACTGAGTGTACTACAAAAAAGACAAGGTTCCTATCATTTTAATGTTTTTTTACAGCGGATTGATTCGGATCTAAAGACTCTCATCGGTTGTGGACTGCCAACTGCCATATCCAGTATCGGAGATGAAAGGACAGCACCACTTCGCCAACTGGCTGCGAAATCCTTTTGCTTTTTGACGTGACGTCTTATAATTCGATGGAGCCGGCTGCACGCACGAAAAAACATGACTCATGCGGCGTTACCTCGCTCTGAGGCGTTCCATTTAAGGCTTGAAGTGCAAGCGAGAGCGCGGAACGAGCGACAAAGAGGCACAATCGGCCTCCGCGTTCGGCTGCGTTCGACATCTGTCTCTCTCCTACTTGAGTGAGCGATGCGTCCGCGTGGACAGCTGCTCTACATTAATACATTTCCATTTACCTCCTTCTCTATATCCATACAAAATATCTATCAAACAAATAAAATTAAAATTTTCTTCTGAAAAATGAAACCATTCCATCAGTATTTTCTTATGACGTTGTCACGTTCAACTATCGTCAGTAAACCGACTTTACAGATAACCGATTTTTTTACAACTTTTTATATTGCGTTGATGGGACAGAAAATTTCATAGTAAAAATCCTGCGTCAGATCTTTTATTTGGGTTTTCTATTCATTTGTGTCGAAAACACCAAATGAATATCAATAGCCTATCTCTTTAACGCAATACACTATGCATATGTATATTTTAGTTGGGCATTAATTTCCCATAATTTTCCTCCATTTGATTAATAACTTCTGCGGTTAATTTTGTTTGAATTTTCGATAATTTCATGGCCTAGCGATCCGTGTCGACGTATCATCGCTAATATGAAAAACAACCGGCAAACTGGCTGACGATGGCGTCTCTCTTTGCGTCGGGTCGGTCACAACCGTTCATTTGCCACACATCGTCCATTTTCGCTTTAATAAACATTCATTTGTTTTGTTGTCAGCCTGCTGCTTGTGCCACAAACTGACGACCGACATGACGTACAAATACATGGATTTATTCATGCGATCAGAACACTGCCATATTTCGGAATGATTCGTTCATCGACCTGATTATCACTCGTATGGAAGTGTGTTCGACAAGTACGGGAATCATCGTTCATCATTTTTACGAAAAACAACACAAAAAAGGATGAATTTTTAAGAGTACGCACAACACATCTATCATTTTAAGTGCAGGTAGTGACACCTGGGGGCCACTCTTCATCACTCAATCAACAATATCGTGTAAACATTCACAAAACAAATTCAAAGTACAATTCCTAGGGAATTAGAGCTCATTTTTGACCTGACATGACCATATTTTGTTGTTCCAGTTGACGAAATCGATCGATAATAAAATACAACGCTTGTTTAAATCAATAAATTACTTACCAACAAGACGTACAGAAATGCAGAGCGAAAACATTGCCGATTTGGGGAAACCCATTAATTCTGCAACAAAAAATACACAAATAAAAACTGAAATTAACACATATACCTATGATTCCTAAATAGAGTATAAAGAGTGCCTTCCACCCTATCCTCCAGCTTTGTACAAGAATGTAAGTCGGAGAGACTTCCCGGCCACTAGCACCACCATCTTGGAATGTATTACGCAAAAGTTTTGATCTTCCACTTTGTATTTTTTTTTTTATACGAACAATTTGCTTATTTATGTAGGTATCTATATTTCCAACAATCGTATGGAAAGAAGCTTGTATAGACGATGCTGATACTTTGTAAAGTCATTTATCATTCTAATCTCAACTTACTGAAGTCGAAGTGTAATTCCACGCCCCATACAATATATCCGCTGTTCGCACCCTCAAACGTCGCGGTCCACCCATATACACATCCATATATGTACATGTACACTTCCAGTCAACCACCCACTCACCCACCCATATCCATCCATCCTCAGTCGCCCCCGAAACGTAGCTGAGCAGGCCTGATAATGCGTGTACCTTTACATGATTTATATTTTGATTTATGGACATTGCGTTTTATCGGCACTGTTGCCAACTACCGCTGTTCTCGGTTAAACCAACCATGACGTGAGCAATGGCTCGTCTGCCCCATTTAAGGGGGTAAATTATATGGTTACACAATACCGTACCACACGCGCACACGTCTTTTCCGACACTTTTATGGAAAATTGAAAACTGAACAGAAATACACCAACGAAATTGTAAAGAGCATGATGCTTTGTACATAGGACAAAGTGGTCGAACTCTTAAAGTAATAATCAAAGAACACGAGAATGTTTTACTAAGATTAAATTGATCTGTAAGAACAAAGGCTTTCACGGCCGGAATCCATAGTGGAATGAAGTAATAGAAGAAGTAGAATGAAACCCAATCGCTGCGGAGACTTCGAGATATAATCTACTTTCACGTTGTCAACGCAGCACTTCCACTAAGGATGTCAGCCGCAGTAGCTATAGGGTTGTTCGGAAAGTCATTTCGTTTTTTTTTGTGGAAATGAAAGACAGTTTTCGTATAATAAACAAATACTTTATTAAATTATACATTGACCGTTCTGGTCCAACACCTTTTGCCATCTTTCTGGTAGTAGCATAATTCCACGCTCATAAAATTTTTGGTCTTTGCTGGCAAAAAACTGATCGAGGAGGTTTTTGACCTCCTCATTTGAGGTGAAGGTTTTACCGTCTAAAAAATTTTGGAGTGACCGGAACAAATAATAATCCGATGGTGCCAGGTCTGGAGAATATGGTGGGTGTAGCATTGTATCCCATTCAAGCTGTAAAAGCTTTTGGCGAGTGACCAAACTTGTGTGAGGTCTCGCGTTGTCTTGGTGAAACACTACACCTTTCCTGTTGATTAGTTCTGACCTTTTCTGTTGAAGTGCATCATTCAGTTTGTCCAGCTGATGACAGTAGACTTCCGAATTAATCGTTGTGTTATCCGGTAAAAGCTAAAAAAAAACGATTCCTTTAAAATCCCACCAAACAGACAGCATCACCTTTTTTTGGTGAATATCGGCTTTGGAAATGGTTTGAGCCGGTTCATCTTTTTTGCTCCATGACCTCTTGCGTTTGACGTTGTTGTATACAACCCATTTTTCGTCCCCAGTGATGATGCGCTTCAAAAACGGATCATTTTCGTGACGTTTGAGAAGCGAATCGCAGACGTCAATGCGGCGACACAGATTTCTCTCTGTGAGAACATGGGGAACCCATACATCGAGCTTCGAGGATAATCCCAGGCCTTTCAAGTGGTCATAAACTGTTGAATTTGATAAATTTAACCTCAATCCGATCTCACGTGTTGTTATTCGCCGGTTCACATCAACTAATGCCTTTATCGCGTCTTTATCAGCTTCAACCGGCCTTCCCGAACGTGGTGCATCTTCGACATCAAAATTGCCGGATCGAAATTTAGCGAACCAGTTCTGGCACTGGCGTACTGTCAACACACCTTCTCCATACACATCAGTCAATTTCTTTCTGGCTTGAACAGCATTTTTACCCTTTCTGTAGTAAAACAGTAAGATATGTCGAAAATGCTGCTTATCGCTCTCCATATTTAAAAGGGCACCAACCAAAAACTACTGCGTAGAATTAATTGGAATTTTTCACACACAAGCCTTGCTATATGAGCTCTCAAAGCATATAAAAATTATACGGCTTAAATGTGAAGTTGGGTGCAAAAGAATACAATTAAATCCTCTGTCCTGAAAAAACGAAATGACTTTCCGAACAACCCGATACTATTAAATTGGTCTGTATTTCATACACAAAAAATGTTCATGTTCTACACCCTGCAATAAAGTAATAAAATCCGAAAAAAACTTATTTAACAAGTCATTACAGTGAAACTACTGCAAGTACATAATAAAAAAAAAATAGGATGCAGCCTCTTTATCTAGATACAAATGATACTAGAAGGTTTCAGTAATTTGATACAATTGGTTTTATAAACAGACCTGTCTAAAAAGGAAGGCAACGTTTTCTAATTTGATAGCTTCTTTAGATTATTAAAATCAATTAAACATATCGGTTTTTCAAGGTGGATAATTCCATATACGATAATATCTTTACGGTCGGATCTCTTTTCCCAAAACCTCAAACAGCTGATAGACGGATACGTGATGGTAATGAGTTCATATTACCCAATAGAACTTTGAAAGGTGTGGAACGATAACCTTTGATTTTATTATCTTTTTACGCTGTAACACGTCGTTAATTAAGTAATACATGCTTAAATGGGAAAATCACCAATATTTTTGAAAGCAAACAATATGCATAAACAAAATCAATTTCATTTCGAGAAGTATACAGCATTTTATTCAAACGCAAAATAGTATTTATAACAAAATGACTTAAATATAGACGCAGCAAGTTTCTATCATTTTTACGCTTTTCTTACCACGTTGCCGATATAAGGATAACAGTTAATTTATTTTCCAATTTATTGGTATTTATGATCTTCTGAAAAAGATTTCTCTGAATTGGAATCGGTTTTTTTCAACCTCTAAATAACTACAGTCCTGACCGAAATTTTTGGCATTTTGCGGACATCGAGTTTGTGATTAAACCTCTAGTCACGTTTCATGTCATGGCGATATCAAGCACAGCAGCTAGCGAAAAGTTCATCCGTGGACTTACCGTTAATGCTGGACCACGACCATCAAGCCTGAATATCGAACCGCTTTAAGTTACAACTAATGGAGTTTATACTATAAATATATATGTATTAATATCTAGAATATGCCTTATAGGATAATCTACCACGACGGTAGGAGACTCCTTGACGTCTTCTCAGGAAGCCACCGAATTTGTTAGAGGACTAACGAGGTCAATAATCTTCAGTTTTGGGCCTATATAAACCCTGAGATGTTCATGGTTGACAACTATGCAAAAGGTCTAGCGTCCCTTAACTCATCATATCGGCTATCAATCAAATTCCCTCTCGAACTTGACGCTAACTGACGGGAAAGACTTCCGCTCTCCGTAGCCATGATACCAATATGGGCATTCCAGTGGTCATCTGTTACACCAGAGTAAACCGAATGATATCTGTTTCGTCTTGTCTTCTTCCCACCGAGCATTCTTCGGCCTCCTAGCTAAGCCGAGTAATTTCGACGCAACTCTGCATTTGCACCTTCACCTTAAATATGCAGACCCCCTAATGTGTCTGACCACTCCACGCTTATCACCAATGATAGCTTTATGCTTCACGAAGTATGTAAAAAGGGTTAACCACCTGCACTGTAGCCCACTGTGTAATTGCCACCGAAAGCATTGCGCCTTTTCTCGCACCAAGAATATCTCCTGTAAAGTGATGGTTTCTTCGCCTACACCAGTCTTCCATGTCTGTACCGGCCTTACACACAGCTGCCCCCTGCAATCCTTCGAGGCTTCATTGCTGCTCCCTTACTACGCCCATGCAAGTGTTGCTGGACCATGTTCATGAATTACTTCATACACTACCCTTCCAGATTTCTTAGAAGCTTTTGCATAAGCACTGAGTCCTCTCCCCCATCATAACAAGGTAAGAAACCTGGTGGAGGGACTCTTTTATTACAGATGCCTTGTTTAATGCCATCATCACCACAAGGTCAACCGAAGTCTGGTTGGACAGGGCAATCACTCATTCCTATCCTGAACCAATTTTCGCATTTCCCAAAAGTTGGATCATACCACATCTTTAACTATCTGCTAATACAGTCCCTCTCTACTCCTATTTTCTTGTTCTAGTAGGTATCTACCTAACTACTCATGGCTCGGAAGGTGTCCTACCATTCTACTCGTTTTCCTTCCTTTTCCTCATTGACATCTACAGCCCCCTTCCTTCTCCTATTCACTCTAATGCATCCCTATTTCTAACTTCTTTTACCCACATTGATATCCATTATATTTCATGTTTTTTGCAGCAATTAGCTGACCCATACTAACAATAACTAATAAGAAGTTTGTCTGTCAGCTGCCCTCTGTAACCCATCGAGACTTTATTGCTGCTCCCTCACCACGCCCATGCAAGTGTTGCCTGACCATGTTTATACTTCATACACTACCCATCCAGATTCCTTAGAAGCTTTTGCATAAGTACTGAGTCCTCTTTCCTCTCATAACAAGGTAAAAAACCTGATGAAGGGGCTCTTCTATTACAGATACCTTTTTTGATTCCATCATCACCATAGGGTCAACCGAAGTTTGGTTGGACACCATCACCACTTCTTCCTATGCTGAGCCAATCTTCACATTTCCCAAAGATCGGATCATACCACATCTTTAACTATTTACGAATACAGTCCCTTTCTACTCCTACTTCCTTCTTCTACCCGGTATCTTTCTAACTACTCATGACTCAGAAGACGTCCTACCATTCTACCTCTCCGTTTCTTCATTGACATCCATAGCGCCCTTCCTTGTCTAATTCATTCTGATGCATCTCCATTTCTAACTTCTCTTATCCACACCGTTATTATTAAGCAATATTTTATGTTTTCTGCAGCATTTCTGGACAAACTGCCGTTGGGGTGGTTCAAAATTTTTTTGGACAAGACTGTACACACTTGTTACGTCGTAGTCTGTTTAAACCTTCGGTTAAGAAGCGAAGCAAGCAGCAAAAGCGGTTAGGAAGGCATTAGTTCTGAGTCGAATAATAAATCTTATCAGTATCTTGCAAGACTGACTCTAGTCAGTCAGGGCGATTGATCGCACACAGAAGGCGCGCGTGTATATACGTATGTATGTATTTACTCACACATACGCTTGCGTTTCATCTATATCAGTTTTCCAACTCTCTCCTACAAGTAGGAGTGCGCGTACGTAGGAGAGAGAAAGAAAAATATTACGTACTACTACTCACTCGTCAGTTAGTACCTATCTGTCTATAAACAGGTCGCACTTAAATTAACTAAGATGGATGGCGACGCCGCCGTCGCCGACGACGATGACGCCACCGACGGACGGAAGCGACGGCAGCGGCGTCACGGCGCATCTAACAGCAACACAGCAGCAGCATCGAGGAAATTCATTTTCCAGTTGTTTGAGCCGCCAGTGGAGCGACTCGCAACTCATTTCGAACAGCTACTTCTTGCTCTTCTGTTTACATTATACAAGTTCATAAACTCGAGACTAATCACTCATTTTATTATGGAGGTGAAATTAGTACAATTTTTTTTTTTGAAGTGTAACACCAAAAGTGTTCACATGAATAGGATGCGGACTGAGTTCTCTCGCGAACTTCGAAATTACACTAACGTATTACTCTCCATAAAAGTTTATTTTAATATCTCGTTACACATAATTGTTGAAACAATTAAAAGGGTTTTCGAACGGTTTTAGTTCATATTTAAGAAAGAATAATAAAGTAAGTCTCAACAAAAACTTCGCTTCGTCGTCTTTATGGGTTTGTGGACGAAATTGAAAATCCAGTTTAAACATTTTTTGGTTCAAGGGTTGTAAAATTTGTGCGACGCTATACAACGTGGAAGATTCATTAAAACACCCATCTAAAATCTTTGAAGTCTCACAAGAACTAAAAGGTTACAACATCAACATTTCGAAAGCAAAAATAAAAAAACTTTGGAATAAAAGCATACAAACTATAACAGGGACAACATATGATTACTTGATGACCAATTATGCTTCAGAACGTTAATCCCCTATCACTTATCCTACACAAATGTAATCACGTTATGGACAAATGATAACGAGAAGGATCATCCCGCCTACGTCCACGTCCCACCTCTCCGTAATTCCCTTCCAATTCGTCTGAAACTACCGAAATCATATTGTTGTATCAATTTACTAGATAATTTTCTTCTGAGTTGTGGCCAGTATGTTTCGCGATTAAGAAAATCTTTATTTTTTATTGATTAATCTATTTTTAATTAGGCAAATACTTAGACTCTAAGATATAAGTGACATTTAGAATAAAATAAGTGAAATAAGAGGGAGGGATAGTGGTAGTACTAGGAAGGAAAAAAAACTGCGGTTTTGAACGAAATGATGAAAATTTTTGGAAGATATTTAGGAAGAAAAGGGATTAAGTAAATATTAGTACAACGAAATTTATATAATTTGGAGAAGTAAGGTAGGAAGGGAAAAGAAAAGAAGGAAATAAGATGGAAGAGTGAAACAATAAAGGGGATTAAAAAAGGTAATGATGGAAAACAATAGTGATAAAATACATATATAGATGCTCAACTGAGCGCCTTATTATATTAGGAAGTATTTATTAGGGGATGAAGGCTATGTAAGAATAATTGGGCTGGGAGAAAAAGCTTGTTCAATGCGACAGTTAAAAGTGTTGTTTTTTATGTAGTGGAAATATGGGGGTGGAAAATACAAAAACAAGTGGAAAGAATTTGTAAAAACTACATAAAACGGGTATTGAATTTGGATTATGCGATTAGGAGGAAAATAAAATGTGCAAAATTAATTGAGGAACCTATAAAAAGAGCGGTAATGTACTAATTGAAGTTATAAAAATTAAATGAGGAAGTTATCAGAAAGGAAATATGGTGAAAGAAGACCTTGGAATTGGAAAGAGAGGAAACTTTAAGTGAACTAAATCTGAATCAAGAGCAACTGCACTGAAGCAAAATTAAAATATTTGAATTTACTATGCTGTGTTAATTTACCATTTAAAGGCTCTTAGTTTAGTCCTTTTTCTACTATAATAGGACTCAACCATGAAATGTTAAATGGAAAATTAACACAACACAGTAAATCCAACTATTTCATTTATCTCAGTGTGATTAAGTGGAATAGAATGGGAATGTGTGTAGAAGAAATGGTAAAGATAAGGGGTAAAGAAATGATAAGGGCTAAGGATATGAGAAACATTGAATGAAACTCCAGATATGTTGAATTTATGAAAGATGGGTGCTATGACAGCATTGGCAGGGAGATTGGAAACCGGAATGTTTTAATCGGGAAAAAGATATAGATGTAATAGCAAGGTTCGGAGTAAAAAAAGTAGAGAGTGTAAGTACTGGATGATAAAGGAAGAACAGAGGTGCAGATTATGTAAAAGGAGGGATAAAACATTAATGTATGTACTGGGAATTTGTGATGAAATTAGAGGAACGTCAGAATATAATAGGGGTTTAAAGAACACAGGGAAACAAAAGGAAAAGAAAGTAAGAAATGAAAACATTGATGCATGCGCTGGAAGGAAGTAATGAAATTTATGTTAATTTTAGTGTTAGTGGACGTCTGTTTATTGTTTTTGTTTTGTTTTTAGCTTATTAGTTACAATCTGTAATAAAATTAGATTATAAAGTGGAAAACTATTTTATTAACTTGATTTGACATCTTGCAGGAGGATGGTTCTGGATTAAATGTTTAATTTTTGTAAAAGTATATGTGGTTAAAAATGTAACGTGTATTATCTAACAAAATTGTTATTCTTTTGCATGTAACAACACAGAACTTGTATGTATGCAAATACGTTGTTTTTTTTTTTTCATTTTCCAGTAAAACAAAAACCGTTATTTTGGTAGACGTGTAACTCGATCTGCAAGAAACGGAAATGTTACAACAAACACGGAAAGAACATTTGAATTATATGGATCTGTCGTGCGAATTATACAAAACGTCAATTAGGAAAATGTGATGACATGATAGGGCGAGGGAAAGTCCCGAACTGCACGCACGCTACGCTTGTCATTTTCCCTTTTTTTTTTACTTGCGTTCACATCCTCCCTTACTTTTCTATATAGATGTATGTGTGAGACGTGTTTACACGTGTATGAGCAAACAAAAACGTTATCGCAAGGGCTGTTGAAGTACCTCTACTCTCACTTAGTATATGAAAAAATGAGCTATAAAGTATTCCACAGTTTTATTCCCTCGAGGACCTTGGCAGTGCCATTTTATTAAAAACGCAGTCAGTTTTTTGGTTTCATTATTTTGTAATAAGAAGAACGCGTTATCTTTTCATATTACTGAAAAAAGTCAATTGAAAATAAAAAGAAAAGTCCATTATGATATATTTCATAACTAAATACCTAATGGAAACCCAAAATGAAATTTCCTTAAATTTTATCTATCTGTATCTGGATCACAAAGTTCATTAGGAAATTGTTCCATCATAGTAGCTACATTACAGGCTTGATCATTCGTGTTACAAACTTAAAACATCAAATAAAAATATCAATATACTTTGGGATTCTTTTTGAAAGGTAACATCTGATGGAGGCAGTGTAAGTGCATCATGTGATAGCGCTACAACTCAGGGGGTGTAAACAATATTCAAAAAAAAGTACCCCACTTAACCAGCCGTTAATGATTAAGAACATTTGCCAGTGTATCTTATCGCCTTTTGTTATTGTAGGCGTCAAGGGACGAAACACTCATACCTACTCGTGACATTCGTAACAGCTGCTACACAGACAGGTCAATTGCACGTGTGACGATTAGTGGTAATCTGTGCACTTCGTAGTTACTATTCGATTGGCAAGGTTAGGGTAGGTTAGGTTATTAGGTCTGTTCATTAAAGTTTAATACTGTGGAAAACTATTGTGGAAATAGGCATTTATTATAACTAAAAGTAAAATGATGGTTTTCTTACTGATAACTTAAAGCACTGTTTCATACAACGTTTTGGTACTAGTGAATAGCTTCATAGTCACCGGTATGGTAAATAGCTACATCCTTAATTTTTGACTAGCAAAAAGAAATAAATTGCATTTCAAAAACCCCAGACAAAATAACAATTAGACGACTAGCAAAACTATTAATTCTGTGAACTAAAACTAAAACAAAACAAAGACCAATACCGTTAAATAGCCGTTGCTCCCTTTGGCATTACATCGCTAAGAAAGTACGACGATGTCGTGGAGGAGAAGCATTGGACGGGTAAGAGAAGGAGGGCGGGGAGGACGTGGGTCTGTACAGAAGGGGCTGAATAACTCGAGAAAGGGGTAAAAAGGGAGTGAGACGACTGCAAACGCGGCACCGTATTTTCCGTCGTAATTATCTTTCTCAGTTCGTTTCTCTCATTACCGAGACTTGAATTAAATAATCAACAGTGGAGGCACAAACGAAGCGAGATGACTTCTCCAAACAGATACAACAAGAGCTTCGAAATTATTATAATTAACATCTCCCGCTTCGATAGCGCCAGGCACGGGAACGTTTATGGGCCTCCTCGAAGTCCACCCTTTTTTTAAACGAGCCACCATACTTCGAAGTACAAACACGACAGGACGAAATAACTACATAAATATATACACATACGCGTATCATCATTTTAAAGATAAATATACGAAATTCGCATTCTTAATAACGACATGTACAGTCCATTTCAATTTGTTAGAATTGTAACCTTGAAGAAATCTGCGCGAAGATAGAAAGAATACACACTAGGCGTGACCAAGACAGAAATAGTTGGAACAAGTTTGAACGAGCAGAGCTCTCGATGGGCGGTCTTAGAAGATCGGCTACAACTGTACAGTACCAGACGAAAATGTTTAGCAATTTCTTAAAACAAAACTGTATATAAATTAACCATAGAAAACAAAGTAAAAGTTTTATAGGTGTGTAGAACGTTAAGTTAATTCACTTGTTGCTATTTTTGGCTAAATATGCTTTTAAATAAAGCATATTCTTAAATTTTAACGAGGCAGTTTAAATAATTTTGCAAATAGTACTGTACACTTTTGTCTAGTTCTCACTCGATGATCGGTGAAGAAATGAGCTACGCAAACAAATATGATTGAATTTGGAATTATGCTACGGCGCATCCTAATAAAGGGAAGGGGCATATCTCTAACTTCTTGAAACGAACAGAACACAATTTAATTATTTGGGTCAGTTTCGGAAGGCGATGTCTGCCTTAATAACGATTACACTGGAAAGTTCCATTGTCCAAGGTAATAAAGCAGTTCCCTTTCTGTCATGTAGTACCTACATATAGAGAAATCCCCTTTCATTGTCATTTGCAACATATAGTGTAGATCCCATAAATTCCCCAATATTAATCCATAACTAACCCCACAGCCTGGATTAGACGATATCGGTTAGGCACATATTTGTATATTCTTGAATAATAATAATTTCAAAATCGTTTATAAGACAGCTGAAGATAATGAAACTCCTACAGTGGTTCAGACTTCGTTTTCTTTTTCATTTTTCGTTTGGCCAACGAAGCAGTGCGAGAAAATTACCTCACTCGAGTTGGTTCATTTCCGCTCCGTGTGAGGGTGGGTGTGCAACATATTACCCCTTATCAGAGTCGCGGACGACTCTTCGGTCGTTGGAACAACTAGTTAATTTTATCGTTTCTCACTTCACAAAATGGCAAAAGTTAGCAACAGAGTGTGCGGCTGCTGGTGTTATATATACATATATATATATATATATCTGCTGAAAACTGTTCAGAAACAGTAGGAGGTCGTATCAACTCCCTCTCAGAGAAGATACGCTTGTTATTACTGCCGCTTCAACGAGTTTCCTTATCCTGGAAACGGAGCAACGGCGCCACCATCGTCAGCATCACCACCGCCGCCACCACCACCACGAAGATGACGACGGCTACGTCATAAGGCCGTCGTGGAAAAGTTAAAAGTTTCGAGTAAAACGAAAACGAGGGGCTCGTCGTTATTATGGGAGACCTCTGCCTGACTATGACAATAATTCACGATTCCCACCCTTAGTTAATTAAAATTTTGAAATTTAATTATTATGCGTGGAGAAATTTACGTCGACTTGCCAAACTTTTCGCAAACAACATTGACATGTTCCGGAAGATGTCTTAAAACAAACAGAAACACTCTGCACTCAAGAACAACTAGTAGAACTCAATTGAAAGACAATTATTAATTATTAAGGAAAGCATTAAACTAGAAACCAGTAAAAAAATAGTGCCTTTTGCAGATCCCACGGTGAAATTTAGGAAAACGCTTTTGAACGATAACCCCTCGTCGGTTTTTTCTAAAAGGATTATTTTAATTTATTATTTGACTGACTTCTAATTATTGAGAAATGCACAGGTCAAAATAATTCACTGCTTTGCAATTAAAAATCCGCAATTGCAGATGGAATTAAACAGTTGGAAAAATTTGGAGGGGTCTAAATGTCTCTATCTGCGTGTACAGTTGATTGCATACATTCTTTCAAAATGAAATAACCATTTAATTTTTGTTTGACGTGCATAATTGGTTGCACATGCTTACATACGTCAAAGTGTACATTATTATAAAACAATTGAAAAATTTAAAGTTTATCAGGGTTATCATTATGGCGGAAATGATTTCAAGTAATAAGTACCACCGATAAAAGCAGCTTCCAGCTATCATTAATATGTTAATACGTTATTTTTCGAAACTACTTGACATGAATCACGATGTCGAACTTATTTGTTCTCATCAGCACCGTGGAGGCAGTATCGACAAATTACCGACGAAACCAAAGTTGTTCCGTAAAAAGGATTGTTTTCCTTTATCTTCATTCGTTTACACCATACACGCTTGTTATTAGTTATTAGTGTTTTCCAATTAACTGGTCAATTCAGAAATCACTGAATATTATCACTCTAAATTGCACAAGGTACAATACGACGATTTACAATGCCTCGCCGTTTTTGACTTTCGTGAAAACGAATGTGCCGACTCACTTTTTATCCGTCTATTTTATTTACACGTCTCGTTTGGTACATCTGAACGAGTACATTATATTCAACACAAAACGATTTCGCTTTCTGAAGTAGTCATTGAGAATCATTCGACATCATTTTAAAAGGATTTATAGTTAATTTATGTTTAACAACAATGTACGAATGAAATGAGGTCCTTCCAACGCGCCACGATATTGTCCTTCGGTAGAGATTGGCACGAGTTCAAATTATACATTAAAAAAAGCTGAATTTTTGGACACAGCTAATAATAAAATAAACTAATACTTGTTTTCCCAATAACAGATATTAATAAAGATTAAAAAGGTGTAGGAAGACACATTTTCTTAATCAAATTTATTTTTTACCTACAGTCCTAAAAACTGTAGCCAATATATCTAGTGATTTTCTCAAATTTTAATGAATTCATTAAAAACGTTCGCGTTGATGTCCTAAATACATGTCACAGATCATCGACGACCACATCATCATCATCATCATCATCATAAGGTCGTCAGTCCTAAGACTGTTTGGACACACAAATCCACTCTTTCCTAACCTGAGCTAATTTTCGCACTTCCCTAAAACTAGAACAACCTATTTTCTTAACTATTTTCGAACACTAATCTGATCTAGGTTTACCTCTACCCCTCCTAACTTCCATTTCTGCCTCTAATATGTCTCTGACTAGACCTTCGTGCCTGAGAAGGTGTCCTACCAACCTATGTCGCCTATTTCTTATTGACATCCATAGAGTCCTCTGTTCTCCTATTCTTTCTAATACTTCTTCATTTCTAACCTTCTATATCCACGGTATCCTCATCATTCGCCTGTAACACCACATTTCGAACGCTTCTAACCTTTTCCTTTCCGCTGCCCCCACCGTCCATATTTCGCACTCATACAGCGCCGCACTCGAAACATACACCTTTAACAACCTTTTTCGAATTTTCTAAATTAACCATTCTCGAGCATGGAAGTGACTTCTTTTTATTGAAAGCGAGTCGACCCTGCGCTATCCTCTTCTTCATATCCCTACTACTTCTTCCGTCCTGACTTATCTGACTTCTTAGATACCTAAAATCGGCCACTTCTTCTAATTTTTGGGTCTCGCAAGGCTCACACTTTTAAATTTTTATAACTAAAGTTGCCAGTTAAAGTGCTTTTGTCAGAAACCTTTATCTGGATAGGTGAATTTCTGTTGTTTTGCCCTGTCCAATCCAAACCTTATCTTCGCATTTCTCTAAAACTACCCACATCCTTAACTATTTGCGAACAGTAATCTAATCTAGGTCTACTTCTTCTGTCTGCCTCTAATATGTCTCTGACTAGACCACATAAAATTAACTTTTCTATTTCTCGAAAAATAGTACTTTTTCTAGATAAAAGATATCCTATGTCCTTTTCTGTACCGTTGACAATGTGTGTACAAAATTTCATAATGATCGGTTAAGCCGTGAAATGGTAGCAAACAAACAAACAAAGTTACGTTCGTATTTATAATATTATTTAGGATTTTCAACGATAACTATAATGAGAGCACGACGAGGGGGCATATTAGAATCAGAAAAAGAATAAAGAAAGGCAGAAGATCTAGGTTAGACTACTGTTTGTAGCGAAAAAGTTCTAATACATAAATTGCAGTATAACACTCTACTGTGCCTACACGTATGACTTTTTCTTCAAAATTCAATCAATATCACATCGTTGTAATTCTTGAGGCCGAGGTTCCACACGGTTCTCAAAATATCGACACGTTCCAGCTCTATTTTCTCGCGGTCCTTCCAACTGGACAGAATCGGGGGCCCTTGGTAAATATGGCCATATATAATGCGATTGTGGTTAATCGCATAACGGAAATCGGAACTGCACCCAATGTTAAAGTGCACCTACGGCGACCACGCACAGTATAAAGTAAAGGCGAACGCAATGTATACAATTATGTAAAGGTGGCTATGTATAGTGTAGTAGGTATAGTTGGTAATACGTTTGTGTGTGTGTGTATGGACGTAGTTGTTGTAATTATTCGTTTCTAGGGCGGGAACCGCCTTATTATCTGCCAGCAGCGGGGTAGTTCCTACACTGACCCAGCATGACGCCATTACTTATCCTAAACTGCGTCCTTTTAACAATTTTCGTCCACTGAACTAGCACTAATACACTTTTGTTAATACCCACGACAGTGGTAAGTACGCTTAGGTACTTCATTAGGATGGACTGTGAAGCGTCAATCTCCATGTACCATTTCCACCTTAAATTCATCATTAATTTCTAATTTCTCTAAATTTCCAGATGCAACTTCATTAGGATGGACTCTGAAGCGTCAATCTCCATGTACCATTTCCACCTTAAATTCATCATTAATTTCTAATTTCTCTAAATTTCCAGATGCAACTTCATTAGGATGGACTGTGAAGCGTCAATCTCCATGTACTATTTCCACCTTAAATTCATAACTAATTTCTAATATAAAATATTAATCTGAAAATTCATTTTTGAATTTTTTTACCCACTACACGCTACCTCAAATTAATGAGGGAAAAATTGTTGCTGTTGTCACACCCCCGTCGGGAATCGAACCCGGGACCTTTGGCTTTACGCACCAATGTTCTGACCACTAAACTACGAGAGGTGACAACAACAACCACGACCAACCGACCTACAAGGTTAACGATCCGTCGAACTAATGTAACTATATACTGAATATACTATGATTAAACATACATATAATTTAGATATCTTTTAGAAGTGAGTTAGTTTAATATGAAATATTATTCTGAAAATTCATTTCTGAATTTTTTACCCACTACACGCTACCTCAAATTAATGAGGGAAAAATTGTTGCTGTTGTCACACCCCCGCCGGGAATCGAACCCGGGACCTTTGGCTTTACGCACCAATGTTCTGACCACTAAACTACGAGAGGTGACAACAACAACCACGACCAACCGACCTACAAGGTTAACGATCCGTCGAACTAATGTAACTATATACTGAATATACTATGATTAAACATACATATAATTTAGATATCTTTTAGAAGTGAGTTAGTTTAATATGAAATATTATTCTGAAAATTCATTTCTGAATTTTTTACCCACTACACGCTACCTCAAATTAATGAGGGAAAAATTGTTGCTGTTGTCACACCCCCGCCGGGAATCGAACCCGGGACCTTTGGCTTTACGCACCAATGTTCTGACCACTAAACTACGAGAGGTGACAACAACAACCACGACCAACCGACCTACAAGGTTAACGATCCGTCGAACTAATGTAACTATATACTGAATATACTATGATTAAACATACATATAATTTAGATATCTTTTAGAAGTGAGTTAGTTTAATATGAAATATTATTCTGAAAATTCATTTCTGAATTTTTTACCCACTACACGCTACCTCAAATTAATGAGGGAAAAATTGTTGCTGTTGTCACACCCCCGCCGGGAATCGAACCCGGGACCTTTGGCTTTACGCACCAATGTTCTGACCACTAAACTACGAGAGGTGACAACAACAACCACGACCAACCGACCTACAAGGTTAACGATCCGTCGAACTAATGTAACTATATACTGAATATACTATGATTAAACATACATATAATTTAGATATCTTTTAGAAGTGAGTTAGTTTAATATGAAATATTATTCTGAAAATTCATTTCTGAATTTTTTACCCACTACACGCTACCTCAAATTAATGAGGGAAAAATTGTTGCTGTTGTCACACCCCCGCCGGGAATCGAACCCGGGCTCTTTGGCTTTACGCGCCAATGCTTTGACCACTAAGCTACGAGAGATGACAACAGCAACAACGACAAACCGTACTTATTAGGTCACAAATCCGTCGAACTAATATATACTATGATTAAACATACATACAATTTTTTAGACATCTTTTAGAAGTGTGTTAGTTTAATATGAAATATTATACTGAAAATTCAATTTCTGAATTTTTTTACCCACTACACGCTACCTCAAATTAATGAGGGAAAAATTGTTGCTGTTGTCACACCCCCGCCGGGAATCGAACCCGGGACCTTTGGCTTTACGCACCAATGTGCTGACCACTAAACTACGACAGGTGACAACAGCAACAACTAACAACTAATTTCTAATTTCTCTAAATTTCCAGATGCAAGTCAAACATGAGCCTTTGCATTCAAAATTTCTATACAATACTTGAGAAAATCCTAAGTCATTTGATTTCATCTTAATTAGTAAGGATTTGTCAACCTTATAGAGTATGCTAATTAAATTATTTCTGATACGTTTCCTGGTCTTTGACATATGTAGAAGCCATTCAGATATTTATTTCTAATATTGAGGTGCACGTCAAACTAGTATTAGGGTTGACGACCTTGTGATGATGAGGAGAACAGAAGGCGCTATGGAAGTCAATAAGAAATTAGGCGAGATAGGTTGGTATAATTGGGACGTTGAAGATTGGCATAGTTCGAAATAAAACTATCGCATTTGCTTTCTTCTTTCAACTTACTAACTACACTAGGGCGGCTGTTGACATAACGCCTACTGTTACTCACGAGTCACGACAGACTTTATAGGGAATATCGTGAACATAGAAAGAGATTAAAAATAAAATAATTCGAAGTGGTCTGTTTTCTGTCGAAACTGCCAGACGCGGATCGATCTTTTTGGATCTCATCAGCGCGTCGCAGGCAGCTCCGACAGAACACAGACCAACTTTTACCTGCTGTCTTAACAGTGCGTTTTAGAAAATACCACAAATGACTCGGTAAACGCCATCTGTAGTACGATGCTACATTTTAGGATTACGTATGTTCCAACAAGGTCCATTTAAATATATGGATATCTACTTGCTGAAACGAATCCCGGCGTGGCTAACCTCAACGTGATAAGCACGTTACCATAATCGAATAAAACAATTCGAAGTGGTCTGTTTTTTGTCTATTATTAGGTATTTTACAATGATTCAAGCAATACCGCATCAAAATTATTACCTGGAAGACAAATAAAACCATTTACAATGACAATATATTTATCCGTGACAAAAACTTCCTCTCGAGGAAATTAAACAGATGAATGGGTTCCCTCTGTTTTCTTTTATTGTTGAAAATGCTTCAGCCTAATTTAACCGCAAACTGCGAAACCCTTTGAGGCTTTCCAGTCTGGAGACTAGGAACCCTCGGCGCTTCTAAAATAGAAGTAATCAAAGGGTATCGGTTATTTAGAGAGGCAGTTTACGTAGCAAATCCCCGTGAACGTGAACGTATGCGACAACAAACAGAAGAGGATCCACCGAAATAGACGCACGAGGTTCATATACTGAGTGTCTGTTTTGAAACTGCAACCTTTATAATATAAAAAATATTTAATAAATAACCAAAATGAACAGAGTGGAAAGGTTTAACAGTGTAATCGGAACATTTGAAATTTTTACAGTCAGCATGGAATATTACACCATTTAAATTTTTACTATTTGAATTAAATGATACTTTATGGTTATGGACAAATCTACATAACGGAAGGGAAGCTCTTTGGGAAAAGATCTGTAAGAAATAGGAATGTTAGAAGAAACGGAAGACAGTGATAGACATAAATCAAGAACATCAAAAGCTTCTGGGAAAAGCATCATGAACATAGGAAGGAATAAGGTACCTACTGGATAAAGATCAAAGCCCAAAACACGTTATGGCGAAACTTTAATCACAAAAATATTTTGTATTGAGTATAACAAAGGTTTTAGAAATATGAAAAGTCAATGTGTGAGATGTCTACTATGGGATTTATCCCAGCTGTGAATTTTTACATATTCCATAACTATCACTTCACCATCATGGTATAGTCAGTTAAAGTCAAGATGGACACGCACCTTCATTCTCTTTTATCTTCGCATTTGATGTAAACTGGAATATTCCATATTTCTGACTACTTTCGAACAGTAATCTAGTTCATCCATATTCACTCCTGTTTCCATTTAAAGTACATCTCCAACTAACACTTGATGTCATCATGGGATTCAATTTAAAGTATGTGGTATCCTACTGCTTATGGTCTATGGTGTAGAATCCACAAAAGGGGAGAATATTAAGTGTACTCATAAAAAGACTTTCGTGTGTATCATTCCCACTAGCTACTAATGCTGGTTGGCGGCCAAACTACGCCGGAGGATAAGGCAAAAGGTTCTCTTCAGCCCACTCTTAAGAAATGTGGAAGTGGAGAAAGATGAGGCGGACGAAATGGAGACAGAAGAGTGAAAGATTGTCTGTGAAATATTATTATTGTCCAAGAAAACCTTAAAAAAACTTGAACTGGGGCAAACAGGCCTGGAATCGAACTGGCATCCTCCCGAGCAGTAATCTAAACCTCTAGATCATGCCACTCAGTGTACTCATACACCTACGTCCATTTATATCATGAGCTTCCGATTTCCAGACCATTCGGTGAATATTTCATACAAACACCTATTTTAATATAGTAGGTACATATACACCCATTAAACAGTCCCATAACCAATGTAAACTAATTCCAAATTTATGCTAGAAGAAACATGTTATATTAACATGCGAGGTTTTTGTTTGTACCACTGCATAATAGATAAAATAACAAATGGTTTACATGCTGCAGTTTTGTGTGGGTACATGTGTGTGTTTACGTTTGTGAAATAGTTGGAGAGCAGAAAGAGATCCAGCTGCATCCAGAACAGGAGGCAAAAGGAGAGACATTGACAAGCAAACGCGCGGTTCGGTTCAGTTCAGTTTTGGTTCAGCGAATTTGGTTCGAACTAAAAACCCATGTAAAGTTACACACAAAGCGTCCGCGCGAAACAAAACCCTTCCGCACGATATGTGAAATTGACACGGTCTCTGGGCAAAGCAGATCCCTGAACATATTTTAATCGCTTCACAACACGAATGGCTGCGTCCCTAATGCAGCTCGCGAAGCGAACCGAAAAGAATATTCTACTCTCGGTCCCGTGGCAGGTACCTACCTGGCTAGCACGTTCTACACCACATTTATCGTATTATATCTACGTAAGCAAACGTAATCCAGCAAATAATCTCAACATAAACGGCGTTTTTGGTATTACCAGGTATCCTGTTGGAGATTACTACAGTTTAAGAATAATAAATTTAAAAATTAAACACTATGAGTTCATTAGAGCTCTATTTCAATGAAGTTGATACCGAATAGCAAGGTCTAGAGATTTACACAATTGCCTTCGGATCGGTTTCGAGTCCGTTTGTACTGGTTCATGTTTTTCTGTTGTTTCCTCGGATTATATAGGCAAATGTTGAAGCAATAGTACTTATATTGTAATCATCATCATCATAAGGTCGTCAGTCCTCCAAAACTGGACACGCACCTCCACCCTTCCATATCCTGAGTTAATCTTCGCATTTCCCTAAAACTAGAGGATACCACATCCTTAACTATTTGCGAACAGTAATCTAATCTAGGTCTACCTATATTCCTCTTAACTCCTTTTTTCTGCCTCTAATATATCTTTGACTAGCCATTTCTCGCCTATTTCTCATTGAAATCCATAGGGTCCTCTATTTTCCTATTCTTTCTAGTATATCTTCATTTCTAACCTTCTCTATCCTCGGTATCCTCATAATTCGCCTGTAACATCGCATTTCGGACGCTTCTAACCTTTTCTTTTCCACGGCACCCACCGTTCATTTTTGACATCCGTACAGCGTCGTGCTCCAAACAAACACCTTTAACAATCTTTTTCGAATTTCTAAATTGACCGTTCGCGAGCATAGAAGTGATTTCTTTTTATTAAGGTCACTTGAACCTGCGCTATACTCTGCTTTATATCTGACAACGCTTAGCTCCTTATCGTCGAAACATGTGATAAGGAACTTCCTTCAAAAGTCATGCAAAAACGACGTTCTTCAAAAGAATTAAAGCATTTGAAATGAATTCGTTGAATTAGATGTTGCATGAGATTTAATATTGGAAAATATTACCATTCCTGGCCTTTTGGACGTTCTCTGAAATTTCTTCCTGACGTTTGGCCTGAGAATGCGGCAGCCATTTGAAAGAAAGCGAAAGAGCCACTCATACTAGTGGGCGAAGAGTTCCTCCGTACTATGCCGAAGGATTTGTGTGAGAAAAGTGAGATTGACGAAATGAAGGCAGAAAATAAGTGAAAGATTATCGAATATCTGTGGAACATTAGGAATAAAGAAATCACAGAAGAACTTGGACCAGGGCATATGGATCCAGAATCGAACAGGAGTCCTCTCGATTGCTAAGCTATGGTCCAAACCTCTTGACCACGTCACTCGATAAGGCTAGTGAAGTTCTCTGGAAAGAAACGACCACATCGCTATCCTTGACAATGACTGTCACAATGGCAGGCTTGAAGACGATACGTCCAAGGACAGGGGAAAAGAAGGATTTCGACCATAAAAGCCTATACTCATTTAGATACTTGAGAATTGTGGAGCTAAGCGAAATGATATGGTGACTGCAACCTTATACCAGAAAAATAATTTCAGAATGTGTTATTTATGAGTTCATCAGTGTTTTCATAATCCTAACTAATTAAGTTATAATATTGGCTATTCTATTTATAATGATTTATCCAAATTACGAATTCACAAAAGAATAATAATGTGCTAAATTGTAAAAGGGAACTTCTGAAAATAATAATAATAATACCAACAAATTAGATTTTCAAAAGGGAGGCGTACCAACCTAAAAGTATGAACTTGTATAAAAGAACTTAAACGTGTTGTGTTGTGTTGTGTCTTTGGCCAGTTAATATGGGGTTTCCTTGAACGTAGCGACGCAGGTGGTGAAAGGTTCCGCACCCCTAAAACTTGAACAAGAATGGTTTGGGTGTTCCTGACGATTCCGTGTGAACCAGGTATGCAATTACTGTAACGGAGGCTGTAATCAGGAGCATCCCCTTGCGAAACCGCCCCGTTCACTTCCCGCTGATGAGAAACGACGCAAGGCGACCTTTTGTATTTTTGCCTTATTATTGACTCGAAATCGACAAGCCTTTTTATTTTGTCTTTGTACATACCTAACGAAAAAAAAAAAAAAACAAAAAGAAACAACGCCTTTAAAGCATTTTAAATAGCCAGGAGGCAATCGCTCTCTATAGGATGCAAGATGCAGAAAAAGGGGCCCTTATAAAGATTAACAATGAAATGGTAATCAGTAATACGGTTTATGAATTTACTTTTCTTTAATTAATTTTATATTTATGTACACCAACATTTAAAAGCATGTGATAATGAATCATTATATGATAATTTTATGCTAACATACACAGGACCATCTTTAGCCAAACAGGCTTTGACGGACGACTATTTTGTAAAAAGAGCCAAAAAGAGTAAATAAGCAAACCTCTGAATTTATTAATCAATTATTTCTGTTTTTTTACAATCACAATCATTGTAATATAATATAAAAGAGTATGATGAGGATACCGTGGATAGAGAAGGTTAGAAATGAAAAGGTATTAAAAAGAGTAAGAGAACAGAGGACTCTATGGAACTCAATAAGAAATAGGCGAGATAGGTTAGTAGGACACCTTCTCAGACATGAAGGTTTAGTAAGACATATTAGACACAAAAACGGAAGTTAGGAGGGGTAGAGGTAGACCTAGATTAGATTACTGTTCGCAAATAGTTAAGGATGTGGGTTGTTCTAGTTTTAAGGAAATACGAAGATTACCTCAGTATAAGATGATGATGATTGAAAATCGTCAATCAGTTGTTAAAATTCTGTCTTTGAGCACATCACATTCTATGGACATTACCGACATATTGGTCAGTCTTTCTTGAAGCGTAATAGGTACTTCTTAATTCATTTTTTATTCTTTTCAATTTGAAGAAAGAGCACCCCAAAGCCGTTATATCATCATGCTTAAAGATATTCTCAATGAACTCTGTACATTTGGAAATGTGTTTTCAATTTTGTGTTGTAATTTCCTCAAAATAAATATATTTATTGGTAATAAATATTGGTTTTTTGGTTGGTGGATGGATCTAGCAGAAAAAATCCCGTCGAAGCACTTGCCTAGAATGCCTAGTGGAAAAGAAGGGCTTGAATATACATTATCTACCTAAGCTTTTAATGTATGCCGTTTAATAACGATAAACCAATGTAATGACTGTTCCAGTTTGTTAAAATTCATTCTAATAATAATTCATTTTAATAACGTTATAATTGTCACTACATTTACCATATGTTTAAAACAAAACTGTACATATTCAGTATTTAAGTTGTGATTTATTGCGACGTTTATTGAATTTGATTTGAATTGGTTTTTGGTCGAAAAGGTGAAGCAATTTTCACATCCACTTAATGTAAAAAAAAGTGACTCGCAGCGTGAAGTTCTCTATTCATTCTTGAAAAGGACAATGATTCCGATTATGAAAAGAATTGCGATATTACGATAGAGAAAGGAATGGTGAATTTTAGGGCTAAAAATTGAAAGAAAAGCTTTTAAGAACGCGGTCAACGACGGTTGTGGAGTCGGACGATCGGTCGAAAAATAAAAGCGTCAGATATTCTCCGGAAATGGTTTAAGAATCACAGACGGTGGCGTCTGTGTTGGTATTAAGTAAATATCCATAGTCGTGCCCTACTGTTGCCCCTCTTACTTAGGATAGCGTTTCGAAGTCTTCCTCCCCTTTTTTGAAACAACAATAGAAGGCACAATCTTTTCACGATTCCCCCAAATTTTAAATGTTTCTCAGATCAAACGACGCTTTCAATAAAAGTGGGAAGTCCCGAAAAATTAAAGAGCCCGAAAGGAAATAATGCCAACTCGAAGTGCAAAAGGCAGCTGCATGGTCACCAACCTAACTTTTCTAAAAGATCATTTAGTATGAAATTAAATGCAAACCATCATTACACATAAACTTAGTGATTTTACCCTCCATTTAAGTAATAAAGATATTTTAGTCCAGCCATCTCTAAGACATATTCCTTAGGAAATCTTAAAACTGATAAAATGAAGAATTATTAATTGAGTTAATCTTACTGACTATATTTTCATCTAATTATGTAAGAACAGTTGGTGGGAAATCTCTACAGATTGCATTTACTAGAAAACTGCGATGATTAGCTCAAAATTGGAAAGAGTGAAGGTATCTACTTGTCAAACCCAATCATAGGACCCTAATTGTTAACAACCACTGGCATCGTTTGGTGAGAATCCATTCGGAACTGTCTACGGCGATATAGTGAAAACTGACCAATAATTTAATTGTATTTAAATTTGATGATTTCCCCAAATTTCTCCAAATGACCACTGAGAGCTGTTAAAAGTTTCCATCATCGTCATCGTAGTGTCGTCAATCCTAAGAGTGGTTGGACATGACCGTCCACTTTTCCTTATTTTCGCATTTCCCTAAAACTAGAATATCCCACATCCTTAGTTATTTATGAACAGTAATCTAATCTAAGTCTAACTCTACTTCTCTTAACTTCTGTTTCTGCTTCTAATATGTATTTAACTAGCTCTTTATGCATAAGAAGGTGTCTTACCAACCTATCTCGCCCATTTCTTATGGACTTCCAATGCGTTNTAAAAGTGGGAAGTCCCGAAAAATTAAAGAGCCCGAAAGGAAATAATGCCAACTCGAAGTGCAAAAGGCAGCTGCATGGTCACCAACCTAACTTTTCTAAAAGATCATTTAGTATGAAATTAAATGCAAACCATCATTACACATAAACTTAGTGATTTTACCCTACATTTAAGTAATAAAGATATTTTAGTCCAGCCATCTCTAAGACATATTCCTTAGGAAATCTTAAAACTGATAAAATGAAGAATTATTAATTGAGTTAATCTTACTGACTATATTTTCATCTAATTATGTAAGAACAGTTGGTGGGAAATCTCTACAGATTGCATTTACTAGAAAACTGCGATGATTAGCTCAAAATTGGAAAGAGTGAAGGTATCTACTTGTCAAACCCAATCATAGGACCCTAATTGTTAACAACCACTGGCATCATTTAGTGAGAATTCATTCGGAACTGTCTACGGCGATATAGTGAAAACTGACCAATAATTTAATTGTATTTAAATTTGATGATTTCCCCAAATTTTTCCAAATGACCACTGAAAGCTGTTAAAAGTTTCCATCATCGTCATCGTAGTGTCGTCAATCCTAAGAGTGGTTGGACATGACCGTCCACTTTTCCTTATCAACTTATTTTCGCATTTCCCTAAAACTAGAATATCCCACATCCTTAGTTATTTATGAACAGTAATCTAATCTAAGTCTAACTCTACTTCTCTTAACTTCTGTTTCTGCTTCTAATATGTATTTAACTAGCTCTTTATGCATAAGAAGGTGTCTTACCAACCTATCTCGCCCATTTCTTATGGACTTCCAATGCGTTGTCTGTTCTCTTACTCTCTAATAGGTACCTCCTCATTTTTTGCTAAACTTTTCTGAAACAACATTTGCTCAAAATGTTCCGGAAGATGTCTTAAAACAAATAGAACCACTCTACACTCAAGAAGAACTAGTAGGACGTATACGAAAGATAACTATTAATTATTAAGGAAAGTATCAAACTTGAAACCAGTAAAAAATAGTAGCTACTGCAGATTCCACGGTCAAATTTAAGAAAATGCTTTTGTACGATAACCCCTTAAAATACACGGATCAAAATAATTCACTGGATTCCCATAAAGTCAAACATTTTATGAAAAAAAAAACATTGCTTGAATCACTGTAAGAGGAAACAGCATTCTCTATTTGATCTGCAGAACCGTAAAGAATAAAAACTTACTACTCTTATCCAGCTATTAATGTTAAATCATCATCATAAGGTCGTCAGTCCTAAGACTGGTTGGACACGCACCTTCAAAAAAAAAACTTTTGGGTGTTTCATTCCCACCAGCCAGTAAAGTTGATGGGCGGGCAGTCCCTCCGAACTACGCCAGAAGGTAGGGCGGAAGGCCCTGTTCAGCCTGCTTTCAGAAATCGTGGGAATAGGTGGGTGGTGGTTCGGGTGAGAACGATGAGACAGACGAAATGAAGACAGAAGAGAATAAAAGATTTATCTGTGGAATATTACTGCCTCAGCATTTGCCTGAGTGATCCAAGGAAATCACAGAAAAACTTGGACCAAGGCAGACGGACCCGGAATCGAACCGGCGTCCTTCCGAATGCTAAGTAATGGTCTAAACCTCTAGGCCATGCCGCTCGGTACGCACCTTCATTCTTTCCTATCTTCATCTAATTTTCGCATTTACTTAGAACTAGAAAATCCCACATTCTTAACTATTTGCGAACAGTAATCAAATATCATACCATATCATCTTCAAATCTAAGCGTACTAATCTTTTGTCCTCTGTATATCTAGCAATAAATCCTGTCTTTAATAATGTTTATCGCGTCTTCCATGTATTGATGAAAGTTTCTATTACAAATGAAACCCTACGATTTGTCCTTCTTTAGGAGGTTTCATTTCCCAGCTACGCCACTGCTTGTTGTTGTTGTTGTTGTTGGCAGCTTTAACCAATTTATCCGTTCTCCTTGCCTAAATGTTCAATATTACGTAATAATGGTTTCTACATTTAGAAACGTATCCATAAAAAATATGGAACATTTGAATTAAAAATTGATCATACAAAACATGACGTAGGGTGCAGACGTATACTTCAAAGAGTTTGTCGGTCAAGTGAACAATAATTGTTGGTGTGCTGTATGTGTATGTGTGTGTATGTATGTGTATGAATGTGTGTGTTGCCATGCAAGCGAACTGAAATCATTAAATTTCCATTCCACATGGCAGACATCTCTGTCCGACGGCATTGGCTCTCGTCCCTTTTCAAGTCCCTTTGCATTGGTACGCGACCATAAACTCGTTATTTTGTCCCAAAGGGCCGCGCAATTAATTTATACGTGTAACACTGTTTAACAACACGTGTCAAAACCGAATGAGCGTGAACAATGGACAACTTCAAAGTGCTTTTTTTTCTCATACGTACCATGACAATTCCAAATAATAGCCAGATTGACGCGCCGATTTTTTATAACGAAAGTTTAACGAATTTATCCGTTCTATTGGGCAGACTAAAGTAAGCCTAAGTACATTTAGATAAATTTGGTCAAAACCAGAAATTAAACTTCAGTTCGTAAAAAAAAAAAAAACTTGGATATTTCATTCTCACCACCCACTAATGCTGGTGGTGGACGGGCAGTCCCTGCGGACTACACAGGAAGGTAGGGCGGAAGGCCCTCTTCAGCCTGCTTTCAGGAATCGTGGGTGGTGGTTCGGGTGAGAAAGATGAGACGGACGAAATAAATACAGAAGGGAATGAAATATTATCTGTGGAATATTACTGCCCCAAAATTTGCCTAAGTGATCCAAGGAAACCACAGAAAACTTGGACCAAGGCAGATGGATCCGGAACCTAACGGGCGTCCTCCCGAATGCTAAGCAATCGTGTAAACCTTTAAACCATGCCGCTCGCTTCAGTTGGTTAGAATTAATACAAAATAATACTTGGTATTTACACTTATTCATTCTATTTGAGGGAAGGGAGGCAATGTGAATTAATAGCGGTACATTGTGGTAAATACGTAAATAGCATTAACATTGCTAGAGATCTAGGGAGTTTTTCTAGGGGGGGCAACCGATCAATTGATCAGTTACTGTAACGATTTAGATAAATATCAAGAGTTTTCGTGAATAATAAAATTATTGTAGGTACGAAAAATGCATTGAATCTTTTATACAAGATGAAAACAATGAAAACAGTACATTTATTCAATTCGATTTACGGAAAATGGCTCTTTGGAAAAGTCTTTGAAACTTTGAATTCTGGTAATTCTCGACGTGTAGATCAAAATGGGCGCTAAATCGTAAACACTCATGTCTTTGAGATATGGTCTCGTTAAAGTTTCATATTGTTCTGTTCTTCTACTATACGTACTGAATAAGTTTAAGTATTTATGCACATGTTTGTGTATTACACCTATGTGTATAACATACTATGAACGTGTCATGGTTTCCGAACAGGGATAGCAATGCATTCTGCAAAAGGGTAGTCTCTCAACGTCATATATGGGGATAGTTGGTGACCCATGAAAACTAAAAGTGTAGTTACTGTATACTGTAGCAGTAAATGAAGCATGTAGAAGAACAGAAGAAAAGAATAAGAAAAATGAAAATGGAATTATAAAAGATAAGAAGCGAAACATAATAATTTTTGGAATAGAGTTAGAAAGGAGCAAGGAAAAGAAGGATTTGGAAAGGGTTATAAAAGAGAAGATGGGATTGAAGGTGGAGATAGTGAAGGTATGGAAGCTTCAGAAGAAAATATATAGGGCAAAAATGGAGAAGTGGGAAGATAAGGCACAGATAATTAGAAATGGTAGAAGGCTGAAGGGAGTAGAGGTATATATGTAAGGGACGATATGACCATAGAAGGGAAAAGAATACAGAAGATGCTAAAGAGAAAGGTGAAAGAGAAGAAGCAAAGAAATGGAGAGAAGACAATCGAGGTTGGATATACGAAAATAATAATAAATGGGGTAATATGGGTAGAAGAGGAAGAATTGGTTAAAAAAATGGACATTTGGTAGAGAATAGGTGTGTAAACGGGGAAGAAGTTGGAAGAATGAATGGATCAAAGAATACTAAAAGGTTAGCTCGGAAACTATGTGAGGTTATAGGCGAATAATGAGGATAACGTGGATAGAAAAGGTTAGAAATGAAGAGGTATTAGAATGAATAGGAGAACAGACGACTCTATGGAAGTCAATAAAAAATAGGCGAGATAGGTTGGTAGCAGACCTCCTCAGGCATGAAGGTCTAGTCAGAGGCATATTAGAAGCAGAAACAGTTAGTTAGGAGGGGTAGAGGTAGACCTAGATTAGATTACTGTTCGCAAATAGGTAAGGATGTAGGATGTTCTGCTTTCAAGGAAATTCGAAATTTAGCTCAGGATAGGAAAGAGTGTCGTGTCCAACCAGTCTTAAAACTGACAACCTTATGATGATGAGCTCGGAACGTGACAGGAATGAAGAGCAAAGATAATACTGTTTTGGGGTTTGATGGGGTAACAAGACATAGCACAATTAACCGAAACATGGAATAAGTATGTGTAACTAAAAGTTATTAGAATAAAGGTACTACTACTACCTACAACTGTAAACAACAGATTCGGTGTTGATGTCTGATTACACATCTGAGTACACCAACATCCTTTCCCCATTGATGTACACGTTGAGAACAACAAGTTTCAAAGTGTTTGACAGAAAGCCATTTCCTATAGGGAACTATCGGGACCTGTTCATAAAATGCAAAGTGCGTTACCTAACAGTTAGCAAAAAAGAAAGCGATATAAATAGGTTACAATGCTTCTAACTGCTCTGTAAAAATTTTCATGAAATTTTTCAGTTAAAGTTCCCGCGCGCAGTGGTAGGTCGTCGCGTTGCGTTGTATGCCGTTAGGTACTTTGTAGTCATTAGTCCCGTTGTCCCTACGCAACAGAGCGACGGAACATAACAAAATAAGAATGCCGATTGATCAGTCGACCGATCTGGTTCGGAATCATCATCCGGAATAATTTAACGAAGTCATGTTCCATTGGCGCGCGTTTATCAGGATGTGGACACCGACTGTGCTATTTTTCCGCGACACGACGCGATACGACACGACACACAGGAAAGTAAACCGGCTGCAGATGGTTTAACGTTCCCGCGTAATAATAAACAAAACCAAAGAATACAAATTCTAAGTGATTGTAAATAAGAAGTTTCGAGCCTTGCAATATGTTAATTTTTATATACAATCATAGTTTACTTAATAAAATAATTCGAAGTGGTCTGTATTCTGTCGAAACTGCCAGACGCGGTTTGCGATTTCGATCTTGTTGGATCTCATCAGCGCGTCGCAGACAGCTCCGACAGAACACAGACCAACTTTTACCTGCTGTCTTAACAGCGCGTTTTAGAAAATACCACAAATGGCGCAGTAAACGCCATCTGTAGTACTATGCTATGGATTATGGTAACGTGCCTATCACGTTGAGGTTAACTATGCCGGGATTCGTTTCAGCAAATAGATATCCATATATTTAAATGGACCTTGTTGGAGCATACGTAATCCTAAAATGTAGCATCGTACTACAGATGGCGTTTATCATGCCATTTGTGGTATTTTCTATAGTTTACTTACGTAAAAATGCCAGAGTTAACGACAGACCCAAAGCTGGACCAATAGTGACAAACAATAATTTGGTTTGTCAATATTGGACCAATTTTCAGCCAATCTTCACGTTTAGTATTTTGGCGTTTCGTCAAGTATAGTCCAATAATGGACAGCTAAATATAGGTTGGTCAATACTAGACTAATCCCTGACCAATCTTCAAGTATCTAGGTTTGGTACATTAACGTTTCGCCAGGTTTGGTTCAGTGCAGAGCAGCCACGTATAGTTTTGTGAATATTGAACCAATCTTCGACCAATTTTTAAGTATAAGCTTCAACTTTTCGTCAAGTTTGGTCCAATACTGGGCAGTCAAGTATAGGTTTATCAATACTTAAAGACTAATGTTCGACCACCCTTTAAGTTCCAAGGTTTGGTACATTGACGTTTCGCCAAGTATGGTCTAATAATGGGCAGCCATATATAGGCTGGTCAATACTGGACCGGTGCTTGACCAATCTTCCAATGTCTAGATTCGGTACATTACCGTTTTTCTAAGTTTAGTCCACTACTGGGCAGTCAAGTATAGGCTTGTCAATATTGGACCAATGTTCGGCCAATTTTTAAATATCAAGGTTCGGTGCTTTAACTTTTTGCCAAGTGTGGCCCAATACTGGGAAGCCAAGAAATATACGTTGGTAAATACAGGTAATGCTTTGCTAATCTTTAAGTGACAAGGTTCAGTACGTTTCGTCAAGTTTCGTCCAATCCTGGGCAGCCATGCATACGTTTGTCAATATTGGACCAATAGTCGGCCAGTTTTTTAATACCCAGGTAACCTATATTAACATTTTACAAAGTTTGGTTTAGTACTGGGCAACCAAATATAGATTTGTCAATACTGGACCAATGTTTGACCAATCTTCAAGTGCTAAGGTTCAATTATTCTACTTCATCAATAGATTTAGGTGTAATAAAAATCAATAATTTTGCAAAAAATTAACATAGCAGAGCATTTCAAACATTCAAAGGGTAATAAATGTTGCTAATTGGTATTTACATTGGTCGTCCAGTCGTGGACCAAGCTTGCCACTCAGGCTTGGGTCAAATTACAAACCAGACATTCGTCATACTTAGTCCAATAGTGGAAAATCTCCAGCTAATCTTGGACCAAGATTGACCCTGTCATGACTTCCTACAAGGGTATATCTATGTAACTGTCCAATTTGATTTACAATTAGTGAAGCTGTAATGGATAAAGATAGACAGAATCAAAGATTTAAGGTTTATTTCATCACTATTACTTTTTATTTAGCATGTTTATAGATTTGCGGACGATATAGTAGTATCAGCATCTAGCAAGAAGGAGTTACTGTTAGCTTTAAATAAAATGGAAGTAGTATTGAAGAAGTCGCTGATTTTCTATGTTTAGGGAGTCACATAACTAAGGAAGGAAAGCTAGAGATATAAAACAAACAGTAGCACAGGGTCTTTTTAAACAAAGATCCAAATAAATTTTCCAGTCTACTAATATTCACTTCAGTAAAAGCAATTTTGCACAAGCACATCAGAGTACGGTGTGGTTAGGGTTGCCACCCGTACTTTATTATAAAGTATTGTACTCTATTTTTCGACTGTGCGTACGTTATACTTTACAAGACACATAAAGTACGCAAAAATACTTTATTTAAGTGCTTAAGTAAACATCGTAATTTTGTAAGCGATTATTCTAAATTCAGAGTATTATTACATCAATAATATTGCACAGAAAAATGGCAAGCCATATTTACGGAACAACCTGATTTCCCAAATCTGTTCAAAGTAGTATCACTTTTGCTGTCTGTTCAGCATTTACAGAAAGAGTATTCTCTGTTATGAACGCAAAGTGGCGGGACGACAGGAATAAAGCTTCATTAAAACCAATTAAAAATGAACTTTGAGTTTATTTAAATATTTGTTTGCCATGTTTAGAGGCTTTTAATGTATTTAAGAACAACAGCAATTTGTTACTGGCTACTAGGTGTAACAAAAAGTATGTTTTTAAAAACAAAAAATAAAATACTTTATTTTTATGTTAAGTACTTTTTTTTAACCTTTTAGTCGAAAAATACTTTATGTAAAGCCTGAAAAGGTGGTAACCCTAGGTGTGGTCTAGATGCACTTCATTATTATTAATAAAATATAAAATGTGTCGTAGTTCAACTTACACCGGCGACCCCAGATGGTTATCAGTACAGTAGACTCTACAAACTTCATCCCCAGAAGTACCTTAATAGAAATTCACGTGTAGGTACGCAAAAGCATTCAAGTAGCAACAATGTAACCTGAGGCAATCAAACTGTCGTATGGGAACTTGCCCTTTTAAATATCTAAATCAGTGGAGAAACAGCGTGGGCTCTTACATTCTTAATACGCCACTACACACCCTTACAATTGCCGGCATCCACAGGTGGTATATATGCACACATGACAATACAGTCAACTACTAGGTACCTACCAGAAACCTCTTCTCGTTCAAGCGTGTTGTAAATATTTTTGTATCAAATGCGTTTCCAAGTGGTTTAAGTATGCCACACGCTGATGATTTACTTTCAAAATTAAATTAATGGAAACTAAAAAAAGGGGAAAAATAACCAGAAGGTAAACTGCACAATTCAATAGCGGAAATTCTTTCCGACCGATACACTTCTATAGGGTTGTTCGGAAAGTCATTTCGTTTTTTTTTTGTGGAAATGAAAGACAGTTTTCGTATAATAAACAAATACTTTATTAAATTATATATTGACCGTTCTGGTCCAACACCTTTTGCCATCTTTCTGGTAGTAGCATAATTCCACGCTCATAAAATTTTTGGTCTTTGCTGGCAAAAAACTGATCG